>NC_088796.1:118090731-118401025 GCF_011386835.1 Chrysemys picta bellii
ATTTATAACTGCACCCGGGGTTATAGCGGGTGAACAATTTATGAATTTACCCTGCATAAGCTTTATACAGAGTAAACCGGATTTATTTGAGGTTTGGATACCATTGGGAGCTGGGTGTCTGGGTACTGGAGACAGGAGCACTTCTTAAGCTGTTTTCAGTTAAGTCTGCAGCTTTAGGGGCGTGGCTCCTAGGGTCTGTGTTGCAGCAGGCTAGCGTGTCTGGCTCAACAAGACAGAGTTCTGGAGTCCCAAGCTGGCATGGAAAACATGCTCAAAGGTAATCTCAGCACATCAGGCGACAGTCCCAAGGGGGTCTCTGTGACCGAACCCATCACAATTAGTCTCCCCATTTTACAGACGAAGAAGCAAAATGAGCCTGAAGTCTCAGGGCATCTGTGGCAGAGGCAGGTGATACAACTAGCTTGCCTGGGTCCCAGGGCTTCAGCCAACCAACGTCCTTCCTCATCAGACTGTCTAGTGACTTTTGACTCTTCCGAGAACCATGCTCAATCGTTCCCCTATAGCTTAAACGTGCTAAGTCTGACAGCACTGATCAGAGCTCCTGGCTCACCGCAGCCTAATTGTTATTACAGCACAAAGCACAGGTGGTTTTCCCTGGGAAAATAGGCGGGGCGGGCGGGTTGAGACAGTGTATGCTCCTCTGCTGGTTCTTGCTGCTGGGTACAAGTAGCATTTTCACTGTGGTTCTATGCGCTGCCTTCTCCCTCCCCTCCAGGCAGTGACACCCATTGATTTGCCTGCCTTTAAAACGCTTCCCCATTGTCTCTCTCCTAGCTTTTTTCTAACTAAGCTTTGTCACCATCACATTCTCACACATCTCTTTAAAAGTCCCATGCAATATTTTCCCTTCTCCTTAGTCTATTTCAATTTTTTTTCCTCTTCCTCCCTACATCCTAGGACAATGCCAGAGAGGGGAGCGGACATTCTCAGACCTGACCTTTCTTTGTTTTGACTTGTTTTGCCCGAGAAAATAAAGAGCAATTTACATCAATAGGCAACAAACTGCTCCCACGCTGTCTGTTGAGGCCATATTAATAGAAGCCCATCTGTTTCTGGAACAGCTCACAAACGGGCAGATGAGAGAAATGTTCAGAGATAAATGGGCACCGGTCTGCGGAATTTTTTACATGGATGAGCATAGACTCTGATGAGCCCTGTTCATCTATGGCAGTGCTCTCTCTGAGCGGGGGAAGACCAGCATGTTCCATTCGCTGGGGTCATCTCCAAGGCCAGTAGGAAAAGCAGGTCCCCAGACAGCTCCCCTGGTGGCAGTCTCTGCCAAAGAGAGAGGGCCCCAGACTCCCCCATCTCCCCAGGCTGCTTCACTATATTGTTCACCAGCAGTTTTATTTCATTGATGCGCTACTGTTGCCTGAGCCTTGATCACCGGGGGTGGCAAGTAAGATGATGACAGAGGGTCCAATCATCCTATTGGAATCAATGGGGGGAGGGAAGATTGCAAGTGATTTCAGTGGGCGCACAATTGGATCCAGCTCTGGGGGGAGGGGGCATTTATTTATTTACTTGTTTGCATTAAAAAGCAAGAAACTTTATTTTAAAAGGGTTTTTTCCCCTATCAATACAGTTTCTTAATTGCTCATTAGTCATCTAATGAGTCTTCTGTGTGTTTCTCAGACATACGAGTTCCCATTGAAATGCCAGTGGATGAATTTAGTGCTGTCTATAGCAATAGCTCAAGTGACATCCTGACAATTCAGGGAAACTATTTCTTTTGAATGACTCACACCAAAAGTGGATCTCTCCTTGGCATACAGCTGACCCCTAAATAAAATGGGAAGGACAAAAGAGAACATGCACCAGGCCTGAGGCATTCTATAGCTAATCACTCCCAAAACATGCTGCCTTCTCTTTCTTACGCCTTAAATATACACTTTGGTTCCACAGGGCTCAAGAAAGGCTTGTGAAATGTGTTTGTATAATGGGGCAGTTTCATAGAACCATAGAAATGTCGGGCTGGAAGGGACATCAAAAGGACATCTAGTCCAGCTGCCTACACTGAGGCAGGTACATCTAGACCATCCCTAACAGATGTTGTCTAACCTGTTCTTAAAAACCTCTGATGGCGGGGATTACACAACCTGCCTCGGTAACCTATCCAGTGCTTTACTATCCATATAGTTGGAAAGTTTTTCCTAATAACCAGCATAAATCTCCCTTGCTGCAAACTAACCCAGTTACATCTTGTCCTACTGTCGATGGTCATATAGAACAATTGGTCTCCGTCTTTATAATGCCTTTTACATATTTGAAGATGTTGTCATCTCGTCTCTAGACTAAACATGCTCAATTCTTTCAGCCTTTCCTCATAGGTCAGGTTTTCTAAGCCTTTTATCATTTTTGTTGCTCTCATCTGGACTCTCTCCAATTTGTCCACATCTTTCCTAAATTGTGGACACAGTTCTCCAGCTGAGGTCTCACCAGTGCCGAGTAGAGTGGGACAATTCCCTCCTGTCTCTGACATATAATGCTCATGTTAATGCACCCCAGGATCATATTAGCTTTTTTCACATCTACATCACTATGTTGACTTATGTTAAATTTGTGATCTGCTATAACCCCCAGACCCTTTTCAGCAGTACTACCAACTAGCCAGTTATTCCCCATTTTATAGTTATGCATTTGATTTTTCCTTCCTAAATGAAGCACTTGCCCTTTTTAAAATTTCATCTTGTTGATTTCAGACCACTTCTCCAGTTTGTCAAGGGCATTTTGAATTCTAATCCCATCCTCCAAAATGCTTGCTGCCTCTCCCAGCGTGGTATCATCCATACATTTTATAAGCATACTTTCCACTGCCTTATCCAAGTCATTAATGAAAATATTGACTAGTAGACTGACTCCTGTGGGACCCCAGTCGCTACACCCTTCCTAGTTTGACAGTGAACCATTGATGGATACTCTTTGAGTACAACCTTTCAACCAGTTTGCACCCACCTTATAGTAATTTAATCTAGACCACATTTCCCTAATTTGGTAATGAGAATATCATGTGGAAGTATGTCAAAAGCCTTATTAAAATCAAGATATATCCCATCTACTGCTGCTTCTCCCCCTCCCCCCATCCATTAGGCCAGTAACCCTGTCAAAGAAGGAAATTAGGTTGGTTTGGCATGATTTGTTTTTGACAACTCCATGCTGGCTATTCGCTTATAACACTATTATCCTCTAGATGCTCACAAATTGATTGTTTAATCATTTGTTCCAGTATCTCTCCAGGTATCAAAGTTAAGCTGATTGGTCTATACTTCCCTGGGTCCTCCTTGTTCCCCTTTTTAAAGACAGGCACTATATTTTCCCTTCTCCAGTCTTCTGGAACCTCTCCTGTCCTCCACGAGTTCTCAAAGATAATCACTAATCGGTCTGAAATTGCTTTAGCTAGGTCCTTAAATACTCTAGGATGAATTTCATCAGGCCCTGCTAACTTGAATACATCTAACTTATCTAAATTCTTTAACCTGTTCCTTCCCTCTTGTTGTTAATATTGTGGTGAGTATCTGGTCATCATTATTAACCTTTTTAGCGAAGACGGTAGCAAAATAGGCTTTAAACACCTCACACTTTCTTGAGTTCATCAGACACCAGCTCTCCTTTCCCCCTTGGTAGAGGACCTATGCTTTCCTTAGGCTTTCTCTTGCTGCTAATGTATTTAGAGAACCGCTTCTGATTGCCTTTTATGACTCCTGCCTCTAGCCAGGAATCCTGGATGGGGAGCTGGGAAACCTCCAGAAGTTAGGCTGGAGGTGGGGGAAATACCAGCAGAGAGTAAGAGCTGGTAAGAACTGATGTGACTATCTACCTATGCACAGCAACTGAGCACTCCTATAAGGAGGGAGCAGAGGTAGAGAGGAACACAGGAGTTTATGGGCATTGTGGGTAGAAAGACAAAAGGGGAGGAAGAGAAAGGAATCAGGAGTAAGAAGGGGATCTGGACCCCAAGTTGCAGGGAATGGGAGGAATATTCCAGACTGTGGGTGTAGCAACACTAATATGTGATTGCTCAGAATAGCTATGGAATGGCTGATAGGATGTTGTATTCTCTTCCATCTTACCTTTCTCAGCAATGGAGACAATTCATCCATGATCGCACTGCACCAGACCCATTGCATTCTCCCTTTTCGCATTGCTCTTTTCCAAGCAATAGTCAATAACTTATTTCCAAGCTACAATCATGTTTCATCCTCAGCTTTGTGACCTGCATTGTCCCAGAGAAGCAGACTGTCAGTGGTCCATAGATTGACTCTCCGTCTTTCATGTAGATCCATGAATTGCTTTGAAGATTAACACTAAGGCCTTAAACTGGTAGCGGAAGCTGACTGGGAGCCAGTAGAGATGTGGGGGCACAAGCTTGATGTGCTCACAGAGCCCTGAGCCCTGGTGGGGGTGGAGGGACTACACCAGAGCCTGTGCAGTGTTCGCATTCAGTTTCAGATACAGAGAACTACGCTCACCCAGCTGGAAGGCAACAAGTGTGTGACTCGCTGTGCCCAGCCCCTCAGGGTAAGTGGGGATAGTCTATCCCTGTCTGACAAGGATGCTGTCTGATTTAATTTGTGAATGCCTGTGAAGCACTTCTTGATCCTCGTGTGGAAGAAATCAAAGCCCAAGGACTGCATCAGTGACAATGGGAGGAAATTTGCCCCTGCAGGAGAGACAAAGAAGTGTGCTGTGATTTTCAAAGCCGGCTAGGAGCATTAGATACCAAACCCCAATCATTTAAATGGGAATTGTTAGTCTAAATCCTCTAGGTGAACTGAAAATCTCAGCCCTGTTCTCTTAATATACAAGGAAAAAAGAAAGTTCAATGTTGGGGCCAAACATAAACTGACCAGGGAGAAACCTACCAGCAACAATCACGTTTGAATATAGTTGTTGCTATGACCGTTTCTGGTGCAGCTGAGTGAGTAATTTCTAACAAATCATTTTTTTCAATGAATTTAGCTTCTCTTTCTGCGCTCAGAATATCCAGGAGCAGACTGGGGTTTCCTGAGATTTACTTGTTGGTCAACATTATTCTGTGAATTTTGGGGTGGCCCTGCAGATTGATTATCTGCAAGTATCCACTAGACAAGCTGTGTTGTTTACTTGTGATGGGTCACACAGAGCACATGGCATTGTTTATATGCTCTGACTGGATGGGAGATGCTGCAATGCTGGCACAATATGCATTTCCAATTTGATTTCCTCTGGCTACTCATTCACAGGACTCCAAGGTTCACTTTCTGCAAACCTTCATGGCAATAAAACTAGATTGCTCAGAAGTGACCATAAAAGGAGGCATGTGCCTGCCTCAAACCAAATTCGTTTAAAAAAATCAGAAATTCACAGAATGCTTTTGCAGAATTCACCCAACTCTAGTTTCAACCGTATCACTGACAGATTTGTTCTGGGTTTGTGCAGCACCTGGCACCATGGGGCCATAGTCCACAATTGGGGCTCCCAGGCACTACAGTCATACACATGGTGAGTAATAATAAGAGAGGATGCTTCACCTTTCTGAGCCTGTTTAAATGGAGACCATGTGAAGCAGTTTGAGATCCAGGGATGAAAGGTGCTATTAGATAGGCACCAAGTACTTTTCTTAAGTATAAAAATGTGCATAAGACTAAATAACTGCCGAAGAGGAAAAGACGGTTACTCACCGTTGTAACTGTTGTTCTTCGAGATGTGTTGCTCATATCCATTCCATTAGGTGTGTGCGCGCCGCGTGCACGATCATCGGAAGATTTTTACCCTAGCAACCCGGCGGGTCGGCTGTGGAGCCCCCTAGAGTGGCGCCTTCATGGCGCTGAATATATACCCCAGCCGACCCGGCGCCCCCTCAGTTCCTTCTTGCCGGCTACTCCGACAGTGGGGACGGGGGGCGGGTTTGGAATGGATATGAGCAACACATCTCGAAGAACAACAGTTACAACGGTGAGTAACCGTCTTTTCTTCTTCGAGTGCTTGCTCATATCCATTCCATTAGGTGACTCCCAAGCCCAACTTAGGTGGTGGGGTCGGAGTGAGACATTGCTGTGTGCAAAACCGCTGATCCGAAGGCAGCATCGTCCCTGGACTGCTGCACTAGTGCATAGTGAGCTGTAAACGTGTGGACTGATGACCAAACCGCCGCTCTACAGATGTCCTGGATCGGAACTTGCGCCAGGAAAGCCGTCGAGGAAGCTTGGGCCCTCGTGGAGTGAGCGGTGAGGTGTGGTGCTGAGACACCTGCCAGGTCGTAGCAAGTCCGGATGCAAGACGTAATCCAGGAGGATAGGCGTTGTGAGGAGACCGGTGAGCCTTTCATTCGGTCGGCCACTGCAACGAAGAGTTGCGTCGTCTTTCTAAAGTGCTTTGTGCGGTCAATATAGAAGGCCAGGGCCCTTCGCACGTCCAGGGAATGCAAACGTTGATCCTGGCGAGTAGCATGTGGTTTAGGGTGAAAAACCGGGAGAAATATATCCTGGTTGATATGAAATGGAGAAACCACTTTAGGGAGAAAGGCAGGATGTGGACGAAGCTGCACTTTATCCTTATGGAAAACCGTGTAAGGGGGCTCGGATGTAAGCGCCCTGAGTTCAGAAACGCGCCTTGCTGAGGTGATGGCTACGAGGAAGGCTGTCTTCCAGGACAGGTACAGAAGTGAACAGGTGGCCAGTGGCTCGAATGGAGGACCTGTGAGCTTGGAGAGAACCAGGTTGAGGTCCCACGTCGGAACGGGCTGACGTTGTTGTGGGTACGTCCGGTCTAAGCCCTTGAGGAATCTAACGACCATCGGGTTAGAGAATACCGAGGATGCGAGTTCCCCTGGGTGAAAGGCCGATATAGCGGCCAGGTGAACTCTAATTGAAGATATCGCCAACCCTTGCTGTTTTAGGGAGAGGAGATATTCCAAAATGAGAGGAATAGGTGCCTGCAACGGGGACGTGGCTCGTTGTTCGCACCAACAGGAGAACCGCTTCCACTTGGCCAAGTATGTGGTCCGTGTTGAGGGCTTCCTACTGCTCAGCAGAATCTGTTGGACAGAGTGCGAGCACTGCTGCTCTGCCTGGGTGAACCATGGAGCAGCCACGCCGTGAGGTGGAGTGATTGCAGGTCGGGGTGACGCAGGCGGCCGTGGTCCTGAGAGATGAGGTCCGGGCATAATGGAAGCGGGATCGGTGTCTGAACCGAGAGCTCCAACAGCGTGGTGTACCAATGTTGTCTCGGCCACGCTGGGGCGATCAGAATCACCTGTGCCTGGTCTCTGCGCAATTTGAGCAGTACCTTGTGGACCAGAGGAAACGGAGGGAAGGCATAAAACAGGTGGTCCTTCCAGGGAAGGAGAAACGCGTCCGAGAGGGAGCCCGGAGCTCGACCTTGCAGGGAGCAGAACACGTGGCACTTCCTGTTGTCTCGAGATGCAAACAGGTCTATCTGGGGAAACCCCCACTTCTGGAAAACGGAATGTATGATGTCCGGACGGATAGACCACTCGTGTGTTTGAAAGGACCTGCTGAGTCGGTCCGCCAGAGTGTTCTGGACTCCAGGGAGGAACGATGCCGTGAGATGGATTGAGTGGGCGATGCAGAAGTCCCACAGGCGAATGGCCTCTTGGCATAGCATTGACGAACGTGCTCCTCCTTGCTTGTTGATGTAAAACATGGCGGTGGTGTTGTCGATGAGAACTAACACACAGCGGCCACGTAGGAGATTGAGAAATGCCTGGCACGCCAGGCGCACCGCCATCAGTTCCCGAACATTGATGTGCAGGGCTATCTGGGGTGCAGTCCACAGGCCCTGGGTATGGTGTTCGTTGAGATGGGCGCCCCAACCCAGGGATGAAGCGTCTGTGACCAGGTGTAGAGAGGGTTGTGGGGCGTGAAACGGCATCCCCTCGGAAACCACCTTGTGGTCTAGCCACCATGTGAGGGAGGTCAGGACCGAGTTCGGGACCGTGACCACCATGTTCAGGCTGTCCCGATGTGGGCGGTATCTTGATGACACCCAGGTCTGGAGTGGGCGAAGCCGAAGTCTGGCATGCCTGGTTACGTACGTGCAGGAAGCCATGTGACCCAGCAGGGTGAGGCACGACCTCACCGTGGTAGTTGGGAAGGCCTTGAGTCCTTGAATGAGGCTCGTGATGGTGCAAAAGCGATTGTCTGGCAGGATGGCTTGTGCACATCTGGAGTCTAGAACCGCGCCGATGAATTCTATTCTCTGGGTAGGTTCTAGAGTGGATTTGTCCTTGTTGAGTAGGATACCCAACTTGTTGAATGTGTGCACTATTATGTGGACGTGATCTCGAACTTGTTCTTTGGTGCGACCGCGTACCAGCCAGTCGTCTAGGTACGGGAACACCTGTATCCCTTGCCGACGAAGGTACGCTGCCACGACAGCCATACATTTCGTGAACACCCTTGGGGCCGAGGATAGGCCAAAGGGAAGGACTGCAAATTGGTAGTGCACCTTGCTTACCACGAACCGCAGGAAGTGAAAGTATGCATCTTTCATGTCGAGGGCGGCGAACCAGTCTCCAGGATCGAGGGAAGGGATAATGGCCCCCAAAGAGACCATGCGGAACTTCAACTTTACTACGAATTTGTTGAGTCCGCGCAAGTCCAAGATGGGTCGCAGACCTCCTTGGGACTTGGGAATGAGGAAGTAACGGGAATAGAATCCCCTGCCCCTTAACTCCACTGGAACCTCCTCTATGGCCCCCATAGCAAGGAGCGTGGAAACTTCCTGTATAAGAAGTTGCTCGTGAGAAGGGTCCCTGAAGAGGGACGGGGAAGGGGGGGAGGAGGGGGGGATTGAAGAAAACTGGATAGCATATCCCCTGTCCACCGTGCGAAGGACCCAACGGTCCGAAGTTATAAGGGACCAGGTCCGGTGGAAATGGGAAAGGCGATCCCGAAAGGATGGGGCTGGATCCTGTGGGATGACTGGGGCGCCGTCCTCGACCGCACCTTCAAAAGTTCTGCCTGGGGCCTGAAGGTGGTCTAGGTGGCCCCTGGTTCTGACCAGGTTGAGGGCCGGTCCACCTTCTTCTACCACCTCGCCCTCGCCTCCGGGTCGAGTCCTGTCTCTGACGAGGCGGGGGGGGGTAGAAGCGCTGAGGCTGCGGTCTAAATGGCCTGCGCTGAGGGCCCACAACATGCATCCCCAAGGAACGCATGATCGTCCTGGAGTCCTTGAGGCTCTGCAGGCGAGAGTCCGTCTTTTCTGAAAACAGCCCTTGTCCTTCAAAGGGCAGATCCTGCAGGGTTTGCTGCAGTTCCTGAGGCAGACCCGAAACCTGGAGCCAGGAGATCCTCCGCATAGCGATACCTGAGGCCAGGGTTCTCGCAGCAGAGTCCGCTATGTCTAAGGAGGCCTGTAAGGAGGTCCGAGCCACCTTCTTACCCTCCTCCACCAGGGCTCCAAACTCCTCCCTGGACTCTTGGGGAACCAACTCCTTGAACTTCCCCATAGAGTTCCAGGAGTTAAAGCTATAGCGGCTCAAGAGCGCCTGTTGATTAGCCGCTCTAAGTTGCAACCCTCCGGCTGAGTAAACTTTACGGCCGAATAAATCGAGGCGCTTAGCCTCCTTCGATTTGGGCGCTGCGGCCTGCTGACCGTGGCGCTCCCTTGCGTTCACTGATGCCACCACCAGTGAACACGGCTGGGGGTGGGTATACAAGTACCCGTAGTCTTTAGACGGAACAAAGTATTTCCTTTCCACCCCTCTCGCTGTGGGTGGGATAGAGGCAGGAGTCTGCCATATCGTAGATACATTGGCTTGTATCGTGCGGATCAGGGGTAACGCCACCCTCGATGGGGCATCCGCTCCGAGGATATTCACGATGGGGTCGTGCACCTCCACTATCTCCTCCGCCTGCAGGTCCATATTACGGGCCATCCGACGCAGAAGATCTTGGTGAGCCCGAAGATCTATTGGAGGTGGACCTGTGCACGATGTGCCCGCCACTGCCTCATCCGGAGAGGAAGAGGAAGATGCCTCCGGTGGGACAGGATCCAAGGGAGGGTCCTGGGCTCCCTGCTCCTGGGCCGGAGCATCACCTGCGCTTGAGTCCAGGGCGTCAGGTGGTGCGGACACGGAAGCCTCCATGCCCCCTGGCGGAGGCCGAGAGATGGTGGACTCCGGGGCCCTTCTAACAGAGTGACCGGAGCGAGAGGTCGAAGCAACTGGAGCCCCTTGCGCCTGATGGTACGCCCACGGGGTCCAAAACGACCAGTGAGAAGGGCCATGAGAATGGTCCTCTGTTATGTTCTGCCAATGGCCCAAGCCCTGTTCCTCGGCTTGCCCTTGAGGGGGGTATGCCGATCTCGAGAGGTCCTCCGAGGAGCGAGACCCCGATCTCGATGGCCATGGCGGTGCCGAGAGCGTCGAGACGATTCCCGTGGGCTGCGGTGCCGCACGGTGCCGGTCTGGAGATGATCTATCTCCACGCGGTGCCGGCGATCGGTGCCGGGACCGCGACCGGTGCCGATGACCTCGTCGGTGCCGGGAGTCGGATCTGGACCTCGACGAGGACCTGGAGTATGCCCGGTACCGGGAGCGGCCTCTCGACGTCGAGCGGCGACCGTAGCGGTGCCGAGAACTACGTCTCGACGTTGATCGGTGCTGACGATCATAGCGGTGCCGAGACGTAGAGCGGCGCCGCGAAGAAGATCTTGGCCGCGAGTACGACCGGTGCCGAGACGATATTCGGTGCCGGGACTGCGAGCGGCGTGGGGACCTGCTTCGGGACCTGGATCGGTGCCGAGGTTCCAGCCCTTGTGATGGAGGGCGCATCAAGGCAGGTTTCCCCCTCGACTGGACCGGGCGAGTCAACGGTGCCGTCGGTGCCGGTGGTTGAGGCGGTGCCGGCTCCGTGAGAGCTATTAAGTCTCTCGCCGCCGCGAAGGTCTCTGGCGTCGACGGGAGGCACTGTATCACCGCCTGCCTCGGTGGAGACGCCGTCTGCACCGGACTCAACGGCCTCGGCGCCGGAGTCGACGGTGCTGGAGGCACCTGTTTCCGGTGCTCCACCGGCGTACGCGGCTCTACCCCCGGCACTGGGGGAGCCAGCGTCTTCGGCACGGAGGTCCCCGTCTTATGGGCTTTCTTATGCCCTGGGGATAATGACCGGCGCCGAGGCACTTGCTGTGCTTTCGGTGCCGACGAGGTCCGGTGCCGGGAAGGCTCATCTGACGCCACTCGCGTGGTCGTCATGGCCGGTGCCGCCGGGGCACTGCGCACCGAGGCGCTAGGTGCCGGGGCCTGACTTGTAGATGGAGCGTCCGGACTAAGTGCCGCCTCCATCAGGAGTTGCCGGAGCCGAAAGTCCCGCTCCTTCTTGGTCCTTGGTCTGAAGGCCTTACAGATCTTGCACTTATCTGTTTGATGGGACTCTCCCAGGCACTTCAGACAGGAATCGTGCGGGTCGCTCGTGGGCATAGGCTTAGCGCAGGAGGCGCACAGCTTGAAGCCGGGAGCTTTGGGCATGAGCCCGGCCCGCGGCCGGGGGAGAAAGGGGGAGACGACCCCCTTAATCCCCTGAACTATTATAACAACTAGACAACTCTTAAAACTATTGAACTATTTAACTATAAACACTAGGACTATAACTATAACTATAACTGCGAATAACGAACTAAGCTAGGGAGAGTGGAGAACAGCTAAGCAGCGCTCCACAGTTCCAACGACCGTCAGGGGCGGTAAGAAGGAACTGAGGGGGCGCCGGGTCGGCTGGGGTATATATTCAGCGCCATGAAGGCGCCACTCTAGGGGGCTCCACAGCCGACCCGCCGGGTTGCTAGGGTAAAAATCTTCCGACGATCGTGCACGCGGCGCGCACACACCTAATGGAATGGATATGAGCAAGCACTCGAAGAAGAAACACATGATATAGGTTCAACCAGGGGCCTTGTTCTCCACTTGGGTAGCTTGTGTGTTAAATGTGCTAAGTCTGATAGGACTGATCAGAGCTCCTGGATCACCACAGCCTAATTGTTATTACAGCACAAAGCACAGGCGGTTTTTCCTGGGAAAATAGGCGGGGGACGGGGGGTGGGTTGAGACATTGCAATCCAATGCAATTTTAGCACAGTCTTGGAAAAATCGTCATGAAAATGTACCCAGAAATAACTCGCCTGCCCTTCACCACGTTGCTGATGATAATTCCAGACTAATGAGGTTTTATTCACCTGTCAAAATAATTACTTGCCCCTGAGACTTGGAGCTTGATGTGGAACAATGTATGACGCCACCTACTTCCTTAGTGCCCAGAACTGACTGAAGTCCAAAATTCCATTCACCTTCCCACCCTGCCAAATTCTACTTAAAATCAACCATTATATTGCCATTCATAAAACAGTGTTAGTCCTTGCAGCCTGCCAGCATAAGCTACAGCTTCCCGAGGGAGGATGTTGCATTAGCCATGTGCATCAGCCTTCTCAGGAGGGCTTTATGCTGGGAATATACAGATTGTATCGGACAGGAGTGTCAAACTCATTCTGTGGAAGGGGCTAAATTCTGCTCAACTGTGAACTGTGGGTTGAACTGTACATAGTCCTCTCAGCCCAGAGCAGATCTCCAGTGGGAGATTTGCACAAATGTGTGTAATAATTTAACTTGGAAGGGTCTGATTTTGTGATGTTGAGGACCACAGCTCCAGCCAAAGTCCTCAGGAGCTGCAGGTGCTCAGCTTCTACAAATCCATTTAGGCCCAACGCTGTTATTTGCTGTTGTCTCATCCACTGTCAGTCTGTGGGAAAGCCCTCTCCCCTTGAGGCCCATCACTGCCCTTTGCTTTTCTTCCTTTATTATCCTGCTTTCTCTGTTTCTTCCTCCTTCCTGTCTTTGTGATTTTCCTCCTTTTCTCCCCTCTATATTTCCATTCCTGTAGCAACTCTCAGTTCCCTCCTGTGGGTTTCACTCCCATCCCCTTCGACATCTCGCCCTGCTAACATGATCAGCGGTGAAATAAAGTTGCCTTTTAAAGCATCTTCATTAGGCTTTAGAATTACGACCAGCAGGGCAGGTCTCTCAGTTATTTTGTTTGCAGACTCGGGGGGACATCACTGCATCGGTTCACATTTCGCCACAACCATGAGGTTTGGAAATATCGTTTGGCTTTTAAATTAAAGCCTAGATTCTGCAGTTGTGCAATGAGGGTTGAGGGTAGGGCAGGGCCAGCCACAATGTAGCCAGGGGGTGACGACTGTCATTGAGAATACAGACCTGATTACAGTGCCTTCATCTGCTCTAGCGATGGGCATGACAGCAATGAGCTTGCTATTGTCAGCTGGAAAAGTCCCAGTTTCCAAGCAGTGTATTTTTGTTCCCTTCGACACCTCTGTGAAACATAGCCTTGCCTTTTACACCATCAGTGGGTGCAGTTATAAATATTTCAGTCAAGTACGTACAATGCAGCAGACCTTTTCAATGTAATGAATGTAATTGCTGAAGCCGTGATAAAAGCAGTTAGGTCATTAAAAGAGTATTTGTACAACTGTCATATGATTTTACGCGCTGCTTTAGAAATGGCAGGGACATCATCTTACCACAGGGCCAATCGTTTCCTTCTTGAATGCAGAAGCAAGCAAAATGTTTGCCATTTGCTCCTTTGGGTGGGATTCCATGCCAGCCCAACTTAATCCTGAGGGTGCTCAGACTTGAGGAGACTGGCTACTGACAGAGGTGGGAAGCGCCCACAGATTAACTCTCTATCTGCTGACCCGGATGATGACTTCTTCGGATCCTGTCCCATTCTTCCATTTCTGCAGATCAATGGAGCAGCCTTGCGGGGGCCCAACTTGGGGGATAAATCTCTTCCCTTTTGGGTCAGGGTTGTAGTGGTGAGGCTTCAGGGGCCCTGCCCTCCATCTCTGTTAATAAGCGGTGTCTCATCCTATATACATCAATTGTATTTCCTGCTCTGTAATTGAATTCCTGTCACCACACCCACTGATGCAGCAATTGCATGAGCATGTGCAGACCTGGCTGTGAAAGGCATGATCAGTTCCTGGCCTGTTTCTCTGAATTGTCCCTGTGTCAGGGCTCTGCTTAGAGGGTTTGTTCACCAGGTGTCTCTCTCTAATAATACAATGCATTTCAGCCCATGTAAAATGTACTATCTCATGTGTACGAGTTTAACATTTCCTTTCCATGAGCAGGTCCATAGATTAAAAGATTTGCAGCCCAGAATCATCTAGTCTGACCTGCTGCATGAAATAGGTGTGATGGATTCGATCACAGAGACCCCCTTGAGACTGTCACCTGATGTGCTGAAACGACCTCTGAGCCTGTTTTCCCTGCCAGCTTGGGACTCCAGAACCCTTCCTTATTGAGCCAAACACACTACTCTGTGGTAGCCTGAACACAGACCCAGGGCCTGAACCGCATCCCCAAAGCTGCAGGCTTTAACTGAAAACCACTCAGCAGGTACTCCTGTCTCCAGCACCCAGATACCCAGCTCCCAATGGGATCCAAACCCCAAATAAATCCATTTTACTCTGTATAAAGCTTATACAGGATAAACTCAAAAATTGTTCACCCGCTATAACACTGATAGAGAGATATGCACAGCTGTTTGCTCCCCCAAGTATTAATCACTTACTCTGGGTTTAATAATAAACAAAAGTGATTTTATTAAGTATAAAACATAAGATTTAAGTGGTTTCAAGTAATAACAGACAGAACAAAGTAAGTCACCAAGTAAAATAAAGCAAAAACACGCAAGTCTAAGCCTAATACATTAAGAAACTGAATACAGGTAAATCTCACCCTCAGAGATGTTCCAATAAACTTCTTTCACAGACTAGACTCCTTCTTAGTCTGGGCCCAATCCTTTCCCCTGGTACAGTCCTTGTTAGTTCCAGCTCAGGTGGTAACAAGGGGGATTTCTCATGACTGCAGCCCCCTTTGTTCTGTTCCAGCCCCTTTTATAGCTTTGGCACAAGGCGGGAATCCTTTGTCTCCCTCTGGGTTCCCCCCCTTCCTTCTAAATGGAAAAGCACCAGGCTAAAGATGGTTTCCAGTTCAGGTGACATGGTCACATGTCACTGTAAGACCTCATTTTTCATTACCCACAGGCTGGCCCCCATGTCCACAAGAAGGCTTGCAGGTAAATAAACCATATACAGCCAATTATCCTAGTTAAAGGGTGCCATGAAGATTCTAAACCACCATTAATGGCCCACACTTTGCATAATTACAATAGGACCTCAGAGTTAACTTCATATTTCTAGTTTTAGATACAAGAATGATACATACATACAAATAGGATGAACAAATGCAGTAGATTATAAGATTTGTATGCATAAAGCATATTCCAGTTACATTATATTCACATTCCAAGCATATTTTCATAAAGCATATGGAGTGCAATGTCATAATAGGTCCCAGAACATCACTCGCTAATTTCCAGTAACTTCTATGTGAGCTACAGCAGATCTTTCAGAAGATATCCAGTCTTCATTTAAAGACTCCAAGTGATAGAGAATTTAGCATGTCTCTAGGTTAGTCATTCCAATGGTTAACTACCCTCATTGTTAAAAAATTGCACCTTATTTCTAGTCTGAATTTGTCTAGCTTCAGTTTCCAACCATTGGATTTCATTGTGTCTTTTTCTGCTATCTAGATTAAAAATCTCTTCCCCATGTAGGTACTTGTAGAACATGATCTAGTCTCCTCTTAACCTACTCTTGGATAAACTAAATGGACTGAGTTTTTAAGTCTCTCACTTTTTCATGTTTTCCAAACCTCAAATCATCCTTCGTAAGTCAGTCATGTTTTCCAGACCTCAAGTCATTCTTGTAGCTCTTTTATGAACCCTTTCCAATGTTTCAACATTGCTTCTGATGTGTGGACACCAAAATTGGACTCAGCATTCCAGTAACGGGCTTAGTGATTGTGATGCTGTGTACCTCTGGGGAACACGCATCACCCTCATGTTCATCCTTGTAAAATGATTGTGTGGTATCCATTGCAAAGTTTGTCATGTTGGGTGTCTTCGGAAGACTCATGATGCATGAGCATTGTTGTTACAGTAAGGTTATAGGTTATAATTTCATGTATACATTTATGAGGCTGAAAATGTATCCTCATGGCTTAAAATAAGCCCAGGCAAAAACTCTCCAAGAGCTGAGAGGCAGTTCACACCTCATCAGGGCATGTATGGGACAAACCCAGCCCAGCCTCACAGGAACAAAGGACACTGGCCTAGACAGCAACAAAGAATCTGTTGGACTCTCAAGGGAGTCACCCCCTTCCTTTGGTCAGTTTGGAACTGCGATGAGGTAATGCTCACCTGACTCTGAAGGTGGGATGGGGAGGGGGGGCAAAGCCAAGAGGGAAGAAAGGACATGATAAAAGGGAGAGACATTTACCATGCTCTTCCTCTCTCTTCCAGCTACATCTACAGACACCACCACCAAGCGACTGAAGCGCTGATCAAAGCGGAGAGCCTGGCTGAAGAGCAACCAGCCAGCCTGTGGTGAGAAGCATCTAAGTTTGTAAGGGCATTGAAAGTGTTAAGATCAGCTTAGAATGTGTTTTGCTTTTATTTCATTAGACCAAATCTGACTTGTTATGCTTTGACTTATAATCACTTAAAATCTAGTTAATAAATCTATTCTACTTGAAGCAGTGCATTTGGTTTGAAGCGTGTCAGAGACTCCCCTGGGGATAACCAGTCTGGTCCATATCAGTTTAGTTGTTAAATTGACAAACTCATATAAGCTTGCAGCATCCAGCGGGCATAACTGGACACTGCAAGACAGAGGTTCCTAGGGTTGTATCTGGGACCAGAGATATTGGCTAGTGTCATTCGCTTGCAAGTAGCTGGGAGCAGCTTACATGCCAGAGGCTGTGTGTGAACAGCCCAGGGGTGGGGGTTCTCACAGCAGAGCGGCGTAAGGCTGGCTCCCAGAGTCAAGGATTGGAGTGACCTAACAGATCACCAGTCCAGACAACTCCAGAAGGAAATGTCACACTGATGCTGTAGACAGAGGTAATATCACCTCCGTCTTCTGACTTGATATATCCCTGCTTAACTTCTGTAGTTGCTGTTTAACATCTTCCCATGTTACTGCTGGAATAGAAAATATTTCCTTATCTCTCTAAGATATGAATTACATCATCCAGCTTCTTTCTAAATAGAGAACAGAAGTATGTAGTGAATACTTCGGTCATTTCTAAATCACAATTGGCAATTTTACCATCCTTATCTAGAATCAGACCCATACCATTGTTAGGAATTAATTTGTTCCTGGCATATTTAAATAATTCTTTCTTATTGTCCTTATGCCTACTAGCTATAGATTTTTTTATTAATGTATTTAGCTTCCCTTATCAGTTGTCTGCACTTCCTATCAATGTCCCCATGTTTCCATTTCTTATATATTGTTTTTAATTGCTACTTTCACTTCCCCTCTTAACCAGGATGGCTTTTTAAAATAAAGATTCCTTCTTACATGATTGTGAGTTTGGGGGCAGGAGAGGTGGAATCTAATAAAGCATTTTGAATAATTCCCAATTAGCATTGACTTTTTATGTCTACATATTTCCATTCACTCCGTTTTGTTCATGACTTCTTTTCAGCATGAGGAAACTGGCCTGTTTAAAGTACCAAATATTTATGTTACTGGTCAGGCTGATAAACTGTTTGCACATAACAAATGAAATCAGGTTATGATCACTTGCACCTGGGTAATCATCATATTTTAGGTCAATGATCAATTCATCCTTGTCCATCAAAAGGAAGTTTATTATAGAATTACCCTGAGTTCATTGCAATTTTTCTGTTAGGAAGTTTTAGAAATTCCACCGGTGGCAGCATGACACCTCCAGCATACATCCCCAGATTAAAATGCCCAGGGTAATGCAATTTCACTTTTTACCCATTAAAGCTAGATGCGTAAGGAGCTGCTCATCCTGGTCTTTTGTCTGATTTGGTGGTCTATAGCTGAGTCCCAGCAGTACCCCATCTTGTGATTTATCAGTTAGCACATTAATCCGTAAGCATTCCAGGTCTTGTCCTTCTGAAGTGTCAGCAATTCTAAGACAGGTAATGGTACCTTAGATGTACTGTGCTACCCTCTCCCCTTCTGCACACTCTGTCTTTCCTAAATAGGGCATATTCTGTGATTTTAACGTTCCATTCATGTGAATCATCCTAGAAGATTTTCAGTAATACCAGTTTTATCAAACTTATTTTCATAAATGCATTTCTAATTCCTTTTGTTTACTTCCCAGGCTTCTAGAATTGGTATAAAGGCAATTGAAGAATTTCTTCTCCTTACATATCTTGCCTTGATTCTTTATATTCAAGCTACCTTCTGTCTGAGTTTTATGTTTGAGTATATGTATGCATTTGCCCCCTTAGCAATCTCTCCTTTAGATGCTAGTTTAAAAGTTTAAAGCCCTCCTGACTTCTCTAGCAAGTCTATCACTCAGAAGATTGGTTCTTCTACTACAGAGATGGATGGGGTTGAATTCATAAACCCTCCTTTCCCTATATAAGGTGGCCCAGTGTTCACTGACACCAAAACACTCTACATCACTCTCTGGTTTACCTCCAGTATCTTCTCTATCTTCTGTGACTCATAGGACAGGAAAGATCTTTGAGAAGGTCACCCCAACTTTCCTCTCCTTCAGCTCCTTTCCAAGATCCCTGAAGCTTTGGATGAGTTGTGCAATCTCTTCAGAGGCAGTGACATTTGTGCCAATATTTATTGCTAGCAATGGACCCCTCCCTGCAGTCTTTGGAATTCCATCCGGTCTTTCAGTGATGTGTGTTGTCTTCACTCCTGGAGGACAGCACACTGTGTTGCTATCCTTTTGTCCACTGCAGAATGGTTTTGTTCATTCTTCTTAATATCAAGTACCTGATGATGATTCTCTGTCTTCTCTGGCTGGTCTGTTGCCTTCTTTTAGACATGGTTGACATTTTTCAGGTTTGGGCTGATCATCCATCCCCAGGTATGTCTTGTGGAGATCACTATTCCTTCCTTCCAGTTGAATCTCCCAAGACTTCCTCTGCAGGTACTGCACTGAGTCCCTGAAAACAATTAGGTACTTCTGCATGCATTGCATTTCTCCTGGTCCCCCTTCCTCTGGTCATCACAGACTGTCCCATGTCCTCTGCTTTTGGTGTGTTGAATGTCTCCTGCTTCTCTTTCTTTGCTCTGTCACAGACTGCCAATCCTTCTCTGATTTCTATTCTCTTTTGTTCCCTTGAAATCAGTTCCTTCTCTGCCTGGATCTGTGGTGGTGCTGCCCAAATCTGGCTGTCCAAGTACTCTTCAGTCTCTCTGATGCTATGCGGGATCGATAGCTGCCCTGCAAGATCTAAAACCTTTTCTCCAACACAGCTGTCAATTTGCACCTCATTCACGGGAAGTCTATATCTTTGGGCAGGAAATAGATCATGACACATCCCTTGTAGGTTGCAATAACTGGTCTATCACTGCCCATCACAGCTGGGTAAGTAGATCTGTATCTAGGGACTAGCTCCTTCACTTCCTCAGAAACTCCTGTTGGCCTCTTCTGTTTGTGTGAGTAGAACTCTGTTGCCTCAATATTTAGAGAAATTAAATACAAACGGGGCATGAAACCAATTCATTTTAAATTCAAATGAATATTTGTGGAAACTTTGAGGTGGGGGGGCAGCATAGACATATAGCATATTATTCTTATATTCATGATCGTATGTATAATTAGATTAAATCTGAACTGAACCTGCAGATCTGAACAGCCCCAAGCTTTGAGAAAGCTCATTTCCACATTTTTCACTAGGCTTATCTCTGGTATATTTCACTGTGTGAATTAATAAATGTGACCAAGAAAGACTGTTACCAAAAACCCTGGTAGGCCTGGGCTGTCCCTGCTGGCAGAAATGAAAGTTCCAGGAATTCTACATGGATCCATCTGAGACAGTTTAATTAGTTGGTGATTAAGTTGGCTAGATCCCGAATACATCTGGTACTAATCAAAGCTTCCTGCAGAGAGAGACTGTGTCTTTCCGTTTCAGATTAGCTGAAGTTAGAGAAGTGGTTATTTGGTTTATTGTGGATGTGAGTCAGGGGTGAGGAACCTTTGTGGAGCAAGCTGAATTGCCCAGTGTAAATTCTAAGGGTCAAATTCTTCCCATGGCTGTTTGTGGGTAGCTATCATTGAATTTGTTGGGAACGCGTGAAGAGAAGAATTAGCCCAAGAGTTTTCTATGTAAAAGTCCCTCGCTCTACTCTCTTTACATTCATCATAGCCCTGAGAGTCCAAGAAGTTCTAGCTTTGAAAACAAACACATGGCATTCTCTCTCATTATCTATGTACATGGAGTTGACTTTGCTCTCGGTAAGTCAGGAGTGACTCCACTGAGGTCCGAGGAGTTCCAACCACGTAAAACTGATGTGAGTGAGGGCAAGATCTGGCTTCACATCTCTGCAGTTCAGCTCTGTCCCTGTGACTAATACAGGCTCATTTTTATCAGCTAGCATCATTTTTCATCTATTGATACTGAGCTATTGTTTGGGTGGAGCATAAGAAAAGATTTAGATGAAAATAAAGTTTGTCCAGTCAGGGAAAAGGAGATGCCTGGAAGCAAGCAATGCATAGGCTGTTATCCAGATAGCTGATCTTTTAGAAGATTGTATCACTACTGATTAGAAATGATCTCTGGCACTGGCTCAGGTCCCTTTCTGGTTCCATTGAAATGCTTAGTAAAAGGCACCTGTAGCATCAAAACCAAGCTCAGGGCCTGGTCTTGCCTCACACATGTAACTAGCACATAAGGCAATAGGAGTTTTATGCACACCAAGAGCCTGATCTAAATTCCAGTAAAGTAAATGGAAGTTTTTCCATTGACTCAGTGGCCTTTGGAGCAGGTCCAGGGACGCCACGTTTGAGCCATGATTATACTATGCTCAGTAGAGGCCACCCACAAGACTTGTTCTCTCTCTCTCTCCCCGTCCCCCATCCCCATGTGAGTCTAATGTTTTCTTTTTATCTTGTTACTTACCAAATATTTGTGCTCAGTGGCGTAGCCAGCTTCTCAGTGCAATGGGAGCAACCATAAAAAAGGCGCCCCCCCGCCCTTGGCTCTTCCTCTGGCCGCTCCGCGCCCCCCCCCCCCGGCTTCTCCGGCCACGCAGAGGCCATGCTGCGCCCCCACTCGGAGGGGCTCGGTGAGGGGGGGCGGGCGCGGGGGAAGGGGGGGCGGGCGGGCGCTGCTCGCTTCTCCCGGGGGCTGGAGGGAGCGGAGCAGTGGGGCGGGCAGCAGCTGGCGGCAGATCCCCTCTCCCCGGCAGCTTCCTGGTTCCCTCGCCCGGGCAGCCCAGCAATTTTTTCAAAAGCTCTAGCTTCACTCCAGCACATGTAAGATCAGAATCAAACCCTATAAGAAAGACATGTTCTCTGCTCCAAAGGCCTTCTAGTGTAGACAAGACAAAGGTGTGGGTCAACAGGAAAGCAGAGTGAGGAGAATAAGGAAAGAATGAAGGGTTCCTGGCAGAAGAATGCTTTAAAGAGAATCTGAAGGAAACAGAGGAACGGGCCTTGGGGAAGTGGAAAGCTGTTCCCAACACAACAATCAACATGGCAGAAGGCAAACAACGCTCCCTGATGAAACAAGTAATATAAGATCCCTGCTCCTCCCCCTGGGGAAATGAAATAATAAGTTAATAAAAATTGTTCCTAGCTCAGATGACTCATTTCACTATGTCACAAAGCCTCCCTAGCATCATGGCCAGAGCTGCCCAACCTTGTGTGGGGCAGGGAAGGGAGAAGATGCTAGCAGGAACCTGAAGCGTGTTTTCTGTGGTGGTTCCCAGGCACTTCCATGCGTTATGCTGCAGACTATACAAAATAAGGCAAGTACCTAAGGGCTTAAAGAGGAAGGCAAAGTGCTGTAGAAAGCACTTCTTTTTAAAACACTTTGGGCCGGATCCTCAGCTGATGTGAATCAGTGTTGCTCCATTTGCTTCTATGAAGCTATGCCAGTTTCCACCAGCAGTTGGCCTGGCCATTTATTTTTCCCTGGAATAGCACTATCTTGGGTGGGTTAAGTTCAGTTTCTAGTGGACAAGTGTCCACCCCACACAAACCACCACTGGGTGGATAATCTCAAGAAAGGAGAAGAGTAGAAATAACCCTTCAGTCCTGAGAGGAAGGACTCCACCTCTGGGTCAAGGCACATAGCTGAAGTAGCATAAAGGACAAGTACTGCCTGTTCTCTGAAAGCACGGTTATTCTATTCTATTCTATATAGGTTCTTATACCATGCTCTGTAGTAACTGAGTGCCTCCCAGACAGGCATCAAGCATTGTGACTAACAACTCTCACATGTGGTCTGTTATCTCATCCTCTCCCCAGGGGGAGAATTGTGTGTGCAGTAGAGTGTTTTGTTTTCGTAGGGTTTTTTGGTTTTCTGGTTAATATACATGTTGCTATGAGTTCATGTTAGAGAGGGCAAGTCGAAGAAGTGCTCCTTGCACTTGGAGCGGAAGGTGGTGAGGTTTGTGATGGCCCGTAGTTCCTAGGGGAGTTCGCTCCACAGTCTAGGACCAGCCCCTAAGAAAGCTCAAACTCCTGCATGGATGAACTTTACTCTTATTGTTGTGAGTTCCATTGGGCCAGAGGAACAGAGTTGACGACTACGGTCTTCACCCTGGAGCTTTAGTTAATCTTTTAGATACACTGGGCCCCAGCCATTGCGTGCCTTGAAGATAAGGACCAAGAACTTGAACTTGATTCTATCTTCTATGGGGAGCCGGTGTAGCAAGCAGAAGACAGGTTTGATGTACGCATGGTGGTCTGTGTTGCTGAGGAGAAGCATTGTAGTTCTGAACTAGTCGGCATTTCCTAAGCTACTGAAGGCTTCATGCCCAGGTGTATTGCACTGCTATAGTCCTGCTGAAAGGTGACAAAGGCATGGATAACTGAGGTCACCTCATCATGTGCCATGATGTTACGGAGTCTCCTCGCCAAACGGGGGCAGTAGAAGGCATTACTAGTGGATGCTACTATGTTAGAGCTTAGCATCAGCGTGGAATCCAGCAGCGCCCCTAAACTCAGACTGACTTGACCAATTTTCAGTGTATGCCTTCAACCAGAGGAGACTGAATTGCAGCTGTGAACTCTTCAAAATGCTTTCCCCTGCCCACCAGTGTCTTGCTCAGGTTCAGCTTCAACCCACTGTTCTTCATGCATGGGCTGATCTACTCCAAGCACTGGGCAATCTTGGTGGTAGTGGTATGACCATATGTGGTGAAGAATAAGTAGAGCTGCATGTCCTCTGCACATTGCTGGCACTTGAGTCTATGTCATCTGACCAGTTCATCTCGAGCAGGGCTGGGCAAACTTTTTGGCCCAAGGGCCACATCTGGGAATAGAAAGTGTATGGCGGGCCATGAATGCTCACAAAATTGGGGTGGGGGTGCAGGAGGGGTGAGGGCTCTGGTTGGGGGTGCAGGCTCTGAGGTGGAGCCAGAAATGAGGAGTTCAGGGTGCGGGGGGGCTATGGGCAGGGCAGGCGGTTGGGGTGCAGGAAGGGGTGCAAGCTCCAGCTGGGGGTGTGGGCTCTGGGGTGGGGCTAGGGATGAGGGGTTTGGGGTGCAGGAGGGTGCTCCGGGCTGGGATTGAGGGGTTTGGAGGGTGGGAGGGGGATCAGGGCTGGGGCAGGGGTCTGGGGCGTGCGGCGAGGCTCAGGGGTGCAGGCTCCGAGCAGTGCTTACCTCAAGCGGCTCCCGGAAGCAGCGGCATGTCCCTTCTCTGGCGCCTATGCAGAGCCGTGGCCAGGCGGCTCTGCACACTGCCCCATCCACAGGCACCGCCCCTGCAGCTCCCATTGGAGCCCTGGAGGGGGCCATTGGAGCACGTAGGAACCGGAGCAGGGCCATGCCGCAGCTTCCGGGAGCCGCGTGGTGCGGCCCCCGACCCTGCGCCCTGGATGGAGCACCAGAGCTGAGCTAGCCCCAGACCCCGCTCCCCAGTGGGAGCTCACTGGCTGGCTTAAAACGGCTTGCGGGGTGGATCCGGCCCACGGGCTGTAGTTTGCCCATCCCGATCTAGGGGCTGTGTCTAAATGTTGAATAGGAGTAGAGAGAATTGAACCATGTGGGACAAGTGATGGGAGGTATTGTGGTGGTCTCAAGGTCAAAATTCTCCAGAGCTTTCATTAGCGCTAAAAAAACCCATAACAAATAAAGAAATATCACTACTTAGCCATGGCTTTCAGCAGGCAAAACCTTTCTCCTCAGGGCAACAGGTCAGCCTGATTTTCTGGTCAGTGTTGGGTGATTATACTGCAAATCTCTGGACTGGTGGGAGAGCATTGCGGGAATTACGGGAAGATACCACTCACAAAACCCATTTCTTTTCTGATCCGTTCTCAGTTTGATCTCCACACCAACGATGTCCCCAATCAATTTGTGTTTGAATTGCTAGGCTGTTGTTTCATCTCTGTTTGTAGCAAATTGGGTACATGAGACATATTCTGCTTTGTTGCACTGATGTAAATCCAGAATAACTCCAATAGGGTTATACTTGTGTAAATCCAGAGTAAATGAGAGCATAATTTGGCCCTATGTCTTTGTCAAACATCATGTACCTTTACACAGCTCCATAATAACATAGAATATCTACAGCTAATCTGATAGGTTGCTTATTCTGCATCTAACCTGTATGGCTGCAGCTGGTTCATGGAGAGGAGTAGAAGTCCTCCTGAAAAAGAGGAGGACTGAGAAAATAAATATAACAAAAGCCCCCATGCATGTTCATATGGCATCCTTCAAACAAAGCATTGTATAATCCTGCTCCCACTTAGCCCATGGGAGTTTTTTAGCCAGTTTCAGTGGGAGCTGAAGCGAGCCCTTAAATAAGAAGTAGTGTCTTAATGACTTGAGCCAACTCCCATTTAAGGCAATGGAAAGACTCCCATTCATTTTAATGGTAGCTGGATCAAGCCATTAGTTGCCTATAGGGTCCTTTGTGAGCTCATAGAGGATTAACCAATGGCTTGCAAGTTTATTAGTACATTCCAAAGAGGTGAAATGGAAAGAAACAGCTTAACACCACGTGTTTTTTCTAAACAAAACTAAATGGACTTCCAATAGAGGTCACAATTTCTTTCAGCCCAAGCAGAATTACAGATCCTTCTTCGAGTGATTGCTCATATCGATTCCAATTAGTTGTGCACGCACCACGTGCAGAGTCGTTGGAAAGTTTTTCCCCTAGCAGAACCCATTGGGTTGGCTGTGGAGCCCCCTGGAGTGGCGCCTTCATGGCACTCAATATATGACCCTGCTGACCCAGCGCCTCCTCAGTTCTTTCTTACCACCAGTGACAGTCGTTGGAACTGTGGCATCTTGCTCTGCAAGTTTTACCACATTTCTCTAGTTTGGTTTGTTTGCATTCTCTGTAGTTAGCAGTTGGGCTGGGGGGTTTATCCTCCATCCCGACCACGTTTTCTTGGGGGGCTCTCATGCCCAAGTCCCAGGGGTTCAAGCCCAGCAAGTCCTGCAGCAAGCCCATGTCAAGACCCCCACGACACTTGTTTGAAGTGTCTGGGGGAGGCTCACCAAGCCGACCGGTGCAGGATTTGTAAGGGATTTCGCCCCAGAACCAAAAAGGAGCAAGACTTTTGCCTCAAGCAGCTCCTTATGGAGGCGGCACTTTAGACCTCAGCCTCCACCGGCATGGCAAGACCCGGCACCAAGTTCATTGGTGCGTAGCACCCCGGCGACAGTGGAGGAAGCAGCAGCGCGTAAGGACTCTGGCAGAGATCCGCAGCACCGACGCTCCTCGGCGCCGAAAATGACGCGATCGTCCTGGCACTGCTCCCGCTCCCCAGCACAGAAGCAGCACTGGAAGCAAGAGAGGAGCAACTCTCCATCCCAGAGGCCCGCTCCTCTGGAGCCAGCCAATGGGGCGCGTCCTCGTGAGGAGCACCCAGCACCGAAGTCTGCGGAGACGGCACCGTCGACTTCAGCCCCGCAAAGCGGACCATCGAGTCCGGTGCCGTTGGACTCCCCGGCCCAGGTCATCGAGGAGGTGGACCTGCCATCCACCCCGGACACCTTTGAGGCCACGAGGAACCTCATCACCATGACAGTGCCGAGGTCACCCACCCTTCGTACCAAGCCTCTGGGACCACATCGTGTGTCACTGTCTCAAGGCAAACCGGCGATGCTCTGTCCCTCGGCACCGCTTGGAGTCCCAGCACCGCTCGCAATCATGGCACCAGTCATACTCACAGCACGGCTCCAGGTCGCGCCAGTGCTCCCACTCACAACGCCGATCCGTGCATCGATCCCCGTCGCGCGACAGGTCCCGGTGCCTCTCAGCGAGCCCGCGCAGCTCCAAGTCGTGGCACCACTCTCCAGCCTCGCGGCACCGCTCTCCAGTATCACGACAGCGCTCCCCAGCGCGGCAATGCTCGCAAGATCAGCTCCGCTCGGCACCGACCTGGCCTTCGCGGTACCGATTCCGGTCTTCGGACTCAGAGGCGGGATCTAGTTACTCAGAGCGGGGTTGGCACCAGTCAGGCCATGGAAGCTCTGAGATGGGGGCAGGGCCGGGGCTTGCGCAGTGGCCATTTTGGACCCCGTGGGCGTACCACCAAGCACAGGGTGCTCAATCTAAAGGCTCCTGATTGGCCACCTCTGAACCCCAGGTGCCGGAGGCTTCTGCCAGTCGCACCAACCCCTCGGGGTGCCAAGGTGGTGCAGTGCCCGTGCCCCCCCACAGAACCAACTCCAACTCCAACTCCAGTTCCTGAGCAGGACCCTGGTCCACCTGATCCAGCCACCGAGACAGGACGGGAGGTCCCTGACAAGCAGGAGGGACAGGAGGACCCTGTTCCCCCATTAGCCTCCTCGCCCTCCTCTCCAGACAAGGCTGTTGTGGGCACTTCTGTCTCCGGACTGCCCCCCATAGACAGCCATGCCCACCAGGACCTCCTTCACAGGGTGGCGTGCAACATGAGTCTGCAGGTCAAGGAGGTGGTGGAGTCGGAGGACCCAATGGTCGACATCTTGGTCCCGGAAGGTCCTTTGAGGGTGGCTCTGCCCCTCATTAAGACCATACAGGCCAATGCCAAGACCATCTGGCAGACCCCAGCCACCATCCCTCACACCGCCAAGGGTGTTGAGAAGAAATACTTCATCCCATCGAAGGGGTACGAATACCTCTTCATGCAGCCGCAGCCTTGTTCATTGGTGGTTGTGGCAGTGAACGAGAAGGAGAGGCAGGGGCAGCAAGCCCCAGCACCTAAGTCCAAGGACACCAAGCGCCTGGACTTGTTTGGGTGTAAGGTGTACTCGACGGGGGGGGCTACAACTCAGGAGTGCCAGTCAGCAGGCTACTCTGAGCCAGTATAGCTTCAACTCCTGGAACTCGATGCTCAGATTCAAGGAGCTGGTTCCAACAGAGTCCAGAGAGGAGTTGGAGCGATAGAGGACGAGGGCAAGGTGGTGGCACAGACCTCTTTACAGGCCTCACTGGATGCTGCAGACTTGGTGGTGCGTACCTTGTCCTCTGGTATCGCCATGGGGCGTAGCTCATGGCTGCAGGCCTCAGGCCTTTCACCCGAGGTTCAACAGACGATGCAGGACCTGCCTTTTGATGGGGCGGGCCTGTTTGCGGAGCAGACTGACTCTTGGCTACATAGCCTAAAAGACTCAAGGGCTACTATGAAAACCTTGGGTATGCGCACCCCAGCAACCCAATGTAAGCATTTCAAGCTCCAACAACAGCAGCAGCACTCCTACCCTCCTCAGCCAAGGCAGGACTTCTACAGGAGAAGGGGCAGGAATGGCAGAAGGAAGCCTTCCAACCCCACTTCTGGCCAGGGTCAGGGCCCGACTAAACCATCATCAGGTTCCAAGCAGGCCTTTTGAAGGGGCACCCGAGGACGGTGCACCAGCCTCGATTCTGGATCCTTCCTCTTTTTTTTTAATTGTCTGTCCCATTTCTACCGTGCTTGGTCCCAAATAACTTCGGACCACTGGGTCCTCCGCACGGTGGAGGTGGGATATTCTCTCGAGTTCTGCTCCTACCCTCCCACCCCCCTTCCCTCTTCAGGGACCCCTCTCATGAGCAACTCCTTATCCAGGAGGTGCAGGCGCTGCTCGCCATGGGAGCAGTGGACGAGGTTCCTCAGGAGCTAAGGGGTAAGGGATTCTACTCCTGATACTTCCTAATCCCCAAGGTCAAGGGGGGTCTCAGACTCTTTTAGATCTGCGCAGACTCAACAAATTCATGGTAAAGCTGAAGTTCCACATGGTCTCCTTGGTCACCATTATCCTCTCCCTGGATCCGGGAGACTGGTATGCTGCCCTCAACATGAAGGATGCGTACTTCCTTATATCAATTCATCCTGTACACTGGCGCTTCCTACGCTTCGTGGTCAACCACAAGCATTACCAATTCACTGCCCTACCATTCAGCCTCTCAACAGCCCCCCGAGTGTTCACCAAATGCATGTCAGTAGTGGCTCCTTTCCTCCATCGACAGCAGGTGCAAGTATACCCCACCTCGACGACTGGCTGCTCAGGGGCCTCACCAGGGGGAAGGTGCAGTCCCAAATCTGTTTGGTCAGGTGCACATTCGAGCGACTGGGTCTCCTCCTCAACATGGGGAAGTCGGCCTTGGAACTGACGCAAAGAATAGAATTCATTGAGACAGTGTTAGACTCGGTTCAGGCACAAGAGACCCGATTCCAAGCCATCACGGATGTAATTCAAAGCCTCCAGCAATTCCCAACCACATCAGAAAGGGGGTGCCTGAGTCCCCTCGGCCACATGGCTGCTTGCACTTACATGACCCAGGACGCCACGCTCCGGCTTAGACCTTTCCAGGCATGGGTCGTCTCGGCCTACTGCCCAGAGTGTAACAGCTTGAATTCAGTGGTCACAGTGCCGAGGCAAGTCCTCACATCCCTCCACTGGTGCTCAACTCTCAAGAAGTGTGCGAAGGAGTCCCCTTCCATAACCCTCAACCTTCCTTGTCCCTGGTTACGGGTGCATCGGCTCTGGGATGGGGTGCGCATCTGGGGGACCTCCAGACACAGGGCCTGTGGTTGCAGGATGAGATCTCCCTACATATCAACATCAAGGAGCTGAAGGTGGTGTGCCTAGCCTGCCAGGCTTTCCAGGCCCAACGACAAGGCCAGTGTGTAGCAGTTCTAATGGACAACACCACCGCCATGTTTTACATCAAAAAGCAGGGTGGAGCCCATTCCTCTCCCCTATGTCGGGAAGCCCTCCGGCTGTGGGAGTTCTGCACAGCCCTCTCCATTTACCTGGAAGCATCCTATCTACCAGGAGTTGAGAACACGCTGGTGGACCACCTCAGCAGGTCCTTCTGCACACACAAGTGATCCATTCGGCCGGATGTCATACATCTCGTTTTCCAAAGGTGGGGATTTCCCCAGGTCGACCTAGTTGCCACCCGACGCAACAGGAAGTGCCCAACGTTCTGCTCCTTCCAGGGTCACAGCCCGGCTCGCTCACAGACACATTCCTGCTACCCTGGAGAGGTCATCTGCTCTACGCCTTCCCCCTGTTCCCTCTCGTGCACAAGGTCCTGCTCAAGGTCCGCAGGGAGTGAGCAAAAGTAATTCTGATAGCTCCAGCGTGGCCTCAACAGCACTGGTGCACTACACTACTGGAGCTGTCGGTGGATGCACTGGTTATGTTACCTCTCCTCCCTGACTTACTCACTCAGGACCATGGTCGTCTCCATCACCCCGACCTGCGGTCCCTCCACCTCACAGCTTGGAAGCTTCATGGCTGAACCCCATGGAACTTCTGTGCTCGGAACATGTAAGGGAGGTCCTTCTCAGCCGCTGGAAGCCCTCTACTAGAGCCACGTATCTGGCAAAGTGGAAGAGATTCTCGAGCTGGTGTGACCAGCATCGTACACGCCCCCTCCAGGCACCTATACCTCTCATCTTGGAGTACCTCCTACACCTGAAACAGCAAGGCCTGGTGGCGTCCTCCAGGGGGGTTCAAACTTGTTGCTATCTTGGCCTTCCACCCAGGAGCATCTGGTTGATCCGTCTTCACCAACCCTATGGTTGGTCACTTCCTCAGAGGTCTGGACTGCCTGCATCCCCAGATCTGACAGCCTGTCCCTGAGTGGGACCTTAACCTGATCCTCTCCGGGCTCATGGGGTCCCCATTTGAACCACTGGCAACTTGTTCTCTCCTGTATCTGTCTTGGAAGGTAGCTTTCCTGGTCATTACTGTCTGAGCTAAAGGCCCTCACCTCTGACCCACCTTACACTGTTTTCCGCAAGGATAAGGTACAACTCAGGCTGCACCCAGCCTTTCTCCCCAAGGTGGTGTCACACTTCCACATCAGCCAGGACATTTTCCTGCCCGTCTTTTACCCTAAGTCTCATGCCAGTAACCGGGAGCAGAGGCTGCACTCCCTCCGTGTTCGGCGAGCACTAGCTTTCTACATTGAGCTCACTAAGCCGTTCAGAAAATCGAACCAGTTGTTCATAGCGGTGGCAGACCGGATAAAAGGCCTCCCGGTCTCATCTCAAAGAATATCCTCCTAGATCACTTCATGCATCCACATATGCTATGAGCTGGCCAAAGTACCAGCCCCGGCTATTACGGCACACTCCACGAGGGCCCAGGCCTCGTCAGCAGTGTTCTTGGCCCAGGACCCAATCCAAGAAATCTGCAGGGCAGCAACTTGGTCCTCGGTGCATACCTTCACTTCACACTACACTGTCGTCCAGCACTCCCGAGATGATGGGGCTTTCGGCAGAGCAGTGCTCCAATCAGCAATTCCATAACTCCAACCCCACCGCCTAGGTAAGGCTTGGGAGTCACCTAATTGGAATTTATATGAGCAATCACGCGAAGAAGAAGAAAAAACGGTTACTCACCTCTCATAACTGTTGTTCTTTGAGATGTGTTGCTCATGTCCATTCCAAACCCACCCGCCTTCCCCTCTGTCGGAGTAACTGGCAAGAAGGAACTGAGGCGGCGCTGGGCCGGCAGGGTCATATATTGAGCGCCATGAAGGCGCCACTCCAGGGGGCTCCACAGCCAACCCGATGAGTGCTGCTAGGGGAAAAACTTTCCGACGACTGTGCCCGCGGCACGCGCACACCTAATTGGAATGGACATGACCAACACATCTCAAAGAACAACAGCTCCGAGAGGTGAGTAACCGTTTTTAATTCAGATAGTCCCCCAAAACAACCTTTACTTGCGTATTGCTGTTCAATCCCATTTTGTTTGTCCATTTGTAGTTTGCATGGCAAATAACACCAACTTAAATGGGCGTATGACCCAGCCCTTTAATAAATGATCTTTTTGTGACCACTGGTAATTGGGAGGCAGTAAGGTCCAACAGCTTGAGGCACGGGACAAGGCTCTTCTAGGTTCTCATCCTATTTCTGCCACTGATGTGTTGCATGATCTTCATCAAAGCACTTAAATGTTCTGTCCAAATTTCCAGGGAATAAAAATGCTTGATTCATCTTACTGTGCGAGTGTTGTGGGACTGAATCAGTTGATGTTCCTATAGTGCTTCGGAAATGCAAAATGTAATGCGTCGTTATTCATATTGATTTGGAGTCAAATTCTCTGCCAATGTAAATTGGCACAGCTGAGTTGGAATCTTTGGAAGTGCACCAGTTTGCCCTAGCAGAGAATATGGTTCTTTCCTTGGTTGAGGTTATGGAAACCTATAAAGCCTTTATTGCCATGACATTATGTATACAGGGAAGAGCTGTGAATGAGTTACACAGATTTTCCCAGACATGTGGCAATGAAAGCTTGGCAATACCCCAGACTGTTGACCGAAACAGGAGACTAAAGTAAAAGTGGCCCAGATATTTTGGTCCTAGGTTCGTCCCCTACCCGTATCTATCACCGGAGGTTTGTATAAAAGACTTCACAAATCAAGGTACAACGAGGTTTTATTTAAGGGAAGAATATGGCAAGGACCCCAAAGGTAAAATAAACAGGGCAAAATAACCAACAAGACAGGCTGTAACAATAGGGAACAGTACAAGTAGACTCACAAGATCACATTACCATCTCTAGCGGCCTTTTCCCTCTTAGTCTGGCGCAGCACAGCAGGTCACCGGATCCCCTGGATAGAAATGGAGACCCGAAGCAGGGATGATCAAGCTTCTTCAGGTGAACTGATGAGTCCTACCCTCCCTATACCCTTTACCTGCGTCGTCGTGGGTGTAGTATGCGAATCTCCTAGATGATGTAGTGAGTGTGTGCAAGTGAGAAATTCCCTAATCAGAATAACCCATGTGGGGTGAATGGCCTACCCTTGATTGTCTGCTCTGCACTTTGCCACTTAGACGGGCAGCCCCGATCTGATCAGAACACAGTCTTATATAGACTTCCAGTCACTGGGCAGATTATATGATTGACAGCTCCCTTATTCCCGCCGAAACCAGGAAAAGGGCGCCAAACTAGGGTGGGGAAGGAGCAAGAAGGCTCACAAAGATGGACGCCTAGTTGTCCTTAAGAGGATCCAAGATGGCCACCAGATGATTTTGCCTTTACAAGACCATCATGTCTTTTTATTTTCATGCTGTATGTGCCTTATTTCATTCATCTTTTTCCTCTTTTGCAGTCTCCCTCTGCTTTTTCGTCTTTGGAGTGTACTAGTTACTATCGGAACGCTGATGTCATTGCTATGAGGGGGACTTTTTAACATCCAATTTTTATAATGGTTTGCAATCGATATTAGCAGAGCTTGCATCATTGCACCATGGTCTGTGAAAACAAAGGAGTTTCTATGATGATTACCATGACCATCTTATGGAGTGTGTTGTTGTGATGCGTCCCGTATTTATATATTTGTGCTGTTTAATTTAACACAAATGAAAGTTAATCAGGGCTGAAGTGTAGTTCTCTCGTTAAACATTAGAAGAGTCCAGTAGAGCAAATAGTTTGTTTGTCGTGCATTTGCCAACAATCTTCAGGTTGTTAAAACTTTATCCACTGCCTATGCAGCAGCTCTTCCTTTTCACGCAAATGTGTTCATTTCAGAGTGAATTTGATGATTTTTTGAAGGCCGCAGGCTCCAAACTCGTCGTCGTTGACTTTTCGGCAAAATGGTGCGGACCTTGCAAAGCAACCGATCCTGTCATTCGTGTGAGTACAGTATTGCCATCCTGTGCCACTCCCAGAATGGGGTACGGGAATTGACATTGCATGGGAAAAAACCCACAAGGTCAGAGTCTGATTTAAATCCAGAACAACTCTATTGAGGTCAATGGAGTTACTCAAGATTTACACCTGTGTGGCTGAAACTCTAGTCCATTGAGTGTCCCTTTGACTTTTCTTTGCAGAAAGGGCCAGTGTTGAATTAGAAAGGAAGGCACTCGCCACTCCATTGCATTCTGGATATATGATCTACATCCATGGGAGGGGACACCTATATTGTCCTTTGGACATAAAACACATGCTCTGAGCCTTCAAGTAATTTTATAGGGAGAAAAGGCACAGCCTTGATTTCTGGAAGTAAAAAGATAGGAGCTCCTTCAAAATATGCCCCATCACACTTGGGCAGTGTGGCTAGACCTGCTGCTATCCTCACCCTCTTCCCGGGTCCTCTCCATTTCTGAATTTGAACCAGCGTTACCTGTCTCCCACCTGAATTCATGGGGAGTTCTCTTCCTCTGAACACTTAGGGCTAGATTGTGCCTAGTTCTGCATGGGTGACACATGGGGAAAGAGTGCAGAATGAACCTGACTTCCCTTGTGCCCCTGCATGGGGGAAAAGCACAGTCTCAGGCCTTGTGTTCCCGCGGTGCAAGCAAGGACTAGGGGAGTCGAGGGCCTACAGCCGTGCTAGAAATCCCATAAGGGATCGTGGGACAAAGGTAGAACCTCCCACCTGCTATCCGGACCAGCGGAGCTGGGATGGTGTGAGAAGGTAAAAGAGTGTAGAAGCAGCCGCCATTGCTGTGTGCACCCCCCGAGGAGAGGTACTACACCTCCTGCAGACACAATGCCGTCAGGAGCGGTGCACCTTTGCACACACCCTTCTGCACGCTGTAGCTTATAGCACTGAATGAGAGAGCAAGAGAGAGAGAGAGAATGAGGCGCAGACCTGGGAGCCAGGAAGTTGTGGACCTGATGCAGGGTGGAATTGTATGGCCTGTGCTGTGCAGGAGGTCAGACTAGATAATCATTATGGTGCCTTTTGGCCTTAAAATCTATGAACTCCTGAGTTCTACTTCCAGCTGGGACATGGACCCCCTCTCTCTGGCAAACAGGGACAATTATACTTACCTATCTCTCTGTGGTGCTGTGAGGATTCATTAACCAGAGCTTACCAAGAACGCAGAAAATGAAGTCTTAGCCAGTAATATTATTCTAGTGACATTTACATTTCAGTGCTATATAATTGTTCTGATCCTATGCCCTGATTCTGCAAAAGGATCCGCAGAGGCAGACCCCTGTGCCTGTGCAGAGTCCCACTGAAGTCAACAGACTGGTTCAGAGAGCCTCTCACACAGATTTGATTGCAAGAACTTGGCCCTCACTTGTATCGATCTCTTAGTTTTATCTGTGTAGCGCTCTTATCACTTAGAACAATTGGAAAGTGCATTAAGGACTCCAGGAACCCAAGGGGTCATAATAACCTACAGTGAAAATGTCTAATACCGGAAATCAGCAACAAAGTTAGATGGAGAATGTTTCCATCCATTAGAGACAACAGGCTTTTAGCAAAGCTCTTAAAGTGACACCCTGGCGTGGAAACATCTTAATGAATCAAAATCAGGCCCCATTGGTGGTTTTGCTGCAAGCTGTGGTAATGTTTAAAAAGCAATGATGTAAACAGTTATGAGACTGAGGACTGAGAAGCATAAACTCTTGGAAAAGAAAACCCTTCACTCTTTTGCACCTTGCCCTCCTGTGAGAGATGAAAACAAACAGAGGAATGCAGGTCACCAGTTCAAATCTCAGCCAAGGGATCAGTCACTGATATTTAGTCCCATGTGCTGGTGCCCTACATGAAAGGAGCTGAGAGTCTCAGTCCAGTTCCCAGTGAGCAGGCGAGCACCTTGCAAAACCCTCCCAGATGAGCATGCAGCTGTGATATTAGTTGGGGCTCAGCGGGCAGACAAAGGAGCCTCCAACCCTGCTGCATTGCTGCTGTGTGTCAGGAGTATCGCAACTGTGAAGCACAAAAACATCACTGTGCCAGTGCATGAAAAGGTGGCTTGAGCCCTTGTGAATCTGCTTTTTCTGCACTTGGACCAACTTTTCCTTGCCAGCCTTCACAAAGACCATCACTGCATTGGCACCGTTGTTGTCTCTCTGATTCAGCACGGAGATGGAACTACACAGGGAATGGACGAGGGATATGTCTACACAGCAGTTGGGAGGTGTGATTCCAAGCTCACGTAGACATACACATTCCCTCTCTACTCAAACTAGTGTACTGGGGGTGGCTAGCGGGAGGGGCTAGCTGCCCCAGGTCTGAGCCTGGCGGAGACCCTAGGCAAGTACTCAGGCAGCTAGCCCAAGCTGCTGCTCATGCCGCCATGGCCACACTACTGTGTTTAGGGGCTAGCTCGACGAGAGCTGGCGTCTGCAGGAGTTGGGAATCACACCACTCGGCTGCTGTGTAGACATGCCCAAAGACTGATGGCGCGGGATTAGGGGAAAACTTATATTGAACAACCATGGGACAGTGAGGTCTATCGAACTGTTGAATAGTCTCCACCAAGGGCAATTATAGAAGCCCCGTCACTTTGGTCTTTTAATACTCGTCTCAACAAAACACTGGGAAATGTACTAGAGTGAACAACTCTTCCTTTACTTCATTTTCTCCAATGATGGCCTCTAAACAATGCATGATGACCATAGTGCACTGCAGGGCATTACTGTAGGATATTGCAATACCTCCCTGTAAAGGAGTCCTGCACTGCCAGGGAAATGGACAGGATGATTTAATAGGGCTTCTCCCTCCTCTCTGTTTCTCTGCTCTGCCCTCCAACCCCAGAAGTGATCTCTCAGGCTCAGGGCTGAGGGCCATCGGTGAGTCAGAGTTTAGAAGCTGCCACTGCCACTGCCCGTGCTGTATTTGTTCTGTATGTAAGCGGGGGAATGGTCCCGCTATTGTGGGGAAATTTCCTGACTTCTGCACTACCCCGGTGAGGTGGGCAAGCGAAAGGATCTGAGTCCCCGCTCCCACTTCCTTTACCCAGAGGCCTCCCTGCCCTTGAGGGCTCCCCTTCCACTCTCCTGTTTGGCTGAGTCCTCGTAACCCCAACAAGGCTGGGCCCAGGATTTCTGGGGGGCTCGACCCCCAACCCTGCTGTGGTCACCTAGGACAGGGGCTAGGGTGTTCCCACTCCGGGGTACTTTCTTTACACTGGGCACCTCCCTGACCCACTGATTATTCCATACAATTTAAAGCAAATACAAGTTGTTTAATTAACAATTAATCTAAAGAAAAGAACAAGGAAAAATGGGAAAGGTTAAAGGAAAACACATCACCCCGCTCTGTGGCAGGGAACATCACAACCAGTGTCTCTGGAATGTCAGGGCAGGTCACAGTCTGCTTCTTGTAGGTCCCAGGCCTCCTTCTCAGGCCTAGGCCGTGCTGCAGCGACGCTGCGGGTTGGACACTTGCAATGGTGGTGGCCACACACCTCCGGGCTTTGAGTGGTGGGACCCTTCTTCCCAGCGTCAGCCCCCCGTAGGGTTAAGGTCCCCCTCCCGGTCTGGCCTGCAAGGGCCCTTGTCTGGGGGTGTCTTTCTGTGCTGGGCCCTTTGCCCAGGTTCCCCCTTGGCTGGCCCCACTTGCTCACCACACCTGGCTCTGTGGCTGCAGCTCTGCTCCCAGCACAGGATCTGCTCTCCCCGGGCTGCGTCTCTGGCTCTGTGGCTGCAGCTCTGCTCCCAGCACAGGATCTGCTCTCCCTGGGCTGCGTCTCTGGCTCTGTGGCTGCAGCTCTGCTCCCAGCACAGGATCTGCTCTCCCTGGGCTGCGTCTCTGGCTCTGCGGCTGCACCTCTGCTCCCAGCACAGGATCTGCTCTCCCTGGGCTGCGTCTCTGGCTCTGTGGCTGCAACTTTGCCCCCAGCACAGCTCTGCTCTGCAGGCTGCTTCTGTGACTCTGCTCCCAGCTCTGACCTGCTTCCTGGCTGCTTGTCTGGCCCCTCTGGCTCTGGTTGCTACAGCTCTGCTCTCTCTGGGCTGTGCTCTGGCTTTGGGGCTGCAGCTCTGCTCCCAGCAGCTCGGCTCGGGCCCCTGCTCTCTCCTTAGCTCGGCCCCACTCTGTCTGTCTCAGGCCATTCCAGTTCACACGGAGGACGGGACCCCCCCGGCCTCCTGACTCTCTGATTAGCCTGCCCGCCCTGTCAATCAGGCTGATCTGGAGCATTGGCCTCTCCCCATTGTTCCCGGGGACAGTCAGTCTCAGGCTCCTGATTTGCCATCGACCCTTCCCCTTTTAGTGCTGGGAGCTAGCAACCCAAACACCCCCACTGAATGTTAGTAAGGGGGCAACAGTCCCCTTACATTCCCCCTTGCTAAAATACTGCCACATTTACAATATTTACATCGGTACATCCAGGCCCCATGGTAACAACATATACCCATATCATTGTATATTAACAACCCATTAGCAATTATTAAAAGAACATTTAGCATTTAACATTTCACATTTACTTTTTAATACCATACATAACAATATTTATTAAAACATTACATAGAACCAATAACATAATTATTTTTAAATTTAACAGGAAGTACGCCCTTATTAGCCCTCTGGGACCTTTTTAAGACTGGCGGTTCGTTACCCATATTTTTTATTTTCCTATCCTTGGGTAATACTGGGTCAGTTTGAAGGATTTGGCCATTCTTGTTAGGGTTTGGGTTTGCCCCACTCTGTCCCCCTCTGTATTCGGCTTGTGGGACTAGAACCATTTCCCAATTGGTTTCAGCCTCCTTAGGGCGTACTGATCTACGCCTCCTATGGTCCCTGTCTGGACTAAGAGTGCAATGTTTCAACTGGTCCCTATGTACTACTATCCCAGGACCTCCTCGTTCAGGCTGGTTAGCGTACACTGGCAGTTCGGGATTGTTGTGGGTGATCACAGTGGGGGGATTTGGCTTCCATTTGTCCTGTATTTTATTACATCTCCGGCGTCTACGGCTACGAAGTGGTACACAGTCACCAGATCTGATGAGAGCCCCACTGGACTTGCTATCATAAGTCCCTTTCCTACTTTGGGCTCTGTCTTTAGTTGTTCTGAGAGCAACTTTCCAGGCTGTCTTCAGCCTATCATGGTGACCTTTGACCTGGTCATCATAATTGGTCATCTCATTCTTAGAAAAGACTTCTTGATGCTTCTCTGGCAACGCCCTTATGTTAGCCACATATGCAGGAATCAGCCCTTGACGTGCCGCTTGAACTGGAACTTGCAGTCTCCCATTACATCTTTCTTGAAGAAAGGTAACTCGTCCTCCCTTCTCCTTCATCACCTGCAGCTCATTTCCTGGTACACAGCTGTGTTCGTCAAGGATCTTCCCTCTCCAAGGAGGAATAATGGTCTTCCGTTCTCTGCCCACTTTACCATTTCCCATATGCCTTGTGGGGCCCAGGGAAAGACTCTGCCTCTCCTCTCGGGCCAGTACTTTACTCAGCACAGCATTCTTCATAGAGTGCTCGTGACAGTTCATCTTCCTGGTTCCTTCTCCTGGCAGCAGTAGCTCCTTCAGCTCACTAATGATGTTCATCCCTAGAATCCCTGGGACTCCTTCTCCTATATGGCTCCCTTTTGAGGCTTTGTCTTTCAGGATGAAGATGCATTTTCCTGGCAGTGTCTGGCCCATATACTCTATGTCTGCTTCAAGGCACCCCACCACTGGGATTGCCAGTCCATTAACAGCTGTTAGACGTACAAACCGTGTGCTGTGCATGGTCAGGTCCTTGTCCTTCAGATATTTTTGAAAATGCGACTCAGTAATGGTGGTGACTTCTGAGCCAGTATCTAACAAACATCTGGTCTTCACCCCTGCTATACATACTTCAGCAGTTAGACAATCTCCAAATGCTCGCTTACAGAAATCGCTGGATATGCTGGCACTGCCCATGTTCCTCTCAACACTGTATGCAGAGGGATTTTCCACAAAGGACAGGCCTAGGAATTCTTCTGCCACTGCTTGGCCTTCTACTGTAGAGGGACCACTTGCTCCTGGTGCCCCATTGGTTTCGAGTGCCTGGGACTCTGTTCTCCTTCTCAGTGGACATTCTCGGCTAGTATGTCCTGGCCTTTCACAAGTGTAACAAATGTATCTTCCCAGCTCATCCTTCAGTGGAGATCTTCGGGATCCTGGGGCCCTTGGATATCTTGGCATATTAGTGGGAGGTTTTCCTTTCATCACCTCAGTCATTACTTTCAGCATCTCCCCCTGCTGGACCGCCAGTTTTTGGACAGCTTCACTCAAGTTTTCCAATGTTAGCTGTGTTTGGGGCACGGCCTTTTCCCCAGCAGCTGCATTCACAAGGCCGCCACTTCGTGTACGGGGGTTAGTCTTTGCTGTCTCTGCCACAGGAACTTCCTCTTCTTCTGACCACATAATAGCAGCCTGCATGAGTTCATGGAACTTCTTACTGGGCTCTTCCTTAAACCTCCTTTTCATTTCACGGCGGAGGGAATCATCCTGGAGCCCCAGCACTAACTGCTCTTTCAGAACCGTATCTGGGTCTGGAACTCGCTGAGGGTCTCGCCGCTCCACTTTGCTCATTTTCTCCTGGAGGTCATATGCATATGCCCGGATAGTTTCACCGGGCTCCTGCTTTCTCTCAAAGAACTCCTTTAGTCGGGTTCCAATAGGTACCTTGTCCCCATACACTTCTAGGAGGAGTTCAAATATCTTTTCCACATTTTTTTTGTCTGCCACTGCCATGAACTTTACTGTGGCCTTGGCCTGGCCCTTGAGGTGCTCCTCTATGAAGTCCACATGATCTTCTTCAGGTACTCTTAGCACACGCAGAGCCGCCTTCACAGACTTGACCCACTCCTCTACTGTAATGTCTCCTGGTCTAGTCGGGAAGCCACCAAACTCCGTGACCTTCCGCTCCCGTGGGACATAAATAGTAGGGGGTTTCTTAGCTTCTGCTGTCTGTTGCTCTATTACTGCCTTGGCCAGCGATAAGGCTTCTCTCTGTTCAGTTCTAGCTTGCTGTAATGCCTCTGCTTGGTCTGATAATCTGCGCTGAAGTTCAGCAAACTGGGTTCGTAGTTCTTCAATTCCAGCCATGGTAGGGTGCTCAACTAGGCCCGGACCATGCTACTAGAACTTAACCAGAAAACCAATGGGATGAACCCTGTGGATAGGATCCTGTTCGTGACGCCAATTATGTAAGCGGGGGAATGGTCCCGCTATTGTGGGGAAATTTCCTGACTTCTGCACTACCCCGGTGAGGTGGGCAAGCGAAAGGATCTGAGTCCCCGCTCCCACTTCCTTTACCCAGAGGCCTCCCTGCCCTTGAGGGCTCCCCTTCCACTCTCCTGTCTGGCTGAGTCCTCGTAACCCCAACAAGGCTGGGCCCAGGATTCCTGGGGGGCTCGACCCCCAACCCTGCTGTGGTCACCTAGGACAGGGGCTAGGGTGTCCCCACTCCGGGGTACTCTCTTTACACTGGGCACCTCCCTGACCCACTGATTATTCCATACAATTTAAAGCAAATACAAGTTGTTTAATTAACAATTAATCTAAAGAAAAGAACAAGGAAAAATGGGAAAGGTTAAAGGAAAACACATCACCCCGCTCTGTGGCAGGGAACATCACAACCAGTGTCTCTGGAATGTCAGGGCAGGTCACAGTCTGCTTCTTGTAGGTCCCAGGCCTCCTTCTCAGGCCTAGGCCGTGCTGCAGCGACGCTGCGGGTTGGACACTTGCAATGGTGGTGGCCACACACCTCCGGGCTTTGAGTGGTGGGACCCTTCTTCCCAGCGTCAGCCCCCCGTAGGGTTAAGGTCCCCCTCCCGGTCTGGCCTGCAAGGGCCCTTGTCTGGGGGTGTCTTTCTGTGCTGGGCCCTTTGCCCAGGTTCCCCCTTGGCTGGCCCCACTTGCTCACCACACCTGGCTCTGTGGCTGCAGCTCTGCTCCCAGCACAGGATCTGCTCTCCCCGGGCTGCGTCTCTGGCTCTGTGGCTGCAGCTCTGCTCCCAGCACAGGATCTGCTCTCCCTGGGCTGCGTCTCTGGCTCTGTGGCTGCAGCTCTGCTCCCAGCACAGGATCTGCTCTCCCTGGGCTGCGTCTCTGGCTCTGCGGCTGCACCTCTGCTCCCAGCACAGGATCTGCTCTCCCTGGGCTGCGTCTCTGGCTCTGTGGCTGCAACTTTGCCCCCAGCACAGCTCTGCTCTGCAGGCTGCTTCTGTGACTCTGCTCCCAGCTCTGACCTGCTTCCTGGCTGCTTGTCTGGCCCCTCTGGCTCTGGTTGCTACAGCTCTGCTCTCTCTGGGCTGTGCTCTGGCTTTGGGGCTGCAGCTCTGCTCCCAGCAGCTCGGCTCGGGCCCCTGCTCTCTCCTTAGCTCGGCCCCACTCTGTCTGTCTCAGGCCATTCCAGTTCACACGGAGGACGGGACCCCCCCGGCCTCCTGACTCTCTGATTAGCCTGCCCGCCCTGTCAATCAGGCTGATCTGGAGCATTGGCCTCTCCCCATTGTTCCCGGGGACAGTCAGTCTCAGGCTCCTGATTTGCCATCGACCCTTCCCCTTTTAGTGCTGGGAGCTAGCAACCCAAACACCCCCACTGAATGTTAGTAAGGGGGCAACAGTCCCCTTACATGTAGATAAAAGGGGGTGATGAGAGTCTTTCCACTACTATCCCACTGTGCGCTAGTTACTGATTAGGTTGCCTGTCTGGTCTGTTTCCTGTACTCCACTGCACAGAGGTCAGGAACAAAACATGTCTTTTTCAGGCTAAGCGTCCATGCCGGGGCTGCTGCTGAGAGACTCGCTGGTGGGACTGTCAGCAATTGTCTAGTATAGCTAGGACTGAGGTCTGCCCAGAGGAGGCCAGGATATTTGTTTGGGGCTCCACTTTTTCAGTATGCACAAGCCTGAGGACAGGATTTGACTGTTCAGTGAATACTCAAGAAAATGGATTCACCCGCACTGCTAGCACAGGGATGATGAAAACAATGGTCTCTGGGGATTTCAACAGGGAATTCTTTGGAGAATGCTTTATCTCATGTCATCCCGTGGAAATTAAAATGCTGATGGAGTCTGGTTTGCCAATGGGCCTATTCTGATTCTTATTCTCACTCTGCAAATAGCCCTATTAGCTTCACGGGGCCTGCTTGTGATGGGAGGGGCTACTCAACATACTTGGCGTATCAGAATCTGGCCCAAAATGAGTTGCAAACAGGTGGGAGCAGAATCACCCATCACTTCAGTGATGCAAAGAAGTATAAATCTAGTTTACACAGCTCACTGACCCTTTATTAATCAAGATCCCTGACACCCGATCTCCCCTTTCCATGCAGGGTCAGGGATTTCCAGCTTCTCTAGCACTGACAAGGGTAGCTGCAGAATGTATTTTGAAACACTAGGGATTTTCTTGCCATCTTCTGCTTTCACACAGGGGGATGATGTTGCTCCTGATTTCCATACAAGGAAAAGCAAAAGAGACATCTTCACAGCATTATAAACAACTGAGCGAGCAAGTGATGTAGGCTTATGTTAAAATCAGTGTCGGGACTTGTTCAGATGATTCAGTGTCTTTCCAGTGAAAAACATACGGACGCTGCCTTGAAAGCTGCTCTCTGTGACCTGTCAGGGAGGATCACTGCCCGTGGGAGGAGGATGAATCTGGTGATGCCTGCTAGGAAGACAGCAGGCTAATGTCACATGATGGAGAATTAAGCATTCCCCCCATACACACACACACACAACTGTTGTTCTAATTGGCTCCCTGTGGATAGGTGCTGTGTTGCAGCCATGCTCATTTGTTGCTCAGCAACTGTTTTAATCAGGCAGAGTCTAATGAGAGGCTTGACCCACCAGCTATTAGCATAGAATGAGTAGCTAATAACATGAGAGAGCCCCCGAAGAGACTCCCTTTCCCTCGAACCTTCTAGTATGTCCTGGGAAATGGAGGGCGTGATTCAGCACGGCCTTACTCCAGCTTTACACTGGTGTTGCGCTGTTGCTGCCAATGGAGCGAAGCTAGAGCCTCTCACTCCTGTCAGGGGTCTAAAAAGACAGAAGAGGAGGGCGAGTCAGTTGATTGGATGGTGCTCGGGAGATGTAAAGCACCATGCGAATGCTAAGAGGCAAACACTGTCCTTCATCCCACTGTGCCTGGGTTTCATGCCACTGTTCTGGTTCCTCTGCACAGGGGAGAGGCAGGATCCCAGAAGTCTATGCAGCGGATTGCTCCACAGAGGATCCCTGTGTTCCCAGTGCAGGGGTTCGGTTTAGGGTGAGAGGGGGCTGAGCCAGGGAAGGGAGGGGGATGTGACCAATGGCTCTGTGACTTCCTGGCCATACTGGACAGCCCGACAGATGGAAGTGGGGTTAGAGGGGCACAGCGGCAGCGACTGCAACCCTAATAACGCACTAGTGGCTGAGGAGTGGCTCCAGTGCCAGGAGAAAAGTCCACAGTCCTCCATGGCGCACAGTGCTGGCTGTGTGCTGCTGGGCCAGGACTTGCCCCAATCCTGTCTCTGTGAATCTGCTGGGACAGTGTACATCTCATCTACAGATGGGCTCTTCCTGTGAGCCAGGCAGTGTTTTCCGAACACCAGCACATCTGGGGGTGTTTGGATCTGGCCGCTTGTATAAAATTAGTGGCCAAATGTGACATTTAGATCTGGGAGCAAATCCCTGAAGGCCGGAGGTTTGGTTCTGGTTCCCCTCAAATTTCTTCCAATATTTTCCCAGAATTTCTGGGTAAACGGTGGGCTGCTGACTTGCATCTAGTGCTTGTGAGAGAAGCCAGCGCTGGACTCCTGAACTTTCCTACCCCTGTAACAAGTACAGCACCGGCAGCAGCCAAGGAAGCTTCCCAACACGGCCCTGCCAATTTGCTTCAGCAATGACCCGGAGGCATCACATCTGGAGGGATCTAGGAGTGCAAGCAGAGTTCAGTTCCCAGCCCAAAGCAGAAAATAAAACCAATTAGGGGCACCCAGTGGGAAATCTCAGCGGAATGCTCATTCCGTCAGAATGCACCATTTCTGGAGAGAATCCCACAGCCCTTCTCTGGCCATTACTAGATCTGTGATTTAATACGAAACTCCAACTATTTTTAATAGTGTAACTTCTGTACTGGAGATATAACGCTAACATATTGCTATGCTTATTAATGGTACTTCAGCAAACAAGTATATGTATTCCATTTATTCCTAAAGGACCTGGCTGTTCGGTATGACAATGTGATGTTCTGTAGTGTGGATATCGATCTGGCAGAGGTAAGCTATTGAACCCAGGTTAGTTGAAATCATGCTATTGAAATCATGTTCATGGTCATGGTATATGAATAGTTAATGAATACTGTGACAAAGTTCCTCCTCTATCTTGGTGGGTTCTGCGCTTATTGGCGGATTTTCTTGCCTCAGAGATTCACCCCATGGGTTGGGGAACAGCCCAGAGACCTTCCCCTCTGGAAGAACCCACAGTCCAGGTCAATTGGGAGGTTTGGGGGGAACCCGGGCCCGCCCTCTACTGCGGGTTCCAGCCCAGGGCCCTGTGGACTGCAGCTGTCTATAGTGCCTCCTGTAACAGCTGCATGACAGCTACAACTCCCTGGGCTACTTCCCCATGGCCTCCTCCAAACAACTTCCTTATTCTCATCACGGGACCTTCCTCCTGGTGTCTGATAACGCTTGTGCTCCTCAGTCCTCCAGCAGCACACCCTCTCACTCTCAGCTCCTTGCGCCTCTTGCTCCCAGCTCCTCATACTCACACCATAAACTGAAGTCAGCTCCTTTTAAAACCCAGATGCCCTGATTAGCCTGCCTTAATTGATTCTAGCAGCTTCTTCTTAATTGGCTCCAGGTGTCCTAATTAGCCTGCCTGCCTTAACTGGTTCTAGCAGGTTCCTGATTACTCTAGTGCAGCCCCTGCTCTGGTCACTCAGGGAACAGAAAACTACTCATCCAGTGTCCAGTATATTTGCCCTCTACCAGACTCCTGTACCCCACTGGTCTGGGTCTGTCACAATACCTGGCTTTTATCATCAGTAGCTCTCAAAACACTTCACTGTCTTTAACGTTAGACCTTGATCTGTGCATTCAGTAAGTAGCCCCTACTCACCTAAGAAGTCAGTCCCACTGACTGCAAGAGATTGCAAGATCTTACCTTCCATGTCCCTTTTTTCAAGAAAATCAGATATCAAAATACAATCCCATTTCCACAGAGGACATTAGTAGCTAGTGATTTAATATAGATTAGAAATGGGCCAAAACAGAACACCTGTGTGAAATGGCTGCCTACTCTCCAAATGTTGATCATTCAAATAAAATGGAACCAGATTCAAATCACCTTTGGCTTTGATCTTTGCCAAATCAAAAACCTGACTGATTGTGTTTTGCAAAGCCAGCACCAAACACAGCTTTGTCAAACGTGGCAGTACAGATAGGTCCTGATTTTGGAAGGACGTACCAGGCATTGACTTCAATGCAATTACTCCTGATTTACACAGGTATCATTTAGAGCAGATTCAGGGCCACGTCCCTGATACAGATACTGTGAGTCACCAATACAGATATAGATAGTAAAAGATAACAAACTGCCGGCTTTTTGAATTTTCACCAATCTTTGTCCTGAGATTTTTCATTCTCAGTTGTGCTTAAATTTAGAGCATCCCCCTTTATTTGCTCTGGAGGGTGCAGTGCCGTATCCTCAACTGCTGTTGTTCAGCATAGTTCCACTGAATTTAACGGTGCCACGCCAGTTTACACCAGCGGCAGATCTGGCACTGAACAGCCGATAGGGTGACCAGACAGCAAGTGTGAAAAATCGGGTGGGGAGGTGGGCAAGGGGGGGGGAATTGGTGCCTATATAAGACAAAGCCCCAAATATCGGAGACTATCCCTATAAAATCGGGACTGCTGGTCACCCTAACAGCCAAAGCAAACAAAGTCTATAGCATTTTACTAAAAATAGCGAAGGATCTCCAGCTAATAGCAGAGATACCAAGTAGCCATAAAAGATTAGCTGGACATTCCATTGCCCCTTTTTAAAGAGCTGACATTTTATTTACCATGCTGTAGCATAGTGGTTCTCAAATGTTTGTACTGGTGACCCTTTCACACAGCAAGCCTCTGAGTGCGACCCCCCCTTATTATTAAAATCACTTTTTTATATATTTAACACCATTATAAATGCTGGAGGCAAAGCGGGATTTGGGTTGGAGGCTGACAGCTCACGACCCCCTGAGGGGTCCCGACCCCCAGTTTGAGAACCCCTGCAAGCAATTTCTGCCTTCGTCTACAGCTGTGCAATATGGACATTTTCACATCAGCGTATCAAAGAGCTAGAAAAATCTCAACAGCTCCTTCAAGCTGTTGTGCATATATCAAGTGGCAAGGTAAAACTATGAATAATCATAGAATCATAGAATCATAGATTATAGGACTGGAAGGGACCTCGAGAGGTCATCGAGTCCAGTCCCCTGCCCGCATGGCAGGACCAAATACTGTCTAGACCATCCCTGATAGACATTTATCTAACCTACTCTTAAATATCTCCAGAGACGGAGATTCCACAACCTCCCTAGGCAATTTATTCCAGTGTTTAACCACCCTGACAGTTAGGAACTTTTTCCTAATGTCCAACCTAGACCTCCCTTGCTGCAGTTTAAACCCATTGTTTCTGGTTCTATCCTTAGAGGCTAAGGTGAACAAGTTCTCTCCCTCCTCCTCATGACACCCTTTTAGATACCTGTAAACTGCTATCATGTCCCCTCTCAGTCTTCTCTTCTCCAAACTAAACAAACCCAGTTCTTTCAGCCTTCCTTCATAGGTCATGTTCTCAAGACCTTTAATCATTCTTGTTGCTCTTCTTTGGACCCTTTCCAATTTCTCCACATCTTTTTTAAAATGCGGCGCCCAGAACTGGACACAATACTCCAGCTGAGGCCTAACCAGAGCAGAGTAGAGCGGAAGAATGACTTCTCGTGTCTTGCTCACAACACACCTGTTAATGCATCCCAGAATCATGTTTGCTTTTTTTGCAACAGCATCACACTGTTGACTCATATTTAGCTTGTGGTCCACTATAACCCCTAGATCCCTTTCTGCCGTACTCCTTCCTAGACAGTCTTTTCCCATTCTGTATGTGTGAAATTGATTTTTCCTTCCTAAGTGGAGCACTTTGCATTTGTCTTTGTTAAACTTCATCCTGTTTAACTCAGACCATTTCTCCAATTTGTCCAGATCATTTTGAATTATGACCCTGTCCTCCAAAGTAGTTGCAATCCCTCCCAGTTTGGTATCATCCGCAAACTTAATAAGCGTACTTTCTATGCCAATATCTAAGTCGTTGATGAAGATATTGAACAGAGCCGGTCCCAAAACAGACCCCTGCGGAACCCCACTCGTTACGCCTTTCCAGCAGGATTGGGAACCATTAATAACAACTCTCTGAGTACGGTTATCCAACCAGTTATGCACCCACCTTATAGTAGCCCCATCTAATTTGTATTTGCCTAGTTTGTTCTTATAGGGGTTGTACAAGCAGCACAGTAGTGCAAAAGCTCTCACTGACTCAGTTGTCTTCAGCATGAATGACAAGCACCAAAGGCACCTTGCTGAATGCTTTGTAAGGCATTCTTGTGAGTAATCATTCTGTGTACTGTGTGTTATCTTGCCACATAATAGCTCAACGGTACTATGCAAACAGCTTTTCTGTTGGTTTTTTTTATCTTATAGGTGAATTTCCTGTATTTCTCTTGACTCATTCTTTATTATTATTATAGCTATTTGCCTGAAACCATGCCCTTGGATTTTAATGAATGGTTCTAGAACTAGTATGACAGATGATTTTACAGGTGTTTTTCTCACTTTTCTAGGACGTGGCTAATTCTTGTAAAATTATCGCCATGCCGACATTCCAGATGTACAAGAAAACGGAAAAGGTATTGTATAGCGACATAAATGATAATTGTGGGTCTTCGTTTGATTAGTATGACAGCAAAGGCTAATAACTGGCTCTATCCCTTCCTAATGACGACTAGACCTGGTTCAGAAGGATTTCTCTGAAACTCCTGCCCACATTGCTGTGACGAAGTGGGAATGTTCTTAATGTTTTTTCTAAATACTGTATGGGTGCCTCGGTTTCCCCTATGCATTTTTTAAGTATATAGGTGGGGGGATAAGGGTGTGTGATTGTTGCATAGCCCTAGAGGGCAGGTGTGATGCCGTCTGCACAGAGAATGGCCGACACCCTGTCTCCTGGCAACTGATGGCTTGGGCCCCTCCCCTGCAAGGTGCCAACTGAAGGTGTTGGAAAACAAAGAGATCAGGTGGCCTCCTGGTCTGGAAAATGACGAAAGGCCAGAGGAGGGGCTGGAGGGAGTGCCAGTTTGGAGCTGGCTGGGGAAATGGAGGGAGGCCCAGAACCTGGGTCTGGGCTCCCTACCCCCCAAGATAGACCTGGCTGAAGGGTCCTGTTTTCTGTACCTACAGGTTCTGTTTTAGACTGTGTTCCTGTTGTCTAATAAACCTGTTTTACTGGCTGGCTGAGAGTCATGGTGAATCGCAGGAAGTGGGGGGTGCGGAGCCCTGACTCCCCCACACTCCGTGACAATTGCACTGAGTAAAAAGGCCTCTATTTTTTAAATATTTCAGGCTCTTGTGTGAAACGAGTGCCTAAGAAAATAAGTCCTTTTGCAAAAGAAAAAACTCAGCTGTGGAATTTGAGCCACATAGTTTGAGTCTTGATCTGAATTTCCCCCAAAATCTGGGGACCTTGAATTCCAGAGTTTTGATTCAACCCATTCAAGAGTTTGAATCTAGAACCAAACATCTTCAGATTTTCGAAGCAGGTGGGGGGGTTGGGGTCCATCTCTAGATCAGACGAGTGGGTCATTGTCACAGGGTGACTGGTCTCTGTGAATGAAGCAGGTTCTGTTCCCCTGTGCCAGAATAGGTGCTCCCAATTTGGCCACTTAATAGAACAGGGTAGCACCTGGGGTCTATAAAGAATCAGGGAGAGACCCAGTAGGAGGGAGTCAGAGGAGTTGGATTCAGTCAGGGGTAGGAAAAAGCTGCCAGATACCAGGAGCACTGGAGGAGATCCCGGAAGGAAGCCAAAGGTACTTCCTGGGGGAAGGCTGAATGCAAAGAGAGCATCCCCGCACCAGGGCTGGAGAGCTTAGAAGGCAGGGGAGCAGCAGAGGTGCTTATCCTCCGAGATCTCCAGGGCTGGAGAACTGGACCCAGAGGAACCAGAAGAGGGTCAGGGGGAAGTGAAGATGCACCTCAAACAAGAATGCTCCCCAGCAGAGAGGCTGTAGGGGGTTCTTGCTGGGAAGAGCGGGATTTGAATCCACTGGGAAGGGCTGTGGTGGCTGTCCTCGGACAAGGACAGGAGAGGATGGACAGAGACTCCAGGTGTGGATCAGAGATGCCAGGGTGTGCTATGTGGGACATGGAGGGATGAAATGCCTTAAGTTTTAATGACTACTTGCAGTGGGGTGAGAAATAGACCATGCCTGGGAACTTGTTTGGGACCATTTGCGTAATGGGACTGGTATATTATAAAGCAATCAGGGTATAATTGTGTCACTTTGAGCCTAAAGTGAAGTGACGGGGACTCTGAAAGGATAACCTGAGACCGTGCACATGTCATTTAAGTATATGCCTATTTCAGGGCTGGCTCTAGGCACCAGCAAAGCAAGCAGTTGCTTGGGGCGGCAGATTTGCAAAGGGCGCAAGAATCCAGCCTGGGAGCTGAGAACCAACAGCGGGCCCTGGGAGCTGTAGTTCCTTGGTTAGCTCCCTGCCTATAGAGCCAGCCCTGGAGCAGGGAAAGAACTACATTTCCCAGCATTCCCTTGTCCACTAGCAACAGGAAAGGGTGGGGGAAGGAGTATGGAACTGAAATCTGCAGCTTGCTGTGAATGGTAGGAACAGAGCCAGCTCTAGGTTTTTTGCTGCCCGCCCCCTCCCCCCCGCACCCCTGTATTGCCCCAGCCCTGGGCTCTCCCCCCACCCGCACCTCCTGTCGCCCTGGGCTCTCTCCCCCCACCCGCACCTCCTGCTGCCCCAGTCCTGGGCTCTCCCCCACACAACCTCCTGCTGCCCCAGCTCTGTCCCCCACCCGCACCCCCTGCCGCCCCAGTCCTGGGCTCTCCCCCCCCGCCCCCGCATCCGCACCTCCTGCCGCCCCAGCCCTGAGCTCTCCCCCAAAGAAGGAATTGGGGGGACTAAATGGACGGTGCACCTCTCTATCTGAAGCCTAGCAAGGGCGGTATGTGGATCCCACTAGAATTTAAAATGAAAAGTAAGGGAGGGGAGGCTCTGGACCTGGGCAGCTTTAGATACAGTACCAGGCACCTAGGAGGATTTCCACTTCTGAGCCATGGAAGCAGAAATTGACTTTTCCTTTCCAGATATAGCTAATATTCAGAAAGGGAATCTAGCACCTGCCTTCCAGATTTGAACACCCTCAAAATTCAGGAGTGCTCAAGCTCAATTTGGGCAGCTGTTACTTCATTTCCCCCAAATCAAATATACTGATCCACTGTAACTTGCTGTAGAAAAAGTAGAATAAATTGAGCAAGAAATGCTTCCCAGTGGTTATTAGGACTGGAATTGCTATTTTCAACAGCCATTGCTTTTTTTTTTTTTTTAAGTTTTAGTTTTATTTGTTTAAAAGGAAGACCGTGATAGTACATTCCCCATAGAAACAAAGAATGGAACAAAAGAATAAAAGAATAATAAAGGCACCTCAACTTTTTCTCATTTATGTAGGACAGTCTTATAATATGCATCCAGATATCCTCCAATCACACAAGCTGAAAATTGTTCCACTTTACTGCAGTTCTGTAACCATATGGGAACCAATCCTGTCTGTGTTCTGTGCACATCCAAAATTCCTGCTGAATGACCCCCCCCCCCCCCCCGGGAGCGAGTTACCAGTGACCCAGGGCTGGGGCAGCAGGAGGGTGCAGTTGGGGGGGGGGGGAGGGGGAGAGCCCAGAGTTGGGGTGGGGGGCAGCCAAAAATTTTTTTGCTTGGGGCAGCAAAAAACCTAGAGCCGGCCCTGGCCTATTTTCCCTCAAAGTAAATGGGACTTAAGCATGTGTTTAAAGTTAAGCACATGTTTAAATGCTTTGCTGAATCAGAGCGTAAAAGGAGGAATCCAAAATCTCTGTCTCTGTGTTAGAACAATCCTTGAATATGAATCTCCCCATGTGTAAGGTTATGCAGGTGTGTGAGTGTTTGCAGAATCAGAGCTTTAGTGTGCAATTCTTATGAAATTTTATTGTTTATCCCAAACATTTTTTTAAAAAGGAACTTTCTAAATTGCAATTTACTGCTTTATCAAATCAGACATTTTTGCAAAGTAAACCTTCTTTTGTTGTTGTTTTGTTTTGTCTGTTTGTTTGTAACTAGATTTGCGAAATTACTGGTACTGACACCGGGAAGTTGGAAGCAAAGATTGAAGAACTAATGTAGTTCCTGCAGAAAACAAAAACATAAGTTCCATTAAAATCCACCTTCCGCAGTCTCGTATGTGTCTATTTACCTTCAATCCAGTTATTCAGAAATGATGCATCAAAATATATGAAGATTCTCATCTGTACAGGAAGGAGAATCTTGTGGTTAAGGCACAGGAATGGGACTCAGGAGATCTGGGTTCATTCTTGGCTCTGCCTAGGGTTGCCCGGTGTCCGGTTTTTGACCAGAAGGCCTGGTCGAAAAGGGATCCTGGTGGCTCCAGTCAGCACCTCTGACCGGGCCATTAAAAGTCCGGTTGCAGTGTGGTGGCAGGCTCCCTACCCAACTCCACGCAGCTCCCGGAAATGGCCGGCATGTCCCTCTGGCTCCTAAGTGTAAGGGTGGTGAGGGAGCTCCGTGCACTGCCCCGAGTGCCGGTTTCACAACTCCCATTGGCTGGGAACCTGCAGCCAATGGGAGCTGCTGGGACGGCATCTGCGGGCAGGAGCAGCATGTGGCGCAGAGCCCCCTGTCTGCATCTCCACCTAGGAGCCAAACGGACATACTGGCCACTTCCGGGAGCCGCCAGAGGTAAGCACCACCTGGAGCCTGCACCCCTCACCCCCTCCCATACCCCAACCCCCTGCCCCAGCCCTCCAGCCCCCTCCTGCACCCAAATTCCCTCCTGGAGCCTGCACCCCACACCCACTCCTACACCCCAATCCCCTGCCTTATCCCTGAGCCCCCTCCCACACCAAAACTCCCTCCTGGAGCCTGCACCCCCTCCCATGCCCCAACACCATGCCCCAGCCCTTAGCCCCCTCCTGCACTCCAAACCTCTTGGCCCAGCCCTGAGCCCCCTCTTGCAGCCCAAACCCTTCATCCCTGGCCCCACCCCAGAGCCCACACCTCCAGCTGGAGCCCTCACCCCAACCCCTGCCCTAGCCCTGAGCTCCCTCTCGCACCCAAACTCCCTCCCAGAGCCTGCATCCTGAACTCCCTCCCACATCCCAACCCCCTGCCCCAGCCCTGAGCCCCCTCCCGCACTCCGAACCCCGCAGCCCCAGCACAGAGCTCCCTCCTAACCCCAACCCCCTGTCCCAGCCCAGAGCAACCCTAGCTCTGCAATAGACTTTCTGGGTGAAATCCTGGCTCCCACTGACTTCAGTGGGGTCAGAATCCACCCTGTATGTAACCTTGGGCATGTCACTTAGAGCCAGATTTTCTAAAAAGCTTGGGGGGCTAATGTTCAGGTGCTCAGCATTCAAAATTGGGGCCAGGTTTGCAAAAAAGCACATTGGGTGCTGGCCCCTTATTAACAATCTGGCATAAATGGTGCCTAAATGGAAGCTGAGTTCTTTTGAAAACCTGGCCCCAGCTTTGGGTATTGAGCACTTCTGTAAAAATCTGGCCCTTAATTCCCCAGTACTGTGAGGGGCCCAGCTTTGACAGTGAGAAGCACAAGACAAAAGCCTATACATAAAGTTTATGAATCAGCATGTTTTCTAGATAGGCAGTGTTAGCAAGTCCCAAACAGACCTCCCCTCCCTCTTACTCCCAATTCCCCTGGCTCATCTAGCAACAGATTCTTCTCAGTCCATTCTCAGCCTTACGTCGACCTAACTGTGGAGGTGTACACACTGCTGTGCTCCTCCCGCCGATTTAACTCTCCTGCTTTGCCGACATAATAAAGCCAACCGGAAGAGAGGCATAGAGCTTTTTGTGACCTCTGGACCATGTCTACACTAGCGAGTTTACAGCAGCACAGCTGTACTGATGCAGCTGCGTTGCTATAAGATTGCTCGTATAGCCACTCTTTGTCGCTGGGAGAGAGCTCTCCCATCGACATAAGTAAACCATCTCCAACAAGCAGCAGTAGCTGTGTCGGGGAGAGGCTGTTGAAAAGTGGTGTGAAACGTAGTCGGAAGCCCATGGAATGATGGGATAGAGAAAACTGCATCATGGGACGGTGAGCCCACCCAGAATACCCCATGGCAGAGGGCGAAGAGTTGCACAGTGGGATAGCTACCCACAGTGCACTGCTCTCTCTGTCGATGCAAGAGCACCAACTGTGGACGTGCTCCACCATCACAAGAAGGTATGTGTGGACGTGCAAAAACAGTTTCACTACAGTGGTGGATGATCGGTGACGTAAGTCGACTTAACTGCGTAGGGTAAACATAGTCAGTCTTGCCACTGCTGATGAGAGACTCCTGCCATCTGGGACAGCTTTTCCGATCTCTCTGCTTCATCAGCTCCCTCTGTTCAAATCTCACTTTAAACCTCACCTTTCCTCCCTTCCTGTGCCGCTCAGTAGTGTTCTCCCTTGGTTATTCTAAGGCTGCCTTATTTCTGTATGCTCTACCTAGGATTACCAACTTTCTAATCACCCAAACCCAAACAGCCTTGCCCCGCCCCTGCCCCAAGGCCCTGTCCCTTTTTGAGGCCCTGCCCCCACTCACTCCATCGCGCCCCCCCCCTTGTGTCATTTGCTCTCCCCCACCCTCACTCACTTTCACCGTGCTGGAGCAGGGGGTTGAGGTGCGGGAGGGGGTGCAGACTCTGAAATGAGGGTTCAGGATGTGGGAGGGGGCTTCAGGTTGGGGTGCATGAGGGCGTGAGGGCGCCGGCTGGGGGGTGCAGGCTCTGGGATGAGGGGTTTGGGGTGCAGGAGGGGGCTCTGGGCTGGGAGTTAGGGTGAGGGAGGGAATTTAGGATGCAGGCTCCGGCTAGGTGATGCTTACCTCGGGCAGCTCCTGGAAGTGGCTGGCATGTCCGGCTCCTAGACTCGGGGGCGGCCAGGTGGCTCCGCACACTGCCCCTGCCTGCAGGCACCACTTCCACAGCTCCCACTGGCCGCGGTTCCTGCCAAATGGGAGCGATGGAGTCAGCACTCTGGGCAGGGACAGTGCGTAGATACCCCCTGGCTGCCCCTGTGTCTAGGAGCTGGACATGCCATCCGCTTCCGGGAATTGCGCAGAGTCAAGGCAGGCAGGGAGCCTGCCTTAGCCCCACTGCACCACCAACCAGACTTTTAGCGGCCTATTAAAATCTCCCAGCTTGTTTTCAGTAGTCACTGGGAGATTCATGCCGATTCCAGTAGACTCCTGGCCAATCCGCAGCTCCATGGTAGGGATCCCTCATCAGGCAGGTCCTGCAGCCAGGGGGGTCCATGGCAAGAGGGCTCCCAATGGGGCCATACTGTCAAGAAGTAAGAGCTCAGCAGCAAGGTCCAGAGACGCAGAGCACGTGAATGGACAGCCCCTGGCAGTAAGTCATGCTCACTTTCTTCCCAGGGAGTGAGGAGAGACCCTCCCTATCTTCCCCCAGTGGAAGGATGAAGAAGAAACTCCACAGTGAAAACCTTAGAGAGGGCCAGATCCGCAGCGGCTGGTGTACACTGATCAATAGGGTTTTACAAACTGACACCAACTCAGGATCTGACTCAGCGTTTCCTGCCACCTACGTGGATGTTTCCACGCAGGGGTATGATCTGGCCCTACCACAACAACCACAACGAGTATCTCAAATATAAAATCATGGGGTCAGATTCTGACACCCTTACTTATATCAAGTAGCACCTCCATGGTGGGCCTATTCCCAGAGAAAGGTGCTACTCAGCATGAGCAAGGTGAGACAACGTGGCCAACAGAGTATAAGTCATTATGGTCAGAGCTCATCCACTTTACCAAGGAGCTTTACAAATCCAACATAGGTTGGAATTTTTAGGCTGAGATTTTCAAAGCTGCCTAAAGGAATTTTCTTGTTTCCTGTTAAAATTAATGTCTCCATTCCCTAGGCAGCTTTGAAAATGTCAGAATGCCAACTCCCAATAGAGGGATAGAGAGAAGAACATCTTACATTTCTTTCTTTCTGACATATTGGTTGCTGTTGGGTTATTTTTCTTTTTATTGTTCTTATCTGTGTTTTCTCTCTGTTGTATCTCTAAATGTGAATGGTGACAAGAGATCTGATGGATTTACCTAGAGATTTCCTTTTCCAAATTATTTTCCTCCCATCAAATTTTAAATCTGGGATTATCCCAAATGACAGTTTTCTCCTGGCAAAGGGGAATGATATTTCTTTTCCCTCTAGAAGTCCCCTGGAAAGCTTCAAGTTTATAATCCAGCACCCAGAGCCGGCACAGAAGTAAGCCAGCTCTTTGTACTTCTAAAACTGACTCCTCCATACGCCAGGTATCAGAAGTGGTTTTATGAAATCTTCCATTATCTCTTTGAGTCAACCACCCAGTGACTATTTTAAGAACAAATCATGGGACGGATGTATGGCAGCCCCAAACTGCCTTCCTCCTCATGCGTAACTTCCTGACACACAAAAAGAAAAGAAAGAAATTGTATGATATGTGCACATGTGATCTTGATGCCACAGTTTTTTATTTGCAGTCAAATTCCCTTGGTTAAAGATGGTATCTTGAGCAGTGAATTGCAAAATGATAGTTTATCTTCTTCTATTTTCTAACTGTTAAAGATCCCAAATCAGAAAGGGAGGTTTTCCATTGACCTTAATGGGCTTTGGATTGGACTTTGAGCAATTTAGAATCTTTCATTCACCTGTCAAGAGGCAGATACGGTCAGGAATCGGATCTTGTGTTTCTCCTGCAATTGTTGTGGATATCACAAGCACCAAAATCAAAGCAGGTAACTAACTGCGCTGCTGACTTTGGATCGTCTCTTTTGGTTGATTTGTTTCACCAGCTTATATTATTTCCTGTATGTATTTATTAGGAATAATGAAAAGTGGAGCATGAATCTTCGCATTTCTATCAGTTCCTGTATTTATTGGCCTTCATCTGCTAGGAAAACACCAGGGCTGTAAGGAGAACATAGACCCTTTGCTATGTGCAGTTCAACAGTTATCCTTGCAACAGAGCTGCAACAACACCAGAGGAGTTCTGAGGGGTCTACCTGGAGTGAAAATATGTGTTCTGAAGCCATATTGAAAAGGACGTTCACAAGATACTAAAAAGTTGGAGTGGGCTGGCCATGTTCTAATACCTCCCATTGCTGCTGCTGTTGTGCTGATGCTTTGCAACCTAAAAGGTAGAGCGGGCCCGACACTGAACTCCAGATTTGAGGTTATAGCTTGCTCCTGTCTTGAATGGGCTGAATCTGAGCAGTCTGAAATGTAGAAAGATTTGGATTCAGAGCTGGACTTTGACTCCCTCTTCTCTGATTTGGATTCAGATCTAGATGGCGAGTCCCTCGTCTGTTGTTCTGGTCTGATCATTAGCTTTTCTCCATATTTTGATACTTTCAGTGTCCATCATTGTAAAGATAACCTGAAGACCAAGCATTTCCTGGCAGTTAACAGCAGACTGAAAGGACTGAGGCACAAAGCCAAGGGCTCCCACCCCCATCAGCCAGCTATTTACTGGCTGGAGATGCCCTCCTCATATGTCATTTATTGTATTAAAACCTGCCGAGGGGTAGAACTTGCAATGGCGAGTGTTTATATAAGAACTATACCATCTCTGACGTGGCAGAAGGTGCGTGCAATATTCACTAAGTCAATCACACAACACTGTTACAATAGCAAGCAGTTTGCTTGTGAGCTGGGATGGTTCCAAATGAAGCTGACGATTCCAGCCTCCTGTTAATGAATAACTGCTAAGACACAGGCAATCTTCAGTGGCCATTCGGAAACGGTGGGTAAAATTGTGTAACCATAACTGACCATTTCAGTTAATATTAATTGGGTGCAAAGAATGTAAACATTAACTTTGCTTGTAAATGATTATCTTGTTCAGTCTGTCTCAGGTTTGCACCTTTTTTGAGACCCTGTTTCTATAACCTGGCTGCCCAGAGAAATGATTTACAGTATTTATAAGGCATTATGACCTTGTGTGTGAGAGAAGGTTAAAGGTGTGACATGACTGTGCACACCACTGAGCCTAATTAGCCATTTGTGCAGACTGTCACCAGTTTGTGTTTACAGCTGCATAAACTGCATGTGCAAATTAGCCAGGGCATTTTGCATGCACATTTACCTGGCTAGCTTGTCTGAAAAGCTGACCTTTGATTGTGTAAAAAAAACAAGATTTTACAGAGCCTGAGAGCAATAGAAATACTTCAGTGATGATTTTAGAGGAAAATGGAAACATGTTTTTTTAATAGAGAAACACCCCATGTGGCATTTTCCACCCTATCACTGCAGAACCGAGGGACAGATTTTAAAGGTATTTATGCACCCAGAGATGCAGACACGTGCCAAGTGGGATTTTCAAAAGCACCTCGGTGGCTAACTCCATTGAAATCCCATTAAATGCTTGATATCACTTTAACAGTAGATTCGATGGACCTGGTGGTAAGGGGAAGATTATGTAAATATGCAAGAGGGTGGACGTGATTGGCACGACATCAGTCATGTCAAAACATACTTATGAGCTCTGCAAAACATAGGTTCTGTACAGCTGTATTTAGGAACGTGTTAAAGGGAAGATTGCGGATGCTGTTCAAAAGCTTTCTTTGTTTTGTTTTTTTCTTGAGTTTTAAACAACAAAATAAACAAGCAAGGCAGGGGAGAGGTCTAAAAATAATTATGTAGGATTGTGTTAAGTATGACAGGATGGAGAATTAAAAAGAGGGGAAGAGAATAAAGAAAATAGAAAAAAGTAAGAGGAGGCACATGCTACACTGGATTGGTACAGTGCTAGGTGCTATTTATATTTAGTATTCACCGCAGCTTTATTAGTTCAAGAGCTTCAGTCATTATTTAATTCCACAAACGGAGCCAATTTTCTTTTTTAAAACGAGTCTTGCGTTCCATGCACAAATATGTGCAGCTATTTGCATGCTTACATTTGCTTATGTAATTACCACGTTCTAGCATGCAAATTGGGTGACTATGCCTACGAATAGTTAGTTAGGCAGCCAACTAGCCCTGTGTGCGTGGAAGCTTCCATTTCCTGTCTCTTCTAGGATTTTGCATAGTGCTGATGAGGACTATAGTATATGAGGCCTAAATGTTTCAATATGGTTAGTGATCATCGGTTTTTGGGTGCTCAACATGAGACACCTGAAAGGGTTTCCAGGCAGCTGGTGCTCAGTACTTTCTAAAAATCAGGCCCCTTAAAGGCATCTCAGCTTGAGCACCCAAAAATTCAGACATCGAATATCACCAGTCACTTTTGAAAATTTCGGCCTGAGCACTTTTGCAATGTATACGTACAGTCTCAATGACTGTGCGCTCAAATGCACGTTTGCAATAGCCTGCACCTTTTGGGGGCATGGATCGTGGGCATGGACCATTTCTGTGCGGCCCTTTGGGGCTGGACTACATATTTGCGGCTTAGCCTTTTCCAAAGCATTTGACCGCATGAGCTGCATTTTTAAAACTTTTTAAATTAATTGAGGGTGAGATCCTCACCCCCACTCCTCTGTACACCATGTAAAAGGGCCGAAGCAGCATCAAAGGGCCCCAAAAGTCCTGATTCTGGACATGGTGGGGATGCTCGTGGCATAGGCACTGCAGAGACAGCCATGAGGCTGCCTTTTAAAGGTCTCTTACTAAGCCCTGGCTTGCTGGGGGCCAAGCCACAAGATACAATACTGTAGAGATTCCAGGCAGCAGGATGGCCCATAGGGCAGTGCCAGGAGGTTTTAAATAGGTCTGTCTAAGTTATATTGGAGGGCCCAGAAAAGCCCAGCTTCTGGGCAGCGCAAAGGAACTTAAACCCACTTTAGCCTTCCTTCTTCCTACAAATTCTGAGCCACACCTCTTGGAGGTGAGCACAGAATCCTACCCTGTGTCTTTTTACTATCTGCAAAGCTGCCACTTCATTTAGTGTGTAGTTACCGTAGTGCTAGCCCTCCACCTCCAGGGATGGCTGCAGCCTCCCAGCACGGAAGAATTCATCATTTTGCTACCACGATGGCACAAAAAATCCACAATTCCAGGAAGAACGGTGTATGAACTCAATCACCATTCTGATAAGATCCAGGGCTACCCGTTCCAGTCTCAAGGTAAGACTTACGTTGAATATTAAAGTAACACTGCCAAATACGTCACTTCAGAAGGTCACAATTTCTGGACAATCCCATAACATTCAAAAGAGTCCCTGATGCACCAGAATCTGTATCCCTTATCCCCACCTTCATGCAGACAGATGGGAGCCCACTTTACAGGCAGGATCATGTGTTGTGGTGTTAAGGAGAGGTGCTGAGCTAGAAAGAAGTTTTACACATTTTGATCTATAGCGTTCCATGTATTTCCAAGCAAAACAGGGAAGGGGAGTAGAGTGGAAAGGGGGGAAAAAACAAGGAGAAACTGAGGGTGGAACAAAGGGAGAGGAAGAGAAAAAGTGCAAGAAGAGAGTGGCAGAGCCAAAACAGATAATTTTCTGGCATTCAGGGGTGGAACAGTTCATTTTTATGGGTCTATGCTCTGAATGTGATGTCGCACAGAAAGAACAATAGTTAGATCTTCCCTAGACGAGCCCTGTCTTTTACAATGCTGCTTCTTAGAAACTCCACAAAGCACTCAATCCCTTGCTGTCAAAAGGGGAATGGCATTCAATTTGAGCAACATGCCAAAAGGCATTAGGCAGATAAGTGTTTGCCATGCAGATCAGATGTTATTAAGCTGTTTGAATGGCATTAGTCACAGAGCACTTTGAAACTGCATGTTGGGTGCTGTATTGTTTATGGTATTGGTCAAAAAAAAAAAAATTCAGCTGCCCAAAATTTTAGTCAGCAGTCAAAAGCAGTGCCACATTTTTTAATGGCAGTGCAGAAGACTTTTATTTATGGTGTACCATCCTTTCCCCTATAATGACATATATAGTTACCTCTTTATGTACTAGCGAAAGAACTGGGCCAGAACCCTGTAACAAAAGACCCCAGAACTTTGGAGACATTCCAGTCTGGATCTAGATCTAAATGAATGCAAGTCTCTGGCCCATCTCTAATATGTAAAGCATATTTAGCAGAATTCTACTCTGTATGCTATTGAGCGCTCAGAGAAGAATGTTTTTATCTAATTGGTGCTTGAAGCTTCCTTATATTTGCTCATAAAGCTACGGGGCATGATTTTAATCTCACACCAGCTTTAATACTGATGTGTTACTCCTGCTTTACACCAAGCTAAGTGAGATTAAAATTCATAGCTCTCGTGCCTTATTATTGAAGGAAATGTAAACTGTCCTAAACTTAATAGGGCAGATTCTGCCAGTCTTACTTATATCGAGTGGTATAGTCTCTGAGAATAGCCCTGTTGATTTCAGTGGGAGTCCTTGCTCAGTGTAAGTAAGGGTGGTTGAGTCTAGCCCTAAATATTTTTGTTACTTCCAGGTACTCACTTAGTTTTTGATGAGCGAGCTAAATTTTCAATTCATTTTCCCAGGGGTAACGCCGCTGAAGTCAGTGGAATTCTTCCAGATTCACATTCATGGCAATGTGATCAGAATTTGACCCAAAAAGCCAGCTTCCTGCCTGGATGGGAGAACCCCAAGCTTCCAAGCACTGGGAGTGAACGTGTTTTGTATACTTCCTGGAAGAGCACAGTTGAGCATATCTAAAGAAAGCACGACCAAATACAACCTGCTCATATAGACTTAACTGAAGCTATGCTCAGATAGAAATGGTTATTTGTTCCTCCCTGAAAGAGGAGGCTTTTCAGAATGGCAGAACACTCGAGCACATCTTCTCTAAAATATACAATGGCCTGATAGAACATTTCCTTCATTATCACGTTGCCTTTAGCATGCCTCAAGAAGGAAATCCTCAAGATCTCCTTCACAGAGGAGCAGTGCGCCAAAGCCCTGATGTACCTGCTCTCAGCAAACAAATGCAAACAGAGGCAATATTTAATATTAGTAATGTAATTTACAAGGTCACAAAGCACCCCATGACAATAAACTGTTATTGACTGAGCCTCTTGGCCTCTCTTTTCTGTAGGAAAAATTCTGGAAAAAAGAGATGGCTTTGCTAAGGAAAACATAGACCTAAGTACTAACCCTAATCTTGCCCCTCCATCTTACGTTCTTATATGGTCTCCATTACTGTAATATGTTAGCACCTAATTTTTTTAAATGTATTTATCCTCACAACACCCTGAGAGGTAGGGCAGTGCTTTTATCCCCATTTTAACACAAGAGGAACTGAGGAACAGAGAGACTAAATGACTTGCCCAAGGTCACAGAGGAAGTCTGTGGCACAGCAGGGCATTGAACCTGGGTCTCATGTTAGCACCCTAATCATGGAATAACCGGGAATCCAAATCAAAGGCTAGGATACAAAAAACCCTGAAATCACTGGGAATCTTTCTATGGGGACGAGGGAGTATTTAGGAGGCCCAAAAAACTAGATGCTGGGTGTGTGCCATCAAAGTCCATTCATTAGACAGATTGTGGCAGAAAGAGGAGGCTGGAGTATAATATTAGTAATACTGGACTCTTACATAGCACTTTTCTTCTACACTTTGCAAAGGTGGGTAAGTATCATTAGCCCTCTGTTTACTGATGAGAAAGTGTCAGCCACGATGTTTACATACCTTTGAATGCTCGGAACACTGTATAAAACCTTGTAAGGCAAGAAGAATATTACCTTTAAAAAAATAAGCTTGTTATTCCTGGAGGGCACTCAAGTCATCTAGGCACGTACCACCTGACAACCCGCTTGGCCCCAGTCTATTCCAAGGAGGCTGTCACTTTCCCAGGACACTTATTTTACAAAATCAGAGCTGATCCACGAGGTATAGTGGAGTTGACTGGCACCTCTTTTTTTCTTGATCTTACGGTCAAGGTGCTTGGATAACCAGCTCCCTGTAGGGGAGAGGGAGACTATAATTGTAAGGTACCGTCGTCACCTCGTAAAAGATGCTCTGGTTTATTGTCTATATTATGTGTTTATAGGTCATCATCTGTGGATCTGTCATTCGTCTGTTTCAAAACTGGAGGCCTGATCCTCCCATGCCCTGCAGCTTGTACAGTCATTTACACCTGTGCAAAGTGCTGCCAGATCAGAATTCTCCACACCCACTGGTACTAGATTTTACACCCACTTTGCACAGGTGTAAATGAACACAAGAGGCAGCAGAGAATCAGGGCCTGTGTGTTTTGTAAGTGGTAGGGACTCAATTGCTCTTTCTTAACCTCCTCACCATTATTCCAAGTATTACTGCAGACGCCATCCTGGACCTTATGAGCAGTTCATGCTTAACTAGTGATCTATGGGAAGTCCTGTGAGAGAGCATCCCGTTTTCTTTGTGACACATGCTGGCATAACTTTAAGCACAGCTATAAAATTGTTAAATATTTATTGCGATTTTACATGTGCCTTATAAAAACAAAATGTTGAGGAAGAACAGAGAAAAAAGTATCAGCGGGGTAGCCGTGTTAGTCTGGAGCTGTAAAAAGCAACAGAGGGTCCTGTGGCACCTTTAAGACTAACAGATGTATTGGAGCATAAGCTTTCGTGGGTGAATGCCCACTTCGTCGGATGCAAAAGTGTGCAAAAAGAGAAAAAAGAGCAATCACGTAATGCCTTGTTCCAGTATAAAAGAGCTGAATCCAGAACACATCCATCAGGAACCTCCTTAATTACATTTCAGGCACAAGGAAGTACTCTGTCCTTCATTTTATCAGAGCTGGCATGTCTGTTGCTATAACCACAGCCTGTGGCAGTTCCATTGTGGCAAAAAGTGTCCGGGCTATTGCAGAATGCATGAGACACTCCAGCATCTACAATGCAAATGTCAATATTTTTTTCTATTTAGAATCCCATTCACTGCCCCACACATTTGAATATTCAGCTGACAAACTAGCTTTGGATGCACACTGGTTGTCTTTAATGTAATCATGAAACCAAAGGGGTTGCATTGGTGTAATTAAAGACAGAGGGTCTAGGTCTCCTCTCATTTAGCCTAGTTTGACACTGTTGTAACTCCACTGATTTCAAGAGAAAAAACAACGAGGAGTCCATGTGGCACCTTAGAGACTAACAAATTTATTTGGGCATAAGCTTTCGTGGGCTATAACCCACTTCATCAGATGCATGGAGTGGAAAATATAGTAGGCAGGTATAAATACACAGCACATGAAAAGATGGGAGTTGCCTTACCGAGTTGGGGGTCAGTGCTAACGAGGTCAATTCAATTAGGGTGGATCTGGCCCATTTCCAACAGTTGACAAGAAGGTGTGAGTATCAACAGAGGGAAAATTAATTCCAGTTCTGCAAATATGACACCATCAAATTAGGCCTGAATAAAGACTGGGCGTGGCTGGGTTACTACAAAAAATTATTTCCCCTCTGTTGATACTCACACCTTGTCAACTGTTGGAAATGGGCCACATCCACCCTAATTGAATTGGCCTCGTTAGCAGGCCCTCCACTCAGTAAGGCAACTCCCATCTTTTCATGTGCTGTGTATTTATACCTGCCTACTGTATTTTCCATTCCATGCATCTGATGAAGTGGGGTTTAGCCCATGAAAGCTTATGCCCAAATAAATTTGTTAGTCTCTAAGATGACAAGGACTCCTCATTGTTTTTGCTGAGACAGACTAACACGGCTACTCCTCTGAAACCTGACTTCAAGAGAGTCAGTCCTGACTCACAACAGCAAAAGTGGGAAGAGAATCAGGCCCAGAATTTGGCCCAATAATAGTTCAGAAATTATAATGAAGATTTAGGGATTCACCCCTTCCCTCCTCCTGCTCCCCCATGTAGAAATTTAAATGTGTAACATAGTGTCACTAGGAGCAAAGCATATAACTCTCTGTTATAAGATCAGAACTATAGATTTTGAGGGTCTATTCTACCCTGGCTTAATAATCTTTAATAAAGAGTCTGTACTGGTGCAGAGATGACTCCTTGGCACTGATCCTGCAATCTCTGTTAGTACAGACCTTTCACCCATGTGGCATGCCATTGCGTGATTGGTGCCTTAGGCACATCAGTTGGTTCAATAAACTAAAAAGAACAGAAGGTTTAGAGAAAAAGCTACAGAAAGGAGGTTCATGAAGCTACAGATAGGAATGACTTCTCTAGAGAAAAAGCATACCGAGAAGGAAGGAAGCTAGATTTCACTGTGGCAAAGTGACTACTACACTGAATCAAGTCAGTATTACTAATACTTTGCACTTCTGTAATGCCTTCCACCCACCGCTCTCAATGCACATTACAAAAAAGAATTCACTTAGTTGCACCACAGGTTTGAACCTACTCCCACTGAAGTCAATGGCATACCTTCCACTGGGTTTAATGGTGTAGGATTGAGTCCCAGATCCCTCTAGGTAAGTATCATTATCCCCATTTTATAGATGAGAGAACAAAAAGCGAGAGAGGTAAGAGCCAACATTTTCTAACTTGGATGTCTTAAAGTTAGGCACTGCAATATAGCTGCCCTGATTTTACTAAGTGATGACAACTCCCCAGTGAAGTCTCTGGAAGCTGTGGGTGCTCCTCTCCTGTGGAAATCAGACCCCTTTCAATTAGGTGCATGAATATGGAATTAAGTGCCTCATTTTAGGCATCAATCTGTTAAATGGGTATAATAATGTTTACCTACCTCTAAAGGATCTTGCAAGGATTAGATAATAGTTACAAAAACAATTTGAAGATTAATTTCATTATGAGCTAAGCCCTGAGGTCCTTATTCCGTTTTTACTCTACGCTTACTCCAGCAAAATACCCAGTGACTTGATACATGCTAGGTAACTATTATTATTGAGCAACACAGAGGCATCTTTAAAATTGTACCTTGGTTATCTTCAGTTTTAGAGCTTGCTCCGCATCAGTCTCCGATTTGCTAGCAGTTTGGCCATGAGCCCCATTAGACACTCATGCTGCAGAAAGATCTGCTGGAGCAGCATGCATTTTTCATTTCAAACCTTCCCCTGATTGCTTCAATCTACTATTTCCAGTGGATGCTTTCTAATAGCTTAATTTCTGTAGCATTTTCAATAACTTGGGTAAAAACTGCACATTGATTTTTCTGCCTTATAGAACCCGGGTGTCCTTACAAGAAAGCTGACCCAACACATCGCCTGCACAACTGAGCGCGTGCATATACACAGGATAGCTTCAGGATTGTTCTGATGAACAATGAATAGCTCCATAGTTTTAAAAAGAGATGTAAACAAGAAGAAAGCATTTTCTTCCAGCCAGAGGATCCATTTCTCCTCTATAGCACTATAGAATCATAGAAATGTAGGACTGGAAGGGACCTGGAAAAGTCATCAAGTCCACCCCCTGCACTGTGGCAGGACCAAGTAAACCTAAACCATCCCTGATAGGTCTTGTTTTTAAAAGCTTCCAATGCTGAGGACCCCACGACCTCCCTTGGAAATCTATTCCAGAGCTTAACTACCCTAATAATTACAAAGTTTTTCCTAATATCTAACTTAAATCTCTCTTGCTGCAGAGTAAGCCTATTATTTGTTCTTCTACCTTCGGTGAACAGGGAGAACAATTGATCACTGTCTTCTTTATAACAGCCCTTAACGTATTTGAAGACTATCCGGTTCCCCCGCAGTACTCTTTTCTCAAGACTAAACATGCCCAGCTTTTTTAACCTTTCCTTATAGGTCAGGTTTTCTCAACTTTTTATCATTTTTGTTGCTCTCCTCTGGATTCTTTCTAATTTGTCCACATCTTTCCTAAATCGTGGTGCCCAGAACCGGACACAGTACTCCAGCTGGGGCCTCACCAGTGCAGAGTAGAGCAGGACAGTTATCTCCTGTGTCTTGCATACAACACTTCTCTTAATACACCCCAGAATCATATTAGCCATTTTTGCAGTTGCATCACGTTGACAACTCATATTCAGTTTTGGGTCCACTATAACCCCCAGATCCTGTTCAGCAGTGCTACCACCTAGACCGTCATTCCTCATTTTGTAGTTGTGCTGTTGATTTTTCCTTCCTAAGTGAAGTGCTTTGCCCTTGTCTTTATTGAATTTCATCTTGTTGAATTCAGACCAATTCTCCAATTTGCCAAGGTCACTTTGAACTTTAATACTGTCCTCCAAAGTGTTTGCAACCACTCCCAGCCTGGTGTCATCTGCAAATTTTATAAACATACTCTCTACTCCATTATCCAAGTCATTAATGACTAGTACCAGAATAGTATCAAGTCATTAATGACTAGTATCAGACCCAGGATAGATGTCTGTGGACCCCACTAGATAGGCCCTCCCAATTTAACAGCAAACTATTGATAACTAGTCTTTGAGTACGATCTTTCTACTGGTTGTGCTCCCACTTTATAATCATTTCATCAAGACCACATTCCCCTAGTTTGCTTATGAGAATCTCAGAACTGTTTCAAAAGTCTTACTAAAATCAAGGTATATCACATATACTGCTTTCCCCCCGTCGTCTTGGTCAGTAATACTATCAAAGAAGGAAATTAAGTTGGTTAGGCATGATTTGTTCTTGACAAATCCATGCTGACTATTCCTTTTAACCATATAATCTTCCAGATACTTACAAATTGATTGTTTAATAATTTGCTCCAGTATCTTTCCGGGTCTCAAAGTTAGGCTGATTGGTCTATAATTCCCTGGGTCCTCCTTGTTCCTCTTTTTAAAGATAGGTACTATGTTTGTCCTTCTCCAGTCTTCTGGGACTTCTCCTGTCCTCCAGGAGTTTTCAAAGGTAATTGATAATGGCTCCGAGATTGCGTCAGCTAGTTCCTTAAGTACCCTAGGATGAATTTCATCAGGCCTTGCTGACTTGAATATATATAATTTATCTAAATATTCATTAAATTGTTTTTTCTCTATTTTGGCTTGCATTCCTTTCGCCTGGTTGTTAATATTAATTCTGTTGAGTATCTGGTCATCATTAATCTTTTTAGTGAAGACTGAAGCAAAATAGACATTAAGCTCCTCAGCTTTCTTGATATCATCAGTTGTTAGTGCTCCTTCCCTGCTTAAGAGAGGGCCTACACTTTCCTTCATCTTTCTCTTGCTTCTAATGCATTTAAAGACCCTTTTCTTATTGCCTTTTATGTCCTCTGCCTGGTGTAACTCATTTTGCTCCTTAGCCTTTCTCATTTTGGTCCTACATACTTGTGCGGTTCTTTGTACTCCTCTTTATCAATTTCACTGTGTTTCCACTTTTTGTAGAATTCCCTTTTGATTTTCAGGTCATTAAAGAGCTCCTGGTGGAGCCATATTGGCCTCTTAGTCTTCTTCCTATCTTTCCTTTGCATCGGAATAGTTTGCAGTTGTGCCTTACTACTGTCTCCTTGAGAATCTGCCAGCTCTCCTGAATTCCTTTTTCCTTTAGATTTTCTTCCTATGGGACTGAAATCTACACAGCAGAGAGAGAGAGAGGCTTTATGCCACCTTTGTACTTCTTTGTATTCTGGTCCTCAAGGCTGCTCTAATTTACAGTCAACTGTCCATGGACACAAGGGTATATTCTGGCAGTTGAGAGTAGCAGAACACAGCAGTGCTTTCTTCCTGGCCAAGCCTCCAGCACAACCCTACCCCAGACATTAAGAAGGGACATGTAGCGCCATTATGCCAGTTATGCACCACCCAGAGAATCCCCTTACACAATTACCCACCCTCTGAAGCCTCTGGTTTTATGATCCTTTATGCTGCCAAAGTGATATAAAGTGGCCCTAGGCATATCGTTGGCATGTATGAGAAAGATATTTATCCTCTTCACAAAAGGAGAGGAATAAGCAAAGGGCAATAAAAGCACACTGTAAGGACTGTGCAGCATCTCCCAGGCAGGATAAATCACCTGGGAGCTTGGTACATGGTGAAAATCCTTTAAAGACATAAGGACAGTCTATGGAAATGAAATAATAAACAGACATCTTTTGCCGGAAAGAAGGTGTGTAACTAACCAGTATAATAACTGTGAACCCATCTGATAAAGAACCAGGGATTTCCCCTAAAGCCTGGTGAAAGGTGATACCTACTCGTACAGGAACAAAAAGAAAAGGTCTATTAGAAGTTGGAAATATTTTATCTTTACAGTCAAACATTTATCTGTTTGCCAGTTAAAATTGTTCTCATTAACAATCAATTTAACATTTTGTATTCCTTTTGGCTTGGTCTCCACCAACCTCTAAACCATGTATATTTTATAGGGTACAAATATTTATGTCATCTGAGTGCAAAGAACCTGGAAATCTATTCACCTTGATAATCTGTCTACAATTGTAGGGACACCAATAACCATGGTATCTAGAGTCAAAAGATAATTTGCACAACTACTGAATCACATTTTACAATCACTCAACGTTATTCATTCCAGGATTTTAAAGCATGCAGCAAACACCAAAACACATGCAATGAGCCCCAACATACACCCCCTTAAAAAATAAAAAAAATCAGAATACACCAAAACCCAAATACACTATAAAATGTTCTTTTAAAAGTTCCACACAGTTTGAAAGATTCGAATGGAATTGTCCATTTTAAATATGAGAAATATTTTTTAACCGGGTAGAATCTTTCAAACTGGTGGAACTTTTTTAAGGGTGTTCACTGTATAATTATTAAAAAGAACGAGGAGTACTTGTGGCACCTTAGAGACTAACGAATTTATTTGAGTTTATGCTCAAATAAATTTGTTAGTCTCTAAGGTGCCACAAGTACTCCTTGTTCTTTTTGCTGATACGGACTAACACGGCTACCACTCTGAAACCTATATAATTATCATTATTTTAACTGTATAACCAAGGCTAGTTTAATCTAAGTAATACAAGTGACTACTTGAGATTTCATAATTGTAGGAAGCCTGTGGTCCAACACTGACTTGGGAACTCAGTAACCCCACTGATTTCTCCTTCTGAAACCAAAAGAAGAGAAAACTTCATGGTAACTTGCGGGCTCTCAAAAAAATCATAAGTCATTCAGAGTCGACTAAAACTATTTAAATAAAGCACACTGGCTGGAGTTTTTCCAGTAATATAAGCTGTAAATAGTACTATGTCACAAGCAGCAACATCAGCAATGAACAGTGAGCAAGGAGTGAGGGAAGGAAATCATATGACTTTTGGCTAGGGCCTATGCATGTGAAATACTTCCTGGTCATTGTTACACAGCAGTTTTTTCCAAAGTCACTGAGCTTTTAGCCATGAGCTATGTAAGGAAACGTAGGCCCGCCCTCAGAATGTTGCTGTGACTAATGCTGCATACAAGCATCTCTCACTATTTGATCAAAAGTTGCTTTAATGCCAAAAATTTCCCTACCTACTGCCCTCTCTTTTTCGCCCATGTGACACAAGAGGCCCAGTTTAATTCCAGAGAAACAAACTCATATAGGAAATATTTCCATCCATGTAATCATTTTTTATTTTCCATAATTAAAAAAAGAAAAACAGCCTTTTATTTCTTAACATCTGTTTTCAATTTTCCCAAAGACAAAATGCATTTGCATTTTTTTATCCTATTACACTATTCACCCAAACCTCAGGGTTCTTTTTTGCTTGTTTATTTTTCCAAGCGCACACCAAAGCACACCACCGTTTTTAATTTGTACATTTTTAATTTGTCTGGTTTGTATTTCTGTGATTTTTTTTATCTGTAGATTACTGGTGTATTGTCTTTTCATTTATATAAATAAATATGGATACATAAAAACTGCTTTCCTCAGAAAATTTTAATTGAAAAACTGAGTGTCTTTAAACCACAATATTCCAGGTGAAAACCAAAACTGTTCAGTATTTGAATTTCTACCAACAAATTGAAATTTTCTGTGAAATCCTTGATCCCCCTGACCCTGTTTCTTTTTTACTAGTTTTAGTCTCCTTTGTGGATTTGGAGGCTTTCATCTCACTGGCTGTGATTTGGTTTTCAACACATCTCACACATTTTATTCCATTACCTCATTTAATACTTGCCCCTAGGCATCGCTATGATTTCGGGGAAGGGGGACGTGCGTGCATCCAGGTTAGCAATCGAAAGAGCAGCCTGGGGCGTTGCGACCTGGTGTGTGGAGTTCCAGTACCACTCCGATTTGGCCCGGCAGCCCCCCCCGGCCCTGTCACAAGAGAGGGGCAGCTAGGCCGAATCTGAGCTCCTGGCTGTGACCTAGGGTGACCAGACAGCAAGTGTGAAAATCGGGACAGGGGATAGGGGGTAATAGGAGCCTATATAAGAAAAAGACCCAAATATCAGGACTATCCCTATAAAATCGAGACATCTGGTCACCCTACTGTGACCACACCGTGCCCGGAGGGGGGAGCTGGGGCAGCAGCAGCCACTGTAGGGCGAGGGCAGGCCAGGCTCACTCTCCTGCCCCCCTCCCGTGGGGCCTCCCCTGGCGCTGCCCTGTGCCCCTCCCAGGCAGAGGCAGGCAGGGACCTGTCTGCTTTGGGGCCGGGGGTGACATCTGCTCTGCGGGGGGAATGAGTGGCCGCCTCGCCCTCTCGCTGGGGGAGGGAGGCGCTGTGGTGACTCCTCGGGAGGATTCCCGCGCCCCCGCCGCCTGACAGCTCAGCGCGCGCCGAGCCGAGGGGGAGGGGATGGAAACCCGCGAGCACGAGCTCCGCTACGTCAGCCGTTGGTGCGCATCCTCCACTTCTGGGAAAGGGGAGGGGCGGGGCGCGGACCACGCGTGCGCACTGAGGCCTGGGGGAGTTGGCCTCTATATAAGCAGGAGGGCGTCGGCACCGCGCCACAGGCACTAGCGGTCCAAGTATCAGTTAAGCAGCGTCTCGTGAGCGCAACCCGGGCGGCAACGATGGTGAAGACCGTGGGAAACCTGGTGAGCAGCGGTTGGTGGCGGGGCGGCCTCGGCCAGCGTCTCGGGGGCGGGCAGGGCCAGCTCGGGGCGGGCGGGGTCTCGGGGCGGTTCAATGCCCGGGAACGCGCGCGAGCGCAGCCTCGCCTCGTGCCCGCGCCGTAAGCCTGAGTGGCCCCGCCGCTGGGGGGGGCGCGCGCGGGCGCGGGGCCTGGCACGCCGCGGTTCTTCCCCCTTCCTCCGGGGCAGCGGTGTCCTCGGGGCCTGGCCCGCGCTGCACGGCCGCCCCCACCCCACTGTGCCAGGCCTCGGGGAGCTGCTCTCCTGAGGAGCCTCTGGCTGAGCCGGCGGCCGGTCTGCGCTGGGGAGGGGATCCACTCTCCTCCCCTCCCCCCTGGCGGGACCCTCCCCCTCCCCCCCGGTACTGCGCGTGCCTGGGTAACTGGCCCCTCCCTCCCTTCCTCTGTAATTGTTTGGCGGTCTCGGTTCGAGTGGTTCTGCTGCAGGGCCACGGCGTTACCGTGGCCAGCGTGGCGATCAGCTGCAGGGTAAACTGTCAGCAGCTGCAGCGAGGACTGGCGCTGTGGGCACACCGCCCAAGTGGGCCCTGCATCGGTTAACTTAAAAACAAAACTTCAGCAGAAACTGATGTCGGGCACGCCCTGTGCTATCACAGTATCGCTTCTTACTTGCCACTGGCAGAGGTGGCGTTTTGATGCTGTCAAGGCACTATTATTTTGTCTACCCTCTAAAAATGAGACCGATGAATATAGGTTCCGTGTCCTCTGTTGATTAGCTTGTGTAGTAGTGTAACAATTATGGAAAGTAGGCAGATTCCCTTCTTGGGGGGAGGAGGGAACATTAGGTCAGGAATGGTTTGTGCTCATCTGGGCAAGTAGTTTGCCCAGTACTTTGGGAAGTGTGAGTAAAAGGGGGACCCGATGTTGACAATAACCAAGTCACTTTACTAGTGGTCTTAGCTCTCTAGAAACACTATCTTGTGACAAACCGTCAATGACGCAAAGCTGCTGTGATTGTGTCCTCTTAATTTAAAACTTAAGCTGTTAAACAGAATTATTCTAGTAGTGAATTGGGTCCTAGTTTTTTCATGTGACCCCAAACTGGGTTTGCCAAGGTAGTCTTCAGCATAAAACTGAACCAGATTATACCCACTGGTCCCACCCCAGTGGATTTCATTGGCTTTATGAATGCAGTGAAGTAGAGAACATGATAATGTCTAAATAGCATGTCAAGGAATAGTTATTGGTAGGTTACTGCTAGGGCCTCTGAACCAGTATTTTAGTGCTCAGTTGTCTTATAGCTTCACCAGATTATCTAAAGTAATACTGGTTCCTTCAAAATCTGAATTGGCTTATTTGATCCCTTAATTTACAAGAATTGTTACAGTGCACATCTTGTACATGGCCACAAATAGTCAGGAATAAATGAGTTTTATATTCTACAATTTAATTATTAGTGTCACTGGATCTCTAAGGACTACAAATTCATCTAACATGGCTACCTTGAAATTCAGGCTGTAGCAACACAACCAAATCCAATTTGTACAGATAACTGTCTCTGAATTCCACAATACAGCGAATTACATAGGAGAATTTACTTGCGGGTAATGTTCAGCCAACAATAAAATGGTACATGCTCCGTTCCTCTATCAGTTTTATTTGTAGCATACAAATTGGGCTGCTTTTATCAGCCATCTGGCCAAATTTCTGAATTATAACATACTAAAGGAACACAGCAGTCTTTTAAAATACCTTAAAGTGGCTGTATCTAAAGCTAAGCAAGTGGGTTTTAATTGCATTCATTTAACTGTGTGTGGGATTTTACCTTTGGAGTCTTGTGCTCAAATTTAAGCCAGCTGGTTTAAGTGAAATTCAGCTAACACCTCAGTCTTGGTACAAAATATAAATCTACTTCCCAGAGTCCCTTGGAGTGATGTTGGCTCAAAACTAGTCCACTTTCACAAATGGAGATGGTTTTACTACTGGAGTCTAATGGCTCTAGCTCTATCTGCTGCACATGTAAGCTGCTTAAATAGAAAGAGTGGTTCCATCCTTTGCTGAACTTATAGAAGACTTGGATGTTGGTGCAGGAACATGAAGAAAATTGTTTTCCTGGTGGAGTCTAAATAATTGTGCAGATTTTAATATATAGTTAGCTCCTTAAAATGTAGCTGGATCATGTATTGTTACATCACTTTGGAAGATGGAGGTGGTGGTGCCCAGTGGATAGGGCATGGACTGCAAATTGATTCACCTGGTTTCCAGTTTTGACACTGACCTTCACACCTCTGCTTTTCCTCTTCGTCAAGGCAGCTACGTAATGTGGAAGGTAGCTTGCAGTGCCAGCCAACAGTGCTCATCAACTATAGACAGGAGGTGTTTGAAACCGAGGTTACATCCAGGTTTCACTTCAGAAACTCATTTTTTTTTTATTTTTTTTATTTTTTTTTCAATTTTTGAAAGGAGGAGGCAGGACACAGATGGGAGAGAAGGGGATCGATTTTTAAAAGTAGTATTCATCGTCCTTTTTTCCTTCAGCTGAGGTGACTTAGACCTCACCTCTCTCCGTGTCCCAGTACTTGGTACCCAGAAACCCTGTCTTTATAAGAACATTTGTCACCTGTTTTCTCCATATCGTCTGACTTGACGCTTTCCCAGTCTCCCCAGGTACTGTTGTCAGTTTCCCTGACAGTCTCTCAGATGTTTATCATGCTATTTTGGGAATTAAATAAGAAGTCACTTGGCTTGCAATCTAGGTATATAGCCTAAAACAATCTGAACATCTACGTCCTTCCCTCCCAATGGTGTTCTTATCTAAAGAAAAGGCAAACCGTACATCGGAACTCTTGATCTATGTCATGCATAGAAGCACTGAACCTTGCAGGAAAGCTTCCTTTTTATTGCAAAGGATAATCCACTTAAGTATGAAGACTGTATAATTGGTTCTATAGTGCAGTGTGATTAGCTTATACCTTGTTCAGGGACATGTAACTGAAGTGAGAGGTGTAATTCCGATCTATCCATTTTGGATTGGGGGGAGATGCTATTGTGCTATGAAAACAAAAGGTAGGGCTTTGGTAGTTATGGGCATGAGTCGCCTGCTTTGCATCAAAACCTACTGCTTTGGTGATATTTAAGAATAAAAGTTCTAAAATGTAGGATGAAAGAACTGGACAAACTTGACTGAATGCAGTTAAAATGGCATTTTCAGGAACAGTTGACTGGAAACAAATTTGTATATAAGGATAAGTTGGGTTTGTGGTTTCTATCTGATTAGAATAACAATTCTAATAAAAGATTTCAGATACCCTCATGTATCAAACATACCAGAACACTGGCAGTAGGAAGCACCTGCTTCACTAGTTAGAGCAAGTATTTGATTAGAACTCGACAAACTCTCTCTCCTTCTCTTGCCTAATCTGCATGCCTAGTTGCTTTTTAAAGCAAACTAAAAAGGAAAATCTAGTCTCATGTAGTAGTTCTTTTGTTTGGCTTTGGGCCAGCCAGTACAACAAATCTGCTGCTACAACTTGGTGGGTAATTCCTACATGAGAGAACTTGTTCTATTGCTGAAAAAGTAATAAGGTTACTGTAATAGCGTTTGGGTTGTTGTAGGAGACATTTTTTGGACTCACGCTAGTGTATTCAAAATCCACTGATTCTAAAGAAAGTTTTGGTATGCAACACTGGCTATTAGGATTGAGCCACCAGAATATCCAGTCTGTAAACGGAGTATGAACTTCAAAAACAAGTTAGTCATAAAGAGGGGGACTGATTTGAGCACACTTGCAAAATTAAAACTTGGTGTTGAATCTCTTCTCTCTACAGGAAGAATTTAGGTCTGAATTGAAATCTGCTGGTGATAAGCTTGTAGTTGTTGACTTCTCGGCCACATGGTGTGGACCATGCAAAATGATCAAACCCTTTTTTCATGTAAGTAACAATGCCAAACTCAATACTCTGCTAGTTTTTACAGCTGAGACTTGACTAGTGCAATGCTATCTTACTATAAAACTAGATCACTATGGATGTCTGAACGGTCTTGTGTTACTTGACACACATGGGGGAAGACTTGCAAGAAAATCTCAGTTGTGACCTCCGTGTGACTGTAACCAAAACAATGATATTCCTAATGTTGTCCAAACAATTCTTCACCGCTCTCTTTAAAGCATTCCCTTCCTCCCCCTCCAAAAAAGTGAAATGCTCTTCACAACTTATTGTGAGGATCATAACAAACTGACAAGGTCAAGAAAATTAAAATAATTCAGTTTCTGGTGCCATAAAAGACAGCCTTGTCAAATGATTTTGAAGTCTAAAACTCAAATAACATTCTAACAAAATGACAGAACAGGCTGAAATAATATTAATACTTCTGACCCAAACAAGCAAAGTAAAGAACTGTAACCCTACATGCTAACTCCAAATAGCCATCAGTGAAAACTAGGAATCATGATTCATTAGTGTAATATGTGGCTGTGAACTATTACAAATGTGTAGCTTGGAAGTTGTACCAATTTCCTGGTACAGTAGAACCTCAGTTATGAACACTTCGGGAATGGAGGTTGTTCGTAACGCTGAACAAAACGTTATGGTTCTTTCAAAAGTTTAACACAGAACATTGACTTAATCTAGCTTTGAAACTTTACTATGCAGAAGAAAAATGCTGCTTTCCCTTTTTCAGTAGTTTAACACAGTACTGTACTGTATTTGTTTTTTTTGTCTCTGCTGCTGCCTGATTGCATACTTCCAGTTCCAAATGAGGTGTGTGCTTGACTGGTCAGTTCGTAACTCTGGTGCTCATAACACTGAGATTTTACTGTATCTACTTAGTTTATGAAGGGTAAACCTTTTTAATGAATGAAGTACTTCACATGTGACTCTCCAAAGTTTCAGCGCTATTAAAACTTTGTTCTAATTCTCTTGAGGAATTGAGTCAAACTTTCACAGATTACCAATTTTCTTCAGTCAAAAGAGAAACATTACAATCTTTAAAGCTATTAAAAAGGAATACATGTTTGAGATCCATCTGAAGGAAGAGGGTACATGTATCACTCTGTAGACCTGTAAATCTTACTCTTCAACTGACTTGCAACTTGCTTAATAGTTTTAAAACTTCATTATGTCTTAGGAGCATGCAAATATAATCATCCTACAGACACATCTGTCACATGACTTCATGGTTGAGGGAATGCCCTAATAAGTTCCTCTCTAACTACTTAGTTTAAAGCTGGGTAGTGGAAGGTTTGCCTTTTACTAAAGATCTTAGTAAAAAGCATTTGAAACTAAAATGTACTACTAAAAATCTTAAAATGACTTCTGTAGTACATGTAACTGAACTCTTGACGCTCTAGCTAGTGACATAATTGCTCTATGGCAAATGAAACTTGTACTTATCTACTTTTTAGTAAAAGATACTAACTGGTAAGATTTGTTTTTCCCCAAATGGGGCTCCTATATAAGACTCCTAGAGCACTCTTAAACAAGGTTTTTATGAAGTAAAAACTGCAATTTTAACACTTTTTGTTTTAAAACTTTAGAGTCTTTGTGAGAAGTTCCCAGACGTAGTGTTTCTTGAAGTTGATGTGGATGATGCTCAGGTAAGGTCCTCAAATAGTGCACCAAAAAGTAATACTGTTTGTGGCCGAACTGGCAGTAAAGGTTAACTTTACCATGCAATCTAATACTGGGAAACTTGTCTCCTAAAAAACTTGGTGTTTTTAGGAGACACCTACAATGGTCTTTGCTCTCAAAATGGTCAGTCGCTGCAACAGTGGTTACCTAGAGCAAGAAACTAGGGATTAATTGTTATTTCTAAAGGGAATATTTTAATCCCCGTTAGTAATTCAGCATTTCTCCATCATGTACTTTAATTCCTAGCAAACACTAATTGACAAGAGATCGGTCTGATTGCTAAAGTGATCTCGATCCTGTACTCCTTGCATATCCCAAACTCCTGTTGTCCTCAGTGCATGTGAATAACACTTGATGGAAACATTTAAACTAGACTAAAATATCAAGAATTCATTTTAAAGTCCAAATGTTAATAGGGGGATTTCTCTAATATCTGGAATCAAGCCATCTTAAAATGTCAACTTGAGTTTGTTTTCAATTCTTCTAAGGAAACTGAGATCCTCTCAGGAGACTTCTTATGTTCCTAAAAGCTTATGCTTCAGGGTTTCAGCTGGCCATCTACAGCAGTCAGTTAGGGATTCTCTTGCACTCTAAGGGCTGGTCCCCACTTAGTCCGGACTTCGGACTAAGGTACGCAAATTCAGCTACGTTAATAACGTAGCTGAATTCGAAGTACCTTAGTCCGGACTTACCGGGGTCCAGACGCGGCCGGAAGTCTCCCCCCGTCGACGCTGCGTACTCCTCTCGGAGAGCTGGAGTACCGGTGCCGATTGTGGGCACTTCCGGGATCGATTTATCGCGTCTTAACCAGACGCGATAAATCGATCACAGAACATCGATTGCGTGCCTCCGGACCAGCCGGTAAGTGAAGACTAGGCCTTACTCTCCTCCACCCATTGTATTATGGGTTTTTTAATATCCTTCCTCAGAAGCATTGGGGTGACCATTGCTGCTGCAGATGGGACATTGGATGGTGAGGGACAGGTCTCTGAGGTGGCACCACTGTGCAGTCTCAGATGCCTTGCTAGCTGGTTCTTCCTCACATGCTTGGGGTGTAACTGATTGCCATGTGTGGAGTTGGGAAGGAATTTTCCCCCAGGTCAGATTGGCTCTGGCTGGCGGAATAGGAGGGGAAGAGGGTTGTCTTCCTTTGCAGCATGTGGATTTGGGTCAGTTGCCAGAATTATCCGGGTATATTGCACAATCACTTCCATGCCATTGGGGGGGCCTTGGGCACAGGTGCCCCTTGATCCTTGCTTTTGTTGCTTGTGGTACATATGTCTAGTCTCCTGTGGGTTGTAATACTTTCAGTTGTTGGGTGTATTGTGCAGGGGATGGCCTGCAAGATACAGGAGGTCAGACTAGGTGATCTGATAGTCCCTTCTGGCCTTAAACTCTGATAACTGCTCAAAGCTTCCACTTGGCCCTCATATAAGTGATACAACATTTGTTGCATTCTGAAGTACTTATGCTGTAGTAGGCTTGTCTGTGTATTGGCAGTATTTCTAGCTTGCCAGCAAATCTTGTTTAGAATCTGTGGTCATCTTGCACTCCCCTCCCATAGTTTGCAAATGTTATAGAGGAAAAACTACCTACTTATGTATTTGTCTTCCTGTGCCCCTGCTGTGAAGGTACCTTGAATAGCATAGGCACTGCTCCCTGCAGGGGTTGAAGCCAATCTAAATTTCACTCCCTCTTTCTCCTCTCCCTCCCCCCCCCCCCCCAAACTTTCAGTTAGGGTAACTTAATCGGTCTTTGGATATGTGATCTATTAAAGCTGATGCTTCTCACCTGAAGCTATTGTTTGCTAGTGATAAACTATTCTTGAGTGGTAATAAACAGCAGGAAATGACTCATTGCTTAAAAGTATCTGTCCTTTCATAATGAATGATAAACACTTCTAATTGGAATATCTTCATAAGCCTTTCCAATATAGGTTCTTAATAATTGGAACAGATGGAAGTAACATCAGATTGCAAACCTGGCTGACTAGATGCTTGTTTAACAAACTCATTAGGCAGACCTTCAGCTGTGAAATTACCTTACAAATAAGGCATGATATGGAAGTTAGCTTTCTGTAGTATTGTGCTACTTTCTGCAGAAGTAGTCTTACTTGTTTCTGTCTAAACAAATCCAGCAAAGAGGATGAAACCACTGCTAGTTGTAGGAACAGGAAGACTATAGTATATCCACATAATAACTAGTGACTGGTCTTAAACTGACCAGAGTAGCAAATAATTACTTAGTTCCCTTTCATTTTCTGTAATCTGTTACAGATCTGATGTCTGGTCAGTTATGTTTAATTTGCCAAGCTAAAATTGCAGTGAAACTTTCTTTTTAGGAGGTTGCTTCAGAGTGTGCAGTCCAGTGCATGCCAACATTCCAATTCTACAAGCAAGGCAACAAGGTAGGTTTTCAACATTCTTCGTGAAACAGTATAGGTGCGGGGAGGGGGGATACTGGATGCTAAAACACTAAATATGAATTATGTATAGGGCCCAGAAAAAAACATTTTAATGAGGTTTAACTCAGCTGCTGGAAGTTATTTTAGGGAAAAATAGACTGGGGCAAGTGACCACACAAAATAGCCGTTTCCTGAATATTTCTCTGGAGAAATGGCACCTTGTGAAGATCTCACAATAGCTTGCATCTCAATTTACCTCCTGAGCAGTATAGTTCACTTACACATACTCACTTAGGCTGGGTCTACACTACCCGCCTGAATCGGCGGGTAGAAATCGACCTCTCGGGGATCAATTTGTCGCGTCCCATCGGGACACGACAATCGATCCCCGAATCGACACTCTTACTCCACCAGCGGAGGTGGGAGTAAGCGCCATCGACGGGAAGCCGCAGAGGTCGATTTTTGCCGCCGTCCCTACAGCGGGGTAAGTCGGCTGTGATACGTCAAATTCAGCTACGCTATTCGCGTAGCTGAATTTGCGTATCTTAAATCGACACACACCCCCGGCCCCCCGTAGTGTAGATGTAGCCTTAGAGAGCACAAATGGCTTTAGAGTAGCCTCGGAAACAAGGAAGTTCATATTGGCACCCTAAAAAAAGGATAATGTTTAGCCTTCTGCAGTGGGTCACTAATGTTAGACACAAACTACTTCTAAGTGATTTAACTGCATGTAACAAGTTCTGGCAACCTTCTAGGTTTGTATTCCAGGTAAATCCTAATGTGAAGTTTTGACCCAGACTTTGAGCCTCTCTTCAGAACCTAATATGTCTGAAACCTGCTTTATGCACCTATCCCAGCTGCAGGCCAGCTGGACTTAATTTTAATTAGTATTCCTATCTTTTTGTGACCCAATCATAACTAAACAACAATTCATAACTTTTTTCAAAAAACAAGCAAACTAATCTATTAGATGTGTTTAGTCTTCAGCTATATAGAAAGGCTACGGAAACAAATTCAGTACTTCTGCACAATACCAAAATTGTAATTACTGTAAATCATGTCAGAGCTGATAAGTCTAAACTCCAGGTGCTATAATAAAGAACTTGGGCCAAGACTACTTATGCTTTCTCTCAACCTAGAGGTGAGCTTCTGGTTGGAATATCTGATTTAGTAACCTCATTTGGCTGGCTGTTCTCCAAAAGCACTTAGTTATGAAATAATTGGATGGCTGTGCTCTAATATAAAACAAGTCCTTCATACTGACTGTCATCTTCATTGTGGACTAGTGTATAACCAGACTTGCAGGCACACTGCTCAAATAATTTTGTTCATGTTAGGAAGGCCTTCCGGGGGTGGGAGCTGTGGCTTTCAAAAACTAAATTTGCCCATCAGAAAATATGCCTCAAATGTTGGGTGGATTGAATAGGTGGTTACTATGTCCAGTGTAGACAAGACTCTATCTTCTAGAATCTCTAGTAACTTTCTCTTTAAAACTAAATATATCCTTTCGTTGCTGAGTCTGTTCCTTGTTCACAAATCTAACTCTGAAAACATGTTCTCCAGCAAAGTATTACCTAAAGTTAATTCATCTGGATGTGAAGTGGTGTCATAACACCTTAATGCAGTAGGTGAAAAGACATTGTCTTGCATCCAGAGTTTAACGGAGTAGTTTGTGACCTCTTGTAGATAACATGCAAGATTTTTGGTAAGAAAAGTTTAAATCTTTACAACTTTTGAGAGCCAAGATTGACATGGCGTATGTGTAGCTGTTTATGAAATCTGTAAAACTTTGTATCTGTAAGACGAGTCAGTAGGAGGTGCTTGGAGAACAATAAAGCAGAGTCTGGCCCAAAGTGTGTAAAATACTTGGGCTGCAGAATACAAAATCTGGAAATCAAAACAATACTTCAAACCGCCAACATTGGCCACTTCTTATCCTCTGATTTATGGGACTAAAATTGCCAGTATCTTTCCAGGAATTATAAAACTATTTGGGCTAAAAATCATTGTTTTAAATGGCTGCTATTAAACAAATTATTGTTACAGGTGCTTGAATTCTCTGGAGCAAACCGAGAGAAGCTTGAAGAGAATATTACCAAGCTACGCTGATCGAACAGTGTGAACAGTTAATGTTGACTGTTTATATATAGCCTGTAACTTTTTCTACTTATGGAGTCTAATCAAGTTAGCTAAATATGTATCCAAAAATTTTGTCCCTTCAGACTGTAAATGAGTACAATAAAATGTAAATTCTTCACTTACAGAGACTGCTGTCCAGTGTGTGAAACTAGGCAGCTTGCATCAGATATAGCTGTATTACTTCTGCGGGTGGATGGCTAGGTGGTAATGTGGTGGTCTGCTGGACCAAATGCTAGGTATGAAGTTAATCCCCTCCATCCCTCTGAAGTACTCTCCTAAAACTAGATGGCCATTCTCACTAGTATTGACCTGTTTTGTACAGCATGAGATCGCTAATTTCCAGCAGTCTGTCCTGTTTAAACAAAGTTCTCAATGCAAAAAGTTCACCATAACCCATTTTACTGCAAAACATGCTTTTTGGATTAAGACACATTACGTGGTACTAATAATCTATCTTACTCTGCTCAGGTTTGGAGGTGCCAACACACTGTCATGCTAATGTCTGACTAAGGTACCAAAACTATAGTTTTAATGGATTTAGAGGGTCACAGTGTTAGAAAAACATTCCCAGGATTCCATATTCAAGATGTCTCACTTGCCTGGCTCAGAAGTAATATAGTGAGGAAATATTTGATGCAAAAACTTGAAATAATGAGGGTGGGGAAGAGTGGTCCAAGCAACCTTAGCAAGGTTGGTATGTGTTACGTGCTGTCAATTGGCTTCATTGTCTGGATGACTTCAGGTTAAAGCTTTTTTCAGTTCCAAAGTCTAAAAAAAGTACTTTGGTGCTGTTTGTCACAAGATCATGGGTCTGGTCTATTCCCCACCCTGTAACTAGTCCCCTGGGAGTGCCCAAGGACCCACACCATTCCCCAGGGGCAGGCACCTGTTCTCTACGACTGAAATGAGATCTTGGGGCACTAGCAATACCCGTCTTTCTTTAGTTCCCTGTGGCAAATCTAGACAAGCCAGACTCGTACAGTACAAGGCCTCTGCACCCCTTCAGGATGAGTATTTGCATCTGCCTTCCAGAGTTTTTTGCTGTTAGGTGTCAATTGTTCAGTCATTAGGGTTTGCCTTGTTTCTTTGATTCTCAGTTGATATGGGTTGGTTTCACCAAGTTCTTTAATGACCCATTGGTGACACCTCATGTCTCTTCTTCAACTCCAAGAGCAGTGTTAACCTTTCACACCTCTTGGGTAGCAATGAAAAGTACCAAGGGAAAGTGAGGCAGACACAAGCTTCATAAATTACAAAAGATTCCCACTCTGTCACACTGAACTCAGCTGACTCAAGCTGAATAGAACTGGGGACTTCTTGTGTGACATCTTGTGCATTAATTCATCACACAGCAACCTTACAATACTACTGATGAGTTAGTGGCTAGGAGGTTTTATTGCATGGACTATCAAACTTAATAGTTTAGTGCTACACTCCCTCGCACAAATCAGAATATAGGTAGAATTTACAGGTCAAGTTTATAAAAAATTAAAAACTTGCAAAGCCTGTCATGGCTGACCTATTATAGTAAGATTATTTTTTTTTTTAAAGACGTGTCCTGGTCTCCCATTATTCAGCAAGAAGGCTGAGCTGTATTTGTGTGAGTGGGCCAGGGCTTGCTTCCAGCCAGAACTACTTCCCATCTTTTCAAGAGCAGTGGAGCTGCAGGCAGTAATTCCCATCAACTATCAACAAAGTTGTGCTTGAGTCGATCTTGCTTTTCCTAGTTAACTTACTCTCAAGCCTGTATTCCTTGGCAATAGGTTAGTCAACTGCCTGAACCGTCAGGCTGTTTGTTTGAAGTTAAGATAGTTGTACTGATGCAACTGGAAGGCTAAAGATGTAGCATTTATACCACATGATAGTTCAGACTCTAGCAGGGATGTTTGCTCTTGCCTTAGCATCAGGCATAGGACACTTCAGGTTTTTTGTTTTTATAAGATGTTGACTTTGGACTCCATTTGGCTTCCTGAAGCCCATGCAGAATCTAATCTGTCTTGGCAACAGGGAGTGTTGCCTAATTTTAAGATGCATTAGCTGCTGTTGCACTTAATACATTCAGCATTCATTTATCGGCATGATAGCCAGTAGAGCTAATATAATATAAGCCCTGACTTGGATGATATGAGCATGCTGTGTGAACCTTTTAGTTGCCTTATTCATCATTTGTAGGGGTTCTGACCTCCCTGTTGTCTCCATAGAGTTCGCTGCTTCTGTGTGCATCTGCAGATAGAGCTCTGATGTTATTCAAGTTACTTACTACTACAAGCTCTCAATTTTAGGCTATTTTCAATATCTTTTGAGTTTGAGCACTATTTTGTCTATCTGGGCCTCCCTTACTCTTCCACAACATGAGAGAGTCTTAGACACTCAGCTCACAGGAGGTAAAGGCATATGACCACTAAATTCCTACAGAATTTCCTAGATTTGGATACATACTTGTCCTAGTGAGTGTGAAGAGCTGCCTGAGTTAAAACAAGGAGTTATCCTCAAATTGGCATGGTGGGTGTGGTCAGAGGGAAGGAGATGGTGTGTAAAACACAGATGGGGGGGGGGGGAGAGAAGAGAGATTCAAATTAAATTACAAAGTTGGCAGATGTCAGTCTTTCCCAAATTAATGTAGAATGCATAGCTGATCAGTCAGGTTATTTGATGCACAAAAACAGAACAAGTCATAAATATTGCCACTCCATGTAGTCAGTTTCATGTCACGGTAAGAACCATTTTCTTTATCAATAAGATTTTAATGGCTTATTTTTCTTTGCATAAACATACAGCATATTAGAACAGCTCTAAACTATTTAATTAGATTACTGCTGGGTTACATGTTGCTGTGACTGTGACAAGCATGTTAGCTACAGAATAAAATCTACATTTTAAGGGGATCTAGTACAAATCTATTAATGACTATTTAGCAGATGCTATTTAAAAGATTGCAGTTGACTTCTGCTCTCTGCATGGACCTTAGAAAACATCAAGCTCTTAAGCAGCTCAGTTAAGGTTCCTTGCTTTTAAAAATAAGGTCAGATCCTCAGTTAGTATAAAGCCATAGAGCTTCACTGACTGTTTACCTGGCTAGCATTTTTCAAAATGCCCATGAAATTAGAGTATTCTTGTAAATATCAATCACATGTATCAATGAGGACTGATTATAGCAGTGATAAAGTGGATTAATCACTTAGCTACAGGAGCAACAATTTGTTGTAGCATTGCATTATTTGAGGAAGCATCACTTTCCCCAAACCAGTTGGAGACTTGTCTAATTTGAGTATACTTTAGCACATTAAAAGTTGTGGTTGAGCATTTGGCAACAAGACAGAACCTATTGGTATAGCTTTCCTAAAGGAATGAACCACATGCCCTTTACACTTTTATTATTGCTTTTCCAAGGTTTTCTCCCTTTAACAGTCCCATGAAAGCTGCTGGCATTTTTTCAAATCCTTCAGTAACATGTTCTTCACACTTAATTTTCCCCTGTGCAAAGAAAAAACAAAACAATTTCACTCAGTTTTCTTCTGCTGTGCAGGTGGTCTAAACTGTAGCTAGATTCCTTCAACTCATATCATTCCTAGCAGCTGATGTGAACTGTGGTAGTTCTGTTGAAGTCAATGGAGCTGAACCTGTTTACATCAGCTAAAGAGCTCACCCTTTGAGAGTAAAGGGTAATGTCTGTAGTGTAAGATTATTTGTTTTAGTGACCTCCCACTATTCAATACTGCTCAGCAAAAGTGATTTAAACATGGTTGCTGTTTTTGGTGGCCCATCTACCATTGTTCCTCTGACTGATGCCAAATTCCCTATGGAACATCAGTTACTTTAGCAGAAGCTAACTGCAATAGGTCTAACAGAACTAAGTCTTCAGGTGTGGAGCATTAGAACTCTCTAGAAACAAGATTTCTCTTCCTCCCCTAGTAAGGGCTGTAGTGCCAACCCAACTGATAAGCCCCACAACAACTGTTGGGTGCTTTGATGCTTAGTGTTGTCTTTAGGTTTCACATTTTCAAGCTTTACTCTGCAACCAAAGGGAGGTAATAAAAAAAATTCACAAGAATTGGCCATGCTTTAAGTGGAAGGGTAAGGAATAGAGCGAGTACTTTAAATATTTGGCGGGGGGGGGGCAAAAAAGGCAGAGTTAAAAGGTAGTTGGACTAGTTTTGAAATGGGTCTTAAGAGATTTGCATTTAAATTTAGGGATATCCTAGGCTCCCTTCTCACTCGTCAGCTGCCTGACCTTACAGTGGAGATGAGCTGAGTTTGGTATCTTGCCCCTTCAGTTTTGGCCAAGCATAGTTTTGGCTGTTGCATGCTCTATTCCTCTCTTCTGTATTGTGTTCAGCATGGTTTGACGCTGACACACACTACCCCCACACAACCTGCTAGAGGGACATGTTGGGTGTGAAAGAGCAGTGTATGAGAGCAGACTTGGCTCGTGTTAGTGTGGACAGGCTTTTGTTAAGAGGGAAGTAGCAGCATAAGTTCACATACTGTAGTCTGAGAAACTGCCACACCTCTTACCTCTGCAACCCATTTTAACAATATCTTCAGGGCCTCCTCACGCCTGTGATTCCACCGTGAGACAATAAATCCTTCCATGTAAAGCTCCTTGAAGATCATTGGGATCTGAACATACGGTCCTGTTGGAAATGGTAATAGACAAAACCGTGGTAATACTACTTTGTTTAAAACCAAACCAATGTGCAGTAAGGAGAAGTTGAGATGCTGATAAAGCCAAGCTAGTCAGCCTAAGGCTGCACTTCTTGACCAGATTGGGCCCTGCACAAAATGGTGACAGTGGTGGTGCAGACCACCTCACCCCTGAATACACATAGCCCAGTGGTTAGAGCACTGACCCAGGAACCTGGAACGTTAGAAATGCCTAACCTGACTTTCACCTACAGTCAATACTGACTTCAATTGACTACCAATGCAAATCCTACCATAAAAGTAAAACCATCTAAAACCCTAGGGAAAGAACTTTTCCATCTAGATGACTGAACTGTGTAATCTGCTTTGCTACAGAAATAGCATGCATCAGGCTGTTTTACCATTGCTGTTTGTGTTTACTTAACATTTGTTAGGTAAATAACACCCTAAAGATAAAAAGTTGGAATCCTTGAAACAAACTAGCTCTTCATTTTCTACTGCCCCCTAGTGGTGTGCAAGAGTAACTCTGCAGTAAATCTCATTTAAATCACATATACTAACTGTCACCAGGTCTGTTATATGGTGCATTCTCTGGTTGTACTCTGCAAGGGATTCCTTTCCTGCTGCTATTGGCATTTTAGATGAGAGGTCCAGTCACTGCTTGTGCTGAAAATTAGTAATTTACACTTCTTGGACAATTTATTTCTATGGTTGTTGCCCATCACTACTCTTTCCCATTCCTGTTAAACCAACATTCATCCCCCCTCCCCTCCCTTCCTCTTGGTAGATGGACAACAGGACAATGCGATTTAACTATCTGGAACTGTTTTAATGTTAAATATCAAAGATCAGTTATAAATTGTTGAAGTGAGGGGTTCTCCCATTTGAGGAGCATCCTTGTTTACTCAGATGAAGCTTTGACTACACTGAGCCTTGCTGTTTGTCTGTGAAGCTTTACCATTCCGTGGTGGGAAAGGGTGCCATGCACTAAATGTGTTTATTTGCTTTTTAATTCTGGGACAATACAGCTTTGTTTTTGAGGCACAGAATACAAGATGATTGTGATTAACTTTGTCCTAAAAATGCAGCATTGGAGATGCGTTTGCTCCACAAAATATATATTTTAATTTTGAGGGTTTGTTTCATAATATAAAAACAAGCAACATAAAAACCATTAAAAGAATTCAGAGAGGAAAGTTCTTTCTTCATTATTTTTTCTACCATAAAAAGTAACTAACTGACAAAAAGACTCCTACCTTTCTGGGGCACTGTGTCATTGTATCCAGAGATGGCTCCGCACACAGCAATCCTCCCAAATTTCTTCATTTGATTCAGAACAATACTTGAAAACTCTCCACCCACCTAAGGTAGTCAGAACATAGATAAAGTTACAGATGAAACCCCTATTGATCATTAAGGGGCCGAACTTGTAAACACTTAAGCATGTAAATAACTTTTCTCATGTGAGTTATCCCATTGAGCAGTGCAGATCTACTGAGGGGCTAGTCACTAGAGTCAAGTTACTCATAAGCTTAAGTGCTTGTAGGAGCGGGCCCTTATTTAGAAGTGTTTGACTCAGAAGCACTGCTCTAGGCCCATCTCTGCTATATGTTATGTGTCAGTCCCATAATATCAAGACTGAGGGTCAGGGTCGTCTTGGCACGCCGTTTCCTATTTAGATAGCACCAGCTGTACACAGCATTTTAAAAACACATAAGAGGACATAGTGCCTGCCCTGAAATGTTCATCTAAATTAGACAAAGGACAGGGAAGAGATTGAGTTTGAGAGCAGCAAGATGAACACCTTGGATCTAATTTAATATCAACCTGGAAAGGTAAGCAAGGTTAAACAGATAGAGGCATGGTGTGAGGAAGGAGGTGGATGGTTAGCAGGTGAAGTCTAACCAGAAGTAGAGTTTTTTTAGGAAGGTGTGTGTGTGTGGAGGGGGAAGCAGCTGATCTAGGGAGAATGTGAAAAGGGGAGTGGACAAGATGAAGGCTTTGATGGAGGTATAAGGAGCTGGAAGAGTGCAGGCACAAAGTGGGCTTGGAAGAGAGAGACTGGGCAGGATCTTGAAAATAGTACCAGAATACCAAGCAAGAATTTCTGCTGACAGTATTTATATTTACAGTATATCCCATTAGGCCTCCAGCACTGGAATGATCAGATCTTCCAAATGGCCTGCCTGATGCAGGAGTGCCAATTATTTAAATGGGTAGACAAACAGTAGTAAGCTATTGTTCCACAGCTTTCTCATAGGAGTCTGTGCGAGAAGTAATTTGTAACATCCTCTCCTCAGCTTGACAAAGCTTCACTGGCAACATGCTTTTTCCATTTGCTTGGCAAAATATTGAATATTTTTCCCTGTGTTTCTAAATGGAGATTTTTGTGTTGTTGTTTTATTTGTGCACCAGCTGTGCTGATGTCAGCCCGCTTCTGGGAAAAGGTTGTAAATCCTGCTCCGGAGCCAAGCTATTCCCAAAGGGCATGCCTTAGCATTTTAGGAGAGTATTAACACTAAATAACTTATGTGTTTTTCATCCTTACCACCCTCCCCACATATATGCTCTCAGCTATTGACTTTCATTAAAATACTGTGTCTATAGGGAGGCTACTTTTCCAAATGCTCACCCCAACATCTGCAGGGCACTGGAGACAGGGATTTAAACGTGTGATGTGAGATCATGTCAGATGGGAGCCTAGGCTTTAACTTAACCAGTTTGGATCTACTAAAGAACAACTTGCCTTGACTAGAGCTTTTGAAGGTATTATTACATCGCGTGAAATCCGTCTAGCTCATGCAGTCTAACACCACGTCTTTAAATCCTAGATGAGGCTGAATAGCTAGAACTGAAACATGGTTGATGTAGTCATGGTACTGATGGCTATTTTCCTGACCTGCCACCCAAGACAGTGTGTCAAGGGCTCTATCACACCTAGGCAGACAGGTCCTTTGCTGCTGAAAGTCAGTGGAGCACCATTGAATGGAATGCACCTACACCAATTTACATCAGCTGATCATCTAGCCCCGGGTGACTTTTGTAAGTGTCTTCCATGATGAAGCCACACCTTATTATGAATAAGGGGGTGTGCTTGTCAAGAAAACCTACGAAGATCAGAGGGTTTTTTTTTTTTTTTTAATCTGTAATGACTGACATTTTGGGACTTTTCCATGTTAGTGGGGCAGGGGAATGCGGGGGGGGGGGGGGGGGGAGGCATTGTGATGGTAACCGTTGAACCATTTCCCCTGAAAACGTTGAGGGCTGCCAAATTGGGGCAGGAGGGAAGATTAAATGAGCAATAACTCTCATCATCAAGGCCAATGGTTTGCCAGGGATTCCTTGACTGCTTTGATCTTTCTGGGGAAAAAGTCGAACCCGCCCGCTGGCTTAAGAATAGCGGTGCTCCTGAACTGGAACTTCAGAATTCCATGAAAACACAGGCCAGCAGTTTTCGCTAGCAAAAGAGGAATTTGAAAGAGAAAACTGAAAGAGAGCGTAAGCCCGGACATTCTCTCAGGGGGCTATTTCTCACAGGACTAAGCCACAACATTCCAAGTGCACGTGCACAGCAGAAAGAAGTGAACATTTGCAACAAACTGCACTCTTGCCAACCCCAGTTTGAACTCACGTTATCAAAGTAGCAGTCGTAGCCATCGGGTGAGGCCTTCTTCAGTGCTTCTTCCAAGGATCCTACAGTCTTATAGTTAAAGGCTTCATCAAAGCCAATCTGTTTCAGATAAGCAACCTTTTTATCTGAGCCAGCGCAGCCAACCACTTTGCAACCCTGGAGGAAAAGAAAATACGTCTTAACGCAGAGGTGGTTTCAGAATAAAATACAAGATACAAATGAGATGCTACATGCCACCAGGCAGCAGAGCCTGCAACTCTCCCTTGCCTTTCCCTGCCCTGCACAGCTTTGGAATGCTGCAGGTTCCCCAGCTCCCACAGCCTTGAGTCGCCCTGTGAAAGCGGATTCCCCTGCTTCTCTTTGCCCTGCACAGAAAGTAGTCAACAGGCGACATGAGACTTCGAACTCTACACTAAGGTATTTTATAGGTGTTCAGTTAGCCTCTGGCCTAGATTTTAGTGCTTTAGCTACGGCGACCCCAAAAAAGGAAGATACCAAATACAATTTCAAGAGTGTCATTTTCAAGGATCCATCACTGAAGGGGTTAAATTTATGACGTATGATACAAACCACTTAACAGTCACATTTCAGACCATTTCTCTTTGTGTTATTGACAGAGACAGAAAAATGTTTCTAAAAGTGTGTACACTCTCCTCCCTTCCCACCCCACATTTTAATCTCCTGTAAGGCAGGGGTTCTCAACCTTTTTCTTTCTGAGGCCCCCCCACAAACATGCTATAAAAACTCCATGGCCCACCTGTGCCACAACTGTATTTTTGCATACAAAAGCCAGGGCCAGTGTTATGGGTTAGCAAGCAGGGCAATTGCTCAGAGCTCCATACCACAGGGGACCCTGCAAAATTAAGTTGCTCAGGCTTTGGCTTCAGGGGACTCCCAGGCTTCAGCCCTGCATCGTGGGACTTTGGCCTTCTGCCCTGGGCCCCAGTGAGTCTAATACTGGCCCTCTTGGTGGCCCCCTATAACCTATTTGCAGCCACCCCAGGGGCCCCAGCCCCTGGTTGAGAACTACTGCTGTAAGGTACATATATTGTATGATGCTGACAGGTGAAGACTTGCTTGTGGAGTAGTGGCAATATGTATGAGGAAAGCACGTGCCGTATCACTGACTAAGGAGAGTGCTGGTTGCAAGGTTTGCACCAGCTGAATGATAAATGCAGGCAGGAATTGGTCATGGCATCTTTTATTTATTCCCTGGGGGCAATACTCTGTTTCTCATCTGGCTGTTCACTACCACACTGCTAGATACGCATAGCTAACTGGATCTGTGATCCTGGTTCTTGCAGTAAGCCGGTGTGCTTTAGCGGATTATGGGGACACTATTGACAGGGAGAACAGATCAGTGACATATACACATTGCAGACTGTTACTTATGCTCCTGGGCTCAATTCCAGGCCTAGCCCTAGTCACATGGAGGCAATGGGGCTTCTCAACTGAGTGAGGCTTCACAGGGTGGGGCTAGCAGTCCCCAGGAGCAATAGTAATTGGAAACAACCATCATTTTAATTTAATTCTCCTACTAAAAGTGCCTTGCCAGAGGTTTTTTTATTATTATTAATTATTATTATTATTATAGTTAAACAACTGATCTTGGAGCAAGTCCCATCTAAGAGACGCTTTGTCCCCCTTCCTCCTAAGCACTCAAATCCCTCCACTCCTCTCCTTAGCTTGACAGTCTATGGTGTTCATATGAACAATTCAAGCCACTCACTCCGATTTTAGCAATCTGCCCCACCACTGAACCCACAGCTCCAGCTGCTGCAGTAACCAGCACGGTGTCTCCTGCTCTAATCTTGCAGATCTCAAATAGGCCGAAGTATGCAGTGAGGCTGAAAGAGAAAGGAAATGTTCAGTGGAGACATTACAAACACCGAGTCCGGTCATGCTTCATGTAGCTGTCCAGGGGAGGGGTTATCTCATCCCATTAGAGATTCTATATGAAGTGCTCGGAATTATTTATAAGGTGTACAAAATCCATTCAAGCTATTTGAATGTGGAAAGCTAAACATCTTGCCCATTTTTTAAATAAATGTTAAGAAGCTTCTGTTCTGCCCAGATCACAAATAACAAGTTGCAAGCTTTCCATGTGGCTTGTCCTACAAATATAGAGGTAAGAAAAGAAGCAAGTTAGGAGGAACTAGGCAAGAGAAAGCATAAGTGGAATGGAATTTCTTCTGTATTTAGGGCAGGGTTACCATGAACAGTAGCTCTGTTCAACAGGTATAGATGTGCTTTTGATGCTGCTATAGGACTGTAGAATTCTACAGCTGCATGTTTCCATCTTTGTGCAAACTCTGGAAATACAGAGAAATCAGCAGAGCAAGTTCAGTATTTTATGAGCCCTAGCTAGTTACCACTGAAATCAAAAAGAGTCCTTCCATCAACTCTAATGTCTGTTGGACTGGGCCTTCGGTCTGCTTTTTAATTCCAGCACAATACTCTGTCCCCATCCCATATGGCCAAGAAGCAACCGTGTGGTCTCCAAGTAGGGGGAGAATAGGGTCCAAATGGAGACATAGAACTATAAGCCTCGCACATGCAGGATGGGTCAAAATTCAGTCCCTCTTCAGTGGCAAGAGCCTCTCAGAGCATGCACTGATTAGGCTCAAGTGTGGCGTGGTAGAGCCTGCACACAGATGGCTGGAAATCTCAATGCAGCGAAGTTTGGTTAGTCTTTATATAGCCTGTGGTATGACTTACCCTGGCATGCCAATTGTCCCAAGAGCCAAAGATCTGGGGAGCTTTTCTGGCCAAGGAGGAAGCAGCTGTAGATCTTTCCCATCAGAGATGAAGTGAGTTGTCCAGCCTGAATTAGCCTCAACATAGGTCCCTACTGGGTAGGTGGGATTCTTGCTTTCCACAACTCTGAGAAGACAAACGAAAGCCACACTTTACAAACCGCTCCTTCTCCCTAGCTTTGCTAAATATTTACATAGGGCTTGGGGCTGTGAGAGGGTTAGGAGGAAATGCTCCCTTTAGGCAGGTGAACACAAAAAACTAGCTACACTGTACATTTCCTGCACCTTTTTCTGAAACAGCTGGTACCTGGCCATAGGAATTACCATACTGGATCAGACTTATGCTCCTAATATGTTAGGGAGGATCCCAAGCCAAAACCCTGACTGAAACACCAGTTCGGTTTGAATCCTGAGTTGATCCCTGCAGCTAGACCAGAAGGAGAGAGGAAGTTTGGGGAAATGGTATCTCACAGGGGCAGAGTAGAAGAGGCAGTTCCCTATTCAGTAAACCAGGTCCCTTTTCAAAAGCTGAAGACATTTCACCTCCTAAAGGCTGCTCCTCTTGTAGGACAGGAAGGGCTCTTTAAGAACAGCTTGAAAACTATCGGTTTGGGACTCTAATAATGAAGATAGTCAAACAAAAATAACAAAATTCAGCAGAAGGTGCACACGATCCTTTGGCACCAGACGCAGTGAATTCCTCAGCTCATTTCAAGTGAAGTGTTACAACTATTGATGGTACCCGACCTCTCGCTCAGAGGATTAGGGCTTAAATTTCCTCCCAACCTCTGGTTTCCCACACAGGACCACAAAGAAGTCTGATGATGATGGAGACTCTATAGCATTCCTTGGCAATGGTGAAGTTGCCATACGCCTTATCAGCAAAAGGAGTAAGGTGACTGAAGAGTATTCTCAGCTGGAATAGCTGACTGTACCGTTCCTGGGTGAGCAGTTATTACACAGCACGTCCTGCATACAAGCTGACACCTCAGAATATGATCACTTGTGCAATGTTAGCCTTTCCTGCTCTGTCTTGTAAGACCTCCCTTCAATGGCACTGCTCATGTGAGTAACGCAAGTAAGGGTAGTCTCCAGGCCTCCGAACAAGCTCTAAGTAGTACTAGAAGGCAGTACGGCTTCACGGGATGTTCTTGCTTTCTGATGGGTTACAGACTGATAAAGAAAGTAGTTGCCAGGAAATATGGGGCCTCACAGAGAAGTATGGACTAAAAGATGTAGCCAGTTGTGCTTCGTAATGAAAAATGTTTGAGACACCAAATAACCAAACTTAGCCAAATTTACAGTCTAAAGTCAAAACAACACAATACAAAAGGAGAAAAATTCCCAGAAGCAATTCTTACGTCACAGCATGTGTGTGCCTTACACAGAAGGTGTGCCTCAATGATACACCCCCAAAACCACTCATATTTATATCATGGCTGATTACAAGTTAAAAAGCACCTTAAACATCATCCAAGATCTAACCCACCAGTTCCTTAACTTATTTTTCTGAACCTTTCCTTCTCTCTCTTTTGGATAGCACATTCCAAACAAGTTGGACATAGAGATACATCCCAACCTCTGCTTGGACACACCATTTATGTATCTTGTCTTTGACAGCTTTCCTAATGCCAATTTGCTGACTTCAGAGTCACAGTGTTGTGAGATACTTGGGTGAACAGACATGGGTGAACAGAATCGTGGGGAGACCATAAGGCATACAGTTAACATATGTATTATATAACTTTATGTATATAATGTATGGTATATTAGTATCGTGCACATAATACCTATGAATGTGCTGCATTGGCTAACAGAAAGTAATATAAGCTGCATGCAACCATCTCTTATAAGTGACATTGTACTTTCTCTAGTGCTTTGAGTCTCCTGTATGGAAAGATGATAGTGAGTTAGGAAAAAAGAAATCAAGCAACTAATGAAGACCTTACCTAGCAACTTGGCTGCCTATCATTATGTCTCCCTCTTTCATGTATCTCCTACTATAAGGTCTGAAACACACAAAATGGAGAGAGCCTTAATTAAGTGCAAAACAGTCACTACAGATTACTGTCCATTTTCTGATTAAGACACAGTGCACCGAGGGTCTCGCTGTTGACTATGCCAGATATCTGCAGAGAGACAGAGAGAAAGTTACATTCTCATGTTAACAAAAATCAAATATTGTTCCTAGCCAACCGCTCATGAGTGGAGATGCCCCTTGATCAACTACCGTGCTTGGCTAACTTATTACAAAATGCTAGTCCCCTGCCGTTCCGAGGTTACAGTTACTATTAGAGAACACAGCTAGTACCTTCACCATAAGGCCCGGGTCAGGGACTCAGAAGAACTGGGTTTAATTCCTGGCTCTACCATAAACTTCCTTTGTGACTTTACTCTCTCTGTGCCTCAGTTCCCCATCTATAAAATGGAGATAATAACACTTCCATTCTCATGCCCCTTCTCTATGTATTTAGACTAAACTCTTCAGGGCAGGGAGTGTCTCTTGCTGAGTGTAGACACACCACCTAGCGGAGTGGAGCCTTGAGCTCAGTTGAAGCCACTAGGTTCTGTTGGAATATAAATAGTAATAATAATAATAATTAGGACTTGCCGCATAGATGAACAGAACTGCGTTTCACCTGAGTTCCCAAATGGTCCAGTAAAGCCCAGTGAAATTCTACGGCTGTAGTATAGTTATTGCACAGTTCAGTCCGGTCTACTCTGCATGACTGAGCTGCGCTGTAGCCGTATGTTGTGGAAGTGGGGAGGATACTGTGCTGTAACCAGCTCCACCAATGTGGTCGTTGCTACAGCGTAGACGTTGGTGAAGACATAGATGGGGCTCTGGTGTTTCTATAGGGCAGGTAGCCCCTGAGAGGACCGCGGAAAGCCAGATGCTCTGAATAAGCACTGCTTTTAGGATTCAAAGTAGCAATTCAAAGTAGTAAACTAAACTAAAAAGGAAGAAAGAAAAGCGTACCTCATATAAGGATCAACACTGAGAAACACAGATTCAAACAGCACATCTGCAATAAAAAGGATTAGCGGTTACATTAGGACCTACAGTAAGTAAATATCAAATGTTACAAGACAGTGCACGGACCTATGGCAGAGTGCTCTGGATTCCCTTCAGAGCTGCTAAGCGAAAGTGACAGAGATCAAATCAAGTTTCTAGGCTTTGTCTAAGTTACTGCTACACTGTTAGCAGAGAAGGCAAACGGACATAGCTTTCTGTTTTGTGTTTGAGACCGTTGTGGAAGGAAGGTTTCTGGGACACACAGCCTGTCTTCCTTTCCTGTGCCCCAGGGATGGGCAACTGTGGGCCCGGAGGCCGCATACAGCCAGATAGAGCATTTTATTTGGCCCACCATGGGCGTAGCCACAGGTGGGCCCGAGTGGACCATCGCCCACCCAATTAGACTCCAGGCCCATCCAAATCAGAGTCTGAGGGAGGGAAGCAGCAAGAGGCTTTGCCAGCCCCGAACAGAGGATGCTGAAAGAGGGAGAGAGGCGGCTCTTCCCACCACCCGGAGTAAGGGCAGGAGGAGGAGGCAGCTGGGGGTACCAAGCAAGGGCTGTGCATCCCGGGTGGCAGGGACTGAGGCAGGGGTGGTGTCCAGGGGCATGGGCTTGTCCACATTCCTGGAGATCACGAAGCTGAACATTGGCGGGCAAGTATCTCTGCTGGTGGGCTCTTCTGCACACTGAAAAAAGGTCAGTCAGTGAAGGAGGTATGTTTAACCTGGGGCTTTGGGGTGGGGGGTTGTAGTTAAAGGTTGTTCTGTAAGGGGCTGTTATATAAAACATTTCTAAGTTATGCAATATGTCGTCTCTAACAAAAAACAAAAAGTAAGTATGGCCTGCCAAAGGGTTTCAGTGGATTCTGCGGCCCACTACCACCTTAGCATTGCCCATCCCTGCTATATCCCGTTCCTTTGTAAGAAGCTCAAAAGTCCAGGCACCCACACAGAGAACTGTTACCTTTTAAGACCCATGCATAAAACCCTTTATTACCATTATTCAACCAACAGAGGGTGCTGACAGACCACATTCACCCACCCGTAGGCCCCAAGGCAGATTATTTTGGACATAAATAAATATTAATACCCCATTTACTTTTTCTCCCTTAAATTTCAAAGAGGGGATGTTGTTTGGTAATTTTGGACCACTTTGGTTTGTTTAACATAAGCAGATTACAAGAACAAATGGTATTAGAAAAGTTATCATTTAAAAGCAATAAATACCGGGGCGTGGGGTGAGAGATTGGGGTTGGAGGTGTCTGTGTTAAACTCTTGCTGTCACTGATTACAACCATTAGAGAACTGTGCAAGTACATGAGAGCCAGAAAGTTAAACGGATTAGTCTCTTTGCATTCAAAGCCATTTAAGTAGCAGGGAGGGAAAGCTGCATTTTAAAAATAACATTACAGGCGAGTCTCATCTTACGCGGTGGTTCCGTTCCGCGGTTAGCGCGTAAAGCGAAAACCGCGTATAGTCAAAATTACATTGAGTTGAATGGCGGGCGGAATCGCCCGCACTACAGGTACAGTATTAAAATTGTTATTTTTCCCTTTTTTGTTGTTGTTGGTTTGTTTTTTGCCAACCGCGTAAAGCTGAAATTCCGCATGTTAAATGCGTGTAAGATGCGACAGACCTGTACTTTAACTTAAAGGTATCCCCACCTCCACTTTAAGGATTTAAAGGGAAGGGAAATAACAAATAAGTTTTCTTAAATACGTGCTGGAATGGAATTGTATTTTTTAAAGAGTCTCTGAAAACTGGCTTCTTCCTTTTTAATGGATGTACATTTCAAACCTGCCATCTGCAACCATATCCAGATGTTTTAACATCATCTCTATGATACTCTTAATCATGTAACAGATATATTGGGTAATGCTGCATCATACCTTAATGCTCAGATGTGTGGCTAGTGCCAAAGGCAAGAAACCACTTGTTGCAACTATTTATATATTCAGATTGTAAAAAAACAAAGCACAATGCCAGGCACATGCAGGTCGGTTCTATGTTGTCTTTCTGGGCAAGCAGCGTATTAAAAATCCTTGGCTTTTTGTAAATTCCCCTGGAATGACTGCTGGACATGGCCAGGTAGTATGGAATGGAGAGGGGTGAAATAGTAAGTGTGACACGCATGGATGTTCACCAGAGACTGAAGAGGCAGGTCCATTTCTCTCCGGACAGTGTTGGGAGCATTGCTTTAAAAACGCAGAAATTCAGGAATATGACCTAGTCAATCGGGGGGGAATTCTCTAATTTTGCCAGGGCCAGCTGATTCAGGCTCCCAGGGCTCGGGCTAAATGGCTGTTTAACTGCGGTGCCGACTTACGGGATCAGGCGGAAGCCTGGGCTTTAGGACCTTGTGAGGTTGGAGGACCCAGAGCTTGCCAGCCCAAACATCTACACCGCAATTATACAGCCCCTTAGAGCCTGAGTCAGCTGGCACAGGCCAGCCGCGGGCAAGTAATTACAGTGTAGACATACCCCTGGGGTTTAGAGAGCATGGCCCATGAGGTAGAGAAAGCACTGGTTGTTCCAGAGGAGGGCTGGAAAGAGGGAGAGTGACGGAGGTGAGGAGGTCTCCGTAGCTCCAGCTCTCGTGAGAGGAACAAACCGGAGCTGGCCCAGTATCACGGCTGCCCAGAGCTGTATGGGGTCGTGAATACAGGGGCTTGTGACCTTGCATTGGGAAAAAGGAGAGAGGCTGTAGCTAGCTACATGGGTAGGTTGTCACTCTGGATGGGTTTGCAGAGAACCTCAGAAGAGGGCACCGGAGGAGTTTGTTGGGGAAAGTTTACTGGTGTTGAAGATGACCGGGAGCAGCCAAGACTTGCTGCCAGACTGGAATTTTGCCCAGGACTCCCAAACTTTTGGTCTAGACGCATTGGTCAGTGTCTGTCCCTTCATACTGGGGTACCATTGAGCACATGGGTCCGTGTGTTGCATGTAACCCTGTTTTACTGCTCCCCCTATCTTTTCCCCCTGTTGTTTTTCTCCATTCATCCCCCTGTAAACAAATATTTCCCTTTCCTAAATTGCTGTTCTATGCAGGGGGGGAAGGGTGCACTTTTTCCCTCCCTCCTCCGCCACACACACTGCAGGGGGTTTGGAGCAGGTGCCCCTGGGAGAGAGTTTCCCTGTTGTGTTCCTGTGCACACCTTTTCTTGGCTGGAGCTGCACTATTTTTTTTTTTTTTAAATAAAAATCCAGTCATGCGTTTTCTGTTGAATTAGGCCTGCCTTCTGGTTGGGACCACAGGGCAAGCTTCCAGGTTTGCTGTGTCAATAATAAGGCTTGAAACATCTGGCAGATCCTTACTGGCTGGAGAATTAAACCTGCTAGCCAGAAAAGAGATCAAGGACAGGTTTGAAGTGAGGGCCAAAGGCACCAGTGGGGTCCAGGAGCAATGTCCTGGTGAAAGCCCAGTCCCTCAGCTACTGGTTTAGGGCCTCCATCTTTCATGTCAATCTCTGGCTAGCAAGTGTTTCATGCACTTGAAGTTCAAGCACCTTCTCGCTGCTGGAAGGGAAGAGTTTTCTGTATCTTTTCCCCACTCCAGAGGTTCCTGGTTAGTGTGAGGACAGGTGTCAACTGCTCTAGCTTTTGGGCCCAACTCCCTGGTGAATAACTGGAGCATATGCAGGGCCGGCCCCAGGCACCAGCCGAGCAAGCTGGTGCTTGGGGCGGCAGCTTGTAGGAGGCAGCATTCCACCCAATCCTAGTGCAGCATGGCCGCTTGTTTGTTTGTTTTGTTTTGTTTTGTTTTGTTCCGCTCCGGCCGCCCTGTGGGGGGCGGAGGACGGGAGCGCACTGCAGCAAGCCCGGCAGGGCAGCCCGCGTCCTTCCCTCCCAGCCAACCAGAGTGGTGCGGAGCCCTCCCGACAGGGGGCACGGCGGGAGGGGCCGCGTGGCAGCGCCCCGCTGAAGCCCTGGCCGCTCCCCTTCTCTCTCTCCCCCCACTCCCTTCCCCTCCCCCTGCTAGCCGGGGCACATCTGCAGGGCAGGGAGTCCCCCTGCACCCTGGCTCCGGCCGCGCCACAGGTTGTTTTTTTTTTTTGCTTGGGGCGGCCAGAAAGCCAGAGCCGGCCCTGAGCATACGCACATCTGCCACTGTCCCAAGCAGCAGCACCAGCACGAAAATGACATAATTCTCCATAATTTCTCTGCTGCCCACAGGGTTCTGACTAGAAGCAGTGAAAATGACCAGTCTTGTTCATTTAATTCCCCTTCTGTATGATCAATCTCTGCCTGTCTGCAGACTGAGGAAGAGAACACTATAATCGATTCACGTTCGGAAGGTTATCTTTACAACATGATATGAGATGATGATGCTGGCGTAATTTAAAAAAATAAATAAAACTTTATATTCCATAGACTTCTGCACCTTAGGCCTCCAGACTCATCAGGTCAAATTTTCTACTTGTCACCGGCTTGTGGCCAAGTGGAATTTTGAAGTCCTGATTAGCAGTATATAGCTCTCAGTACATCTTTGTAGCAGACGCGCACCCCCTCCTGCCCCCCAGCCCACAAGACATTCTTACTCATTTGCAGTCAAGTGGGTGGGTCTGTTACCAGACCCCTAATGGTAAGGATGGGGATTTTCAAAAGCACCCAGCATTGATCTAACTCCCACCAGAGTCAGTGACTGATTGATTTCAGTGGAAGCAGAGGCGGGTGAATGCTGAGCACGTTAGAAAATTCCGCCCTAAATGTCTGCTCATCCACGTGAACGCTGCTGAGCCAGGTATTCGGCACCTGACCCTCAGGGGATTCTTTGTTGAGTCACACGCACCGATTTCAGACACTAAAAGGCACAAGTGTGGGGTTTGTGGTAGATCAATGGAGAAATCCCAGCCTGCTCGTACTTTTGTATAGCTCAGTTCACAGAAATGTATTAATTATTCTAGATTTGCACACTGCGCTATGAGTAGAAAGACAAAATATAGTCCTAACACAATCTACATGAAGGAACATTCTCCTTACCTCCATCCTTTAGCTTTGGCAGCTCCACCTCTTTCAGCTCAAAGTCATTTGTTTTGGGGAAGCCCTCAAAATGCTTTTTCAGCGTCCAAGACTTGGCTCTCACCATCCTGTACCACCTGCATGAGAAGACAGCACAATCAAAATTAAAAGCTGGAATACAAATGGCTGCACAGCCATTCTGACCCCTCCCCGCTGCAAGATTAGATATTGTCAGGCACCCAGGTCAGGCCTGAGCATCTCCATCTCTGTGCTTAACCATTTCAGGCTAAGCACTGACCCCGAAAACATACTAAGAGTTTGTCAAGTCTTTTATATTTGCACTTACCAAAGTTTACTATTTTTTAAAGTACCTTTCCCTGCCTCAGTGAAGGACGCCCGAGAGCTGTGTTAGTTACTCCAGGGACCATTCTAGTCCTAGAACAGCCCAGGAACAGGAGGGCATAAAGGCAGCTTAAAGTCATCTCAGTCCCCACTCCGCTGGGCTGTGAATTCTGTGCCACAGTTCTTAAAAACACAGCACAGAATCTCATCCATATAGTCTAAAAGAAATCTAAAAAGGTGGCACCCTGATTGGCTATAAATCCTCAATTAAAGGCTTTTCCTTATACCAGTTAAATCTACAAATTCAGCCTTGTTAAATGGACTCAGCACTGAAAACCAATTGTTACCAGTTTTAGCCAAAGTTCAAATCACAGCTGCAAAGGCAAATAAAGCCTCTACATTTTAACCCTGATACCGTGGCTAACCCTTTCCCACACGTCTGCCAATAGGTGGCACAAAACAGATTGATACACCTGATAAACACAGATTTTAATAACCAAATGTTTCAAACAATGACATTAGAGTTTCTCAAGTTTAGAAGTACAGCACATTAAACTGAGAACCCTCTTTAATCAGTGTTTTCCATAAGACAATCTTAGGGAACTTTCCCAGGTGAATCTGACAGATGTTTATACACACTTGCACAGCCTCTTTCAGACCCTTCAAAAAATTGGATGGACCCTCCCCTCAACAAAAGAAAAGTGGATACTTATAATAAAGATTTGCTTCTCTTCAGCTCCTGCTGGTAAGGAACCAGGTGGTGTTCTCTGGCTGCTTTTTGTCAACAGGCTCAGCGGATCAGAGCAGAAGCCCAGTCAGAGACTGGAATAGCCAATCTCAGGATATAGAGGTTTCTTCTCTGCAAGGTGATCCGTCTTACAGCTTCTGGAACCTCAGTGTTTCCTCAAGTGGGTAGCCAACGGCAAAGATCTCTGCTTTTATCCACAATGGATATGAATTTCCCTTGCTCCGCCCTACAGTGCCTATCTTCAAACCATTAGCAAATCAGGTTCACAAGTGATTTGACTTAGTCCAATTGAGTGTCAATTAGTTCATTTGTAGAAAAAGTTCCAATTCAGCAAACATTAACTCATAAAAGGGTCGCCCCATGACTAAGCAACTTTAAATACACGAAACATTTGCAGGTCACTCTGAGTGCTGATCCTGGAGTCCTCCAAAAATATATATTGCCATTCAGACAAGAGACCCTGCTTTTGGGGCAGCTGGCAAGAGTCCACTCACTGGAGATATCATCTCACTAGCTTTTATGGAAAGTTCAATACAAAAATCCAATCATTAAAAATTAACCTCAAAAAAAAAAAAAAAAAAGAACGAAAACCAGTCACTCAATGCATCTAACCATTAGCAAAACAAAAATGGGTCCAAACATATGACACACACCACTACTACCACTTTCTCCTTGTTATTCTCAAAGCAGGCCTATGTTCTTACTCTTATTTTTGCAGACAAAGCAATTTCAGCAACTTTTCTGTTTTAGAACTCAGTTCTGTTTTCACAAATTTTATTTTTAACCTATATCTTTCGGTCAAAATTTACTTTAAAGACCATCATAAGAAAAAAATAACCCTATTTATCTTTAAACACATTTTTGTTTCCTGGGGCCCATGAGTAAAGTTTTCTAAAGCACCAAAATGGAGCTAAGTAAATTTCAATGAAACTTAGGTTCTTGAGGCTTGGATCCTCAAAGGTATTAGTGCCTAACTCCCATTGATTTCATGGAAGTTAGGTACCTAAATAACTGAGGATTTGAGGGTTTATTCCTTTTGAAAATGGGGCTTAGGCTTATAAAGTCATTTAGGCTCTTTGGAAATTTTGACCATATATACCTATACAGACTCGTTATTTCTAACAATAGTCTCAGATTATCCACCTAGTACTGCCACTCTCCTTTAGCAGTTAACAAGTTGTTAAATATTAATAAGCTTTGGCACTTCACCGCATTGTAGTGAATTGTGTGGCGTGAGAGGGCCTCCGAACAGACTTCATTATCTCGGGCTTTACTGAAGGGCCCAATCACTCTTTCCTGTCACAATAACCACACCCACCAAGTTCAAAGTCTACGCAGGATTTAACAAGGTGAAAGAATCAGCACAAAGCACCAGGCCTACCTACAAACAAGCCAAGACAGAGTATTAGGGAATGGTGACTTTGCAATTAAACACTTTGCACCGATTTCAGATACTAAAAGGCACAAGTGTGGGGTTTGTGGTAGGCTAATGGAGAACATACACAAGGTGTACATTACTTTGGCCCGCTTTAAAAAAAAAAAAAAAAAGAACCCCACCACAATCCCAGATGTTCAGCACCCATGCATGTTGCACAAGTGCATTAACTGATTTCACAAATAACCAGCAATACTCATCCACCCACTGTGTCAAAGATTAGAAGCAAGCTCCTTACATGCAGTAAAGAGGTGTGACGAAGTGGGGGATTGTCTTGTTTTTTCTTGTTTTCGGTGGGGTTTCAATGGTTTGCATGCGGAGGGGGTGGGACTCAGTTTCCCTGGGTGTTACTGGTTTAACAAGGTGAGGGGAGAGGGAGTTTGTTGTTACAGAGGACCGGAGAGGGAACTTGGGACCCCAGCCAATGGCCTGGAGGATAGATACCCCAGCGACCGGTGACCTGAGACCCCGACCCGGAGACCCAGCTCAGGAATTGCAGCCGGTTCTGGCCAGTGGGAGAATAATGGGCTACAGAGTGAGGACCCAGTGACCTAACCAGCCAGTTCCCGCCAGAGGACAGAAGCAAGGAGAGGAGGCCCCAGTTTACGACCCTGTTTACCTGGAGAGAAGACAATGGACAGAGGCAGGGCTTGGGGCCGGGGATCTCAGATGCTGAGCTGGGAAGCAGCGGGGCTCTGGGCTGGAGAGGGAGAGCAGGCAGAGCCTACCTGGATGCAGAGAGACTGGGATGTGCTGGGTTGAGGGAGGCCAGGCCTGAGGCCCTGAGAGTTTCCTGTGCTGTGTTCAACTCTCAATAAACCCTCCTGTTTTACGCTGGCTGAGTGTCACTCTGGTCTAGAGAATAGGGTTGCATCAACCCCTTCGGGGGTGGAGGCCCGGGGGGTCCAGAGCGAGTGGACTCCCTGAGGGGGCCCACGGCGAGAGACAGACGTGCTAAGGCTCAGAGAGGTGTGGCTCCAGGAGGTGGTGGGGCCTGACCCCGAGAGAGAGTGGACCCCCAAGAAGGGCTGTCGCACTGAAAGGGGCACCCCCCCCCATGGACTGCACGGGGCCAAGAGTGGGCACGATCTGTGAGTCCGTGACAAGGGGATAAACCTATATGACACCATGAATTCCCATTCACTGTTTGTCTGTACCTGCTTTAGACACCCTAAATCCCAGCAAGAACATTACACCTTTCACTTCAGGTTCTGTCTTTCCCATACAGCCCCTATGCATTTAAGGTTATTAACAGAGCCACCTTAAAAACAGCTCCCCATAATCAATTATTGCATGATCAGGATTAGAGGAAAAGCCAGATGGTATTGTTATCTGTGGCAATAGGCACTCTGAACACAAATAAAAGAGCAGGAACTGACTCTCCCACTCTGATATACACCTGATCTGTAAATACAAAAATGTCAGCCCTCACAGCTGCACCAATATGTCTTAAAGAGTTATTGTACAAATAGAACCTAAGGAAACAAGACTCATTTCACTTGGTGATTTTTTAAAATCCAGTCAGCATGAAAAAACATCATTGGCCAAACTGGGTCCTGACTTACCCCCTGCACTTCATACAAATCGTATGTTTAATATAACGCACAATCCTCGAGATCATTTGCTGTGTCAATTTCTTTTAAAAACACTTCAGCTCACCTATGAGCTGATTCCTTAAGCGTGTCTGTAACTCTGTGTCCAGATTATTATGTCCACTTTAGACGGGGAATAAAACCACTCAATCACTGCACTCCATGTCTGCAGTTCACAGATGCATTTGAAGCCCTTGGTTTTGCCTGAGGTTCACAGAACACTGAGTATGACATGCTGCCTTATATTGCTTTATTGTTAAACTAAAGGAGCTCTCTTTAAACATATATAATAATTAGAATTCTCTACTGAATAGCTTTATAGATATTTCTGTAAGATTGCACAACAGATATACAATTAGCAACATTTCGTTTAATGGCTATTAAGGCTGGACATACCCCATCCACCAAAAATCTTACAAGAATGGAAATAAGAAGGGGAAAGACTTGTACATTCCTTTCCACCTACATATTGCCTGCAGTGCTATTGATAACATATTCCAACACTCCATAAGGTTTTTGCTTCCATCTCCAACACATACCCAAAAGCAACGTGTATCCTGATTGCATCTAAATCACACTGTAAAGCAAAGTTTTAAGGGACCAAGTTTGCTTTTATGTCAATTGTCTCAACAGATCAGCACATTTGACTGTCCCACATGCCAGGCATTTGGGAAGTTATTCTGCCTTAACATAGCTGAGCTGATCTAAGGTTTCATGTCAGAGTGCAGCTTTGTTTAATTCCTTTGTCAGTTAATACTGTTTCTCCCTGGATTCTTGATTTATTGTAAATTTTGAGTCAGACTCTAGTTTGGTTTTGCTGCCAATCTCAGTTCATTTGGCCGTACTGCCGTGTGTGTTAGACCAAGGTCTATTTTGTTCATATTCTCTCTGAAACAGCTTAGAAGCTTTCAGATGTGCATGACTAAAATGAAAATGTTTATTCCTGAGCACAATATAGTCACTGTGCAATAATTCAGGGGTGGTTTTGTGTTGTGGGCAGATGCCCAGAGTTAAAAAACTAGAGAAATTATTCAGAGAAACAATATCTTACCCTGTTACCTCTCTTCCTTACCAGGTCTACGCAGTTGTTTGACACTCTAAAAATAATAATAACAACAATATTTAACATTTTTGAAGCACCCGTCAATGAAAGAACCTGAAGGACTTTATAAATACTAGACTGTACAGTTTATAGTCTGGAGGTGACATCAGGGGACTGGACAGTATCAGACATTATGGGATCTACTCCTGGCTCTGTCAATGATTTGATAAGTGAGCTTGGTTATGTCACTTAAGGATTGATATTTTGAGCAACCGTAAGTCCCACTGAAGCCTATCTGCATGTCATATCCCCCATTGGTAATAGGGGGATAATAATGCTTTCCTACCTTCATAAAGCACTTTCAGATCTATGGGGGAAAATGTGCGATATAAGTGCCAAGTATTAATAATGAAATTATTTGCAGGACAAATTCCTGGCACTGCATCATGAAATTGGAATTGCTAAACTGTCATGACAATGCGTTATAGAACAATGACACTGCATTCTCAGTTCCTTCAGCACTGTTATCACAAGCTGACAGGATATCACAGTGCAGAAATGCGAAGTCATCATGTGTCAGTGCTGCACTACAACCTAAAATCATGATGTTGCAAGGTCAAAATTCAATAGTCTACCTGCCCGACAGTGTAGACTCACAGGATGGAGGACAAGGCCAGTGAGAACCTGAGAAAACTGAGAACCTCCCATGAATTTTGGAAAGGTGAGCAACTCTACAGTACTAAAAAGCCCATTAAAATCTATGATGTCTGGACATATACAAAACTAAATTGTAAGACTATGGGTATCTTATAGCCCAGACTATTTCAGGAGATTGGTGATTGACAGGATAGACCAGTAGTTTTCAATCTGAGGGTCATGACCTCCAAGGGTCACCAATAGGTTTCAGGGGGCTTTAATTACCAGATCTATATTTTTTTAAATTACGTTTCTAGCCCTTTGGTTCATGGAGAAAACTTCAAAACCATAAGCCAAGAGTCAACTGCTTTAGAATGGGAATGATGCCCTGGCTAAAATCCACAGCCAGCCAGAAACAATAGCTGTAAGATGTATGACTGCTCCATTAGTCACAGCCAAAGCCCAGTGGACTCTAATTCTGTGGCATGGAATGTGTCATTTTTCCAACAAGCCACAGAATTCTCCAATTTGTTGCAGCCAGGAGCCTGGCATTTTGCTTCTTCTCCCTGTCCTAATGGGATCTGTATGCAGATGCCTTACTTTCCAGCTCTCCCCTCAAAGGGAAAGGAATTGGATTACAGTTTATGTGCCCCTGCTCTGTTCCAGGCAGCAGGGCAGTTGGGACCACCCTCCCTTCAGTGCCGGATGAAGGTATAAGCTAACTAAACTACAGCTTAGGGCAGTGCTCTTCACTATTTTTGAAGAGGGGACCACTTTGGCAAAAAACCTTCAATGTGAGAGGCACATCAACCCGAAACAGATGGTTGAACCTTCTGAGTTCTTTGTTGGTTGATATGGTAATATTACCGTTATTGGTAATATTGCTTGGGGTGCAGGATGGGGCATGGGGGGCTGGCTCTGGGATGGGGCTCAGGGCTGGGGCAGGGGCTTGGGGCGCAGGAGGGGGTGAGGGGTGCTGGCTCTGGGAGAGGGCTCAGGGCTGGGGTAGGGGCTTGGGGTGCAGGAGAGGGTATTGGGGGCTGGCTCTGTATCCTGGAATGGAGACAAGATTTCAGTCTCGAACAGCTGAACCAAGAGAGAGCTCCCCCTCCTCAGCCCTAAACTCCATGGTGGAAGTATTTAGGCCCATTACTGGCACCCCTGTGCCGCCGATGGGACCCCCCTTGTGATGACACACTCAGGTTATTGGACAGTGGAGACATACAGGTGAGGGTGCCCTGGGCACCTTGGGCCTTCCACTGTTAGAACCAGAGGTGCAGGGGACTATGCCAGTAGCCAAGGGACCCTCAACGGAAACCTCTCCATCCGTCGCTCAAGAAGATGTCTCCCTTACCCCTGCAACAGAGATTCTCAATAGATGGGACAGCATAATAAGACCCGTAAAATGGTTAACTTATGATGCACCAGGGGTGACTAGTGAGGAACCAATAAGTTTAGCACACAGGCTTGTTGAAGCCATAGTGGGCTTCCCGAGGCCCTTTGGAGGGAACCAATGAGTTGGTATAATAGGGAGTGTGATTTGTCGGGATGACAAATTCTCAGCTGAGGGGAGGATGTAAGCAGAGTCAGAATGAGCTCTCCCCTGACATCTGGTGGTGAGCTGTGGAAAAGGACTTCAGGGGCTGATCTCGTTTGCATGGGCACACCCACCCTGCCTAGCATGATGGGACTGCTTGCCCAAATGGTCACTTTAGCTGCTGTGGGATCCCCAGTCTCTTTGTTATTGGGGCAGGAGTAATAAAGTGTTGTTATCCTGGTGATGTGAAGCAAGGACAGTAGAACTGTACTTGGCATTTTATGACTGAAGAACTCGCCCTCAACTAAGCAGCACTCGCTAAGCAAGGGACATGGGTTCCAAAGCCCAGTGAATTGAAAGAGGTTGGGGATAGGTATCTGTGTCTGGTTGGTTGTAGAACCCCATGGAAAGGCATGGCAATTGGTTGTCAACCCAAGCAGTGGAGCATGTAAGGTGACCCCATACCTCCACCCTGGCTGGTAGGTAAACTCTGCAGATGAACTTCTGAACTCTGGGGCTGCACTGACCAAGGGCAGAAACTGTGGGTGGGGTGACTATTGGGTTGCTGGACTCAAAAACCAAAGGGAAGGGATGTGGCCCAATCTACTTGGGGATGGGTCTTCTGTTGCTCATGGTTTGTGTTATGAATCTTGTTTGTGGTGGTTTCCCCAGCATAATGCTGCATTATTTCCCTCCTTTATTAAAAGGCTTTTGCTATGTTTATACTCTGGGCTTGCGAGAGGGGAAGTATTGCCTCATAGAGGGGCCCAGGGAGGTGGTATGTAATTGTCCCAGGTCACTGGGTGGGGGCTCGAGCCGGTTTTGCATTGTGTTATTGAAACGGAACCCCTAGATACTGAACCTGGCCCTTGTTGCTGCTAACTCTGACGGGCAGAAGGGTTCCATACATACGCAGTTCAAAGAATTTGTCTAAAATTTATTTGTCATGAAGTCATCGTTACCGAGAGGGCTGCTGCAAATGAAAATTATTTTTCTATTTTTAAAACTTCATCTTTCTATATATGCAAATATAAAGCTTTTGTGTTTATATATTCACTGTCCTTTCTGTGAAAATAATAAATTGATTTTTTTAATGGTATGGGGCCTCTTACACTTGACATAGTTTAGGGCCTCAGAATATCTTAATCTGGCCCTGCCTCCCTTTCTTACCATTTTCCCCTCCTTTATGGATCTGCCTCTTGCAGGCTGACTTTCCTCACTTGGGGAACCAGACCCAAGCATGCTTTGCTTCTCAGCTACAGTGATATTTCAAAGGAGTTTTCATAGCAGCCAGCAAAGGATTCTGAGGTTTCCTTATGACTAAGGTTACGTTTTAGTCACAGGTATTTTTAGTAAAAGTCACGGGCAGTAAATAAAAATTCATGGCCCGTGACCTGTCCATGACTTTTACTATGTACCCCTGACTAAAACTTGGGGGGGGGGGAACTTGGGGGATGGCCCAGGGGGCACCGTGGGTGCTTGGGGAGGAGACACAGCCCGGGGGGGCACCGCAGGTGCTCAGCGGGAGCGCGGCCTGGGAGTGCCGTGGGTGGTGGGTGGAGGGTTGGCGGGGCTGGGGCAGGTTCCCTCCCTGGCACCTCCTGAGCTCCACATGCTGCCTCCGCTCCACTCCAAGTCCCGGTTCTGCAGCTCCCATTGGCTAAGGGAGGGAAGCCCCCCCAGGGAAGCACCAACCCGCACCTCAATCCCCAGTCCTGAGCCCCTCCCCTCCCCCCTCAAACTCCTGCTGCTGGGAGGCGGTGGCCTGTGACTGCCCCAGCAGCAGCCAGTGCACCGGGCCTGGGGAATGCCCAAACTGCTCAGACGGCCCCCAGGCCAGGCACACCAGCCACTGCAGAAGTCACGGAGGTCACAGAAAATCACGGAATCCGTGACTTTCCGTGACTAACACGGAGCCTTACTTATGACCATCAAAAGGAGGGAACACTGAGGCATGTGGAGAGGAAGCGATCATCTTTATGTAAGCAGGGCAATAGGCCCGCTATTGTGGGGAACTTTCCTGGCTTATACGCTACCCTGGTGAGCTAGCGAAAGGATCTGAGTCCTCACTCCCACTTCTTTTACCCAGATGCCTGCCTGACCTCCAGGGCTCCCCTTCCACTCTCCTTGTGGCAGAATCCTCATAACCCCGACAAGGCTGGGCCTAGGATTCCTGGGGGGCTTGACCCCCAACCTTGCTGTCATGTAGGACAGGGACTAGGGTGTCCCCATCCGGGGTGCTCTCTCTGCACTGGATGCTTCCCTGACCCACTGATCATTCCGTACAGTTCAAAGCAAATACAGTTTATTAAACAGCAATCAATTTTTTAAAAAATGAGAACGGTTAAAGAAAAACACATCATCCTGCTCTGTGGCACAGGGACATCACAATCAGTATCTCTGTACTGTAAGGGCAGTTCACAGTCTGTTCCTCACAAGTTCCAGGCACCTTCTCAGGCCCTGGTTGTGCTGCAGGGATGCTGCGGGTCGGACACTTGCTCTGGCGGTGGCCACACGCCCTGATCTCTAGGGTGGCAGGACCCTTCTTCCCAGCATCACCCCCACCTTGTCAGGATTACGATCTCCCTCCAAGTCTGGCTTGCAAGTTGTCTTGGCTGGGGGGGCGTGTTCCTGTACCGGGCCTGCTGCCCAGAGTCCCTCTCACTCTCCCCAGCTGCTCACCGCACCTGGCTCTGGACTGGTCCAGCTCCACTCTGCCTCAGCACTGCTGCTGCTCTGCCTCCAGCCACCTGGGCTGCTTTTCTGGCCCTCCGACTCTGGTTGTTGCAGTTCTCCTCCCAGCACAGATCTGGGCTGCGTCTCTGGTTGGCACGACTCTGCTCCCCAGCTCAGCTCGGGCCCCTACTCTCTCCTTAGCTCGGCCCCACTCTGTCTGACCCAGGCAGGCAATTCCAGCTCACAGGGAGGACGGGCCCTCCCTGCCCTCCTGACTCCCTCATTAGCCTGCCCGCCCTGCCAATCAGGCTAACCTGGAGCATTGGCCTCTCCCCATTGTCCCTGGGGACTCTCAGTCTCAGGGTCCTGATTTCCCATCGACCCTTCCCCTTTCTTTTGTTACTGGGAGCTAGCCAACCAAAAAAAACCCACTGAGTTTTAGTAAGAGGCCAACAGTCCCTTACATTTACTAAAGAAACCCATGATATTCCTTGAGCAACAATGCATGGGTTGACAAAATCAGAAGCCTGTTTTATTAAATGGCATGAAAACCTGCATGCATCAGACTTGGGTTCGCAGTGAATACTAAAAGCTTCCAAGTCTTGTATAATTGTGGAAACAACAATTACATCGTCTCTCTTAGCTGTTGTTAATGTTATGTTGGGATCTGCCAGTCAAGCCAAGCAGTTCCTCTCTCCCATGACATAGTCAGCTGATGAATTCACAATATGGCTTCCAGTGGTCAGCAGCACCTGTTCAGGAGAGCCACAATTTCTCAACACAACCGGGTGAAACTAGAGATGTGTCTTCTGCCCCACATGAGTTCAATACAGGTAGGAAGGATCCATATATGAGGACTCCCTGTATTGCTGTCCACTCAGGGCGCGCTACAGGGCGGAGGTGGGAAATCTTTGAAGCTTTCCACCAATCAATTCTTGCAGCCAGGGCCGGTGCTACCATTTAGGCAAACTAGGCGGTTGCCTAGGGCGCCAAGATTTGGGGGCACCAAAAAGCAGTGCACCCAATTTTTTTTACAGCATTCCTACAACCCCTCCCCGAGCGTGCGGTCGCCGCTCCACTTCTCCTGCCTCCCAGACTTGCAGCACCAATCCGCTGTCTGGCGCCACAAGCCTGAGAGGGGAGGAGAATTAGAGTGGGGGCGGCGTGCTCGGGGAGGAGGCGAAGCAGAGGTGAGCTGGGGTGGGGAGCTGCCGCGGGGGGGGGGAGCTGCCGTGGGATGGGGGGCGCAAGGTGGAAGTTTCGCCTAGGGCGCGAAACTTCCTTGCACCGGCCCTGCTTGCAGCCAGGTTGGATTGGCGTTGCTGTGTTAGTATTTGCACTGATGGTGCCCAAGCTACCACAGAAAAAGACAGTGAACAGAATCCAATCTATTGCACCCCAAGCCATTTGGGCACATTGTTCAACTCCCTGGGAAGCAACTCCCACAGGATTCCAGTGGAGCTGAAAAGAGGACTTGATGAGGCTGTAAAAGTTCTGGATTTTTTTAATGCATGCCTCTTGGCTATTTTTTGTGAGGAAATGAGCACTCAATACTGGCAGCTCTGGGGTCATTGGCTTTCAAATGACAAAGATCTGAACTGCGTGTCTGAGCACAGAGAATGCATAAGGATTTTCCTGGCTGAATGCAGCTCTGCCGTTGCTAAATAGGTCACTGACCGGCACTGGCTTGCTCAGAGTATGTCTCTCCAGGGGCTGGATAGAAGATAGGTTCTCCACCTCAGGGTTGCATCTCCCAGCACTGTCACCAACAGGTGGCAGACAGTTGCAACTACCCTACCCAGGGCCGCGGAGAGCGGGTTTGGGCCCCGGTGAAAAAAAATTTTTGGGCCCCCCAGCAAGGGCGGACTGGCTAAACAGGGTCAACAAGAGGGCAGGGAAGCCGGGCCCTGGGCCCCCTTCTGGACTGCCGGGCCCTGGTAATTTGTACTGGCTTTCCCCTCTCCCCCTCCCCCCCCCCATTGGCCCTGACCCTACCCATATTATTAAGTAGAAGGGGAATCCCAGCTAGACAGACAAAGGCCCCCATATCTGTCCTGGTGTGAAGAATGGGGTCCCCAGTACTATGGAAAAGGTTGAGAACAGTGGGACAGACTTGCATTCCTAGTGTTGCTACACAGTAAATAAAAATTTCAGGACAAAGGTTCAGCATATATAAAATTATAAAGAAAAAATACAACATATTTCAGAACATTAACTATGATCCCAATAACTATGTCAGATTTTGCTTCCACTAAGATCATTAGCAAAACTCCCACTGATTTACACAGAGCAGAATCCGACTTTTATGTTGTTAACCCAGATTATTAGGAAGCTGTGGCTCTATCTTGCCCACCATCTCTGAAGTAGCTTTATACAAATACCAATTCTTAAGAGGCTGATATCAAAGCATTTTTCAAAATTTTAAAATAAAGGTTACTTGCTTGTTTATCCCAGTCTGTAGGAAGTCTGAAAAACTTTCCGCCAGGTTTCTTTACTGGCATTTCCCCACTTCCAATTCACTTAATTTAAGGCCAGGTTTTCAAGAGTTCAACTCCCATTCAGGCACCAAAATAAAAGGCCATATTTTCATAGGCAGCACCCAATGTGCTGAGTGCTTGTGAAAAAGCTTACCTTAGGAGGGTACGTCTCCACTGAACACCCCTCCGCCCCGTGGCAGCGAGTCTCAGAGCCCGGGTCAACTGACTTGGGCTCGCAGGACTTGCACTATAGAAGCTGAAAATAGCAGTGTAGACATTCCTGCTCTAGCTGGGAGCCCGGGCCCAGAGACCCACCCGCCTCACCAGGTCTCAGAACCTGAGTGGGAATGTCTACACTGATTGTTACTACAGGTCTCACTCAGGAGTTCTGAGCTGGAGTAACAGATTGTTTCTTGAATCTGGCAGGTAAATTTTTTGAAAAATCATTCTCAAGTTAAAGCCTAATTTAAAACAAACAAACAAACGAAAAACAAACAAACCACAACTTTCATAATCTGTGTGATACTAATAAACTCTTACATTAATGAAACAAATAATTTTTTAAAACTTCGAGGCCATATACTTCTTTCTTTGCACTCGTATAAACCCAGAATAATTCCATTAACTTTAATATATTGACACTAGTGAAATTAAGGTCAGAATTTGGCTCTTACAACGTTTCTCACCGCTCATGTTTCCTTCCTGCCCTAAGCTCAGTCTAGACCAGGGGTAGGCAACGTATGGCACGCATGCCGAAGACGGCACACGAGCTGATTTTCAGTGGCACTCACACTGCCCGGGTCCTGGCCACCGTTCCAAGGGGCTCTGCATTTTCATTTAATTTTAAATGAAGTTTCTTAAACATTTTAAAAACATTATTTACTTTACATACAATAGTTTAGTTATATATTATAGACTTATAGAAAGAGACCTTTTAAAAACGTTAAAATGTATTACTGGCACGTGAAACCTTAAATTAGAGTGAATAAATGAAGACTTGGCACACCACTTCTGAAAGGTTGCTGACTCCTGGTCTAGACAATGAAAATATACTTAGCTTCCCTTTTTTATAGTCCGTTTCACTCTCTGGTTCTCCTGCACTAGTCTGGCGTTGCAGTGTTTGGCTTACTAACACTGCATGGGACTATCTAAAATACGTTTTCACTTCAATTTATAATTTAAGGAAACATTTCTATTACTCTTAGATTTCTGGAAAATGCTGTTTATTTTGAGCAGCAGTTTCTCTTTCAGAATTGGTTTGAGATAAGACACAGAATTGGATTGACTTTGCAAATGTGTAAGAGCCTAGATAATGATGCCTTTTAATTATCATCAACTCAGTCCCAGTTACTATTGTTCATTCCTATCACCCGTTACTAACCTGTGCAACAGTTACCGGATGCAATTTCTTTGAACACCGAAGTTAGACCTCTCTGTTCTGCTTTACCACTCTTCTGGCTCAAGGAAGTAGGGTTCACTCCACTGTAATTATCTGCACTTCCTCTGATGCCACCTGCTGCATCTCTGTAGCACTACAACTAATAGCTCTTTAGCAGTGCTGCGGAAAGGCTGAGTTCCTAGACTGAATGCTTTCTAAAAGGACTTGTATATTCTCCTGACTTCTGTCTCCCTTTTAAAATGGAAAATCATTCCTGCACCTAGAACACATCTGAGATGCTATCCATTTGGTTGTACTACAGAGAAAAACCTGTTAACAGTACAGCACTGCTGGGTTTGGGTGTTGCAGAGACTAAATGAAAGAGCGATATTGGGATGGGGAAGATAGCTAAGGAGGTGGTAAACAAGAAAATGCAACTGGAATGAAGGAAGGGAACAGTGATTTGCACCTGGCACTCTCTGGCTCACGCGTATAGCTTCAGGGTTGCAGAAGGCAAGTAATAACAAAAACCAGAAGTTTGTCCTCTCCCACTATAGAAAGTTATTAAACTAGTTCAAAGGTATTTCCTCCTACACAGTTTTGTCTACTGCAGTGTTCTGGATCACCACTGTAGAAGATTGTACTGTGACTCCCAGTGCACTCCCACCCAAAAACAAAACAAAACATGGACATTCCTAACCAGGGAAAGACCCTCGGTCAAATTCATCTTTAGTGTAACTCCAACTAATTCAATGGAGTTACAGCAGGGATGAAATCAGCCACCTGGATATAACAGTCTGAAAATTAGAAGTTTTGAAAGAGGTGACCTGAACAAAAACCACGCTGGAATCTGACAGTTTCTGGTGCCTGTAGTACTTCCTTAGCAGTTAATACTACAGTATGTAGATTAACTTTATGACAAGGGAGCCCAAATGTGACCTTGGGACAAATGTGGCCTTGAGACCCTCTCCTTGTAAGGCTGAGGAAAAATTTGATCAACTGGAATAGTGGCTGAATACCTCAATTTTGGGGTAAAGCCCAAACTAAGACAGCTTAAATGGATCCCTGATTTTTGGAATGGATGAACACCCACCTCTAAAATTCAAGCCCCTTTATTATATGTCATGGTGGGCACCCAAAATTTGAGGCACTCGAAATCACTGGCCACTTTTGAAAAATCTCGGTCCATACATTTTTAATTCTAATCCGTCCACTTAGCTTTCTTACAATAAGGCTGCTCCAACTTTGCAATATTGAGACTGCAGAGGCAGTTTGTCCGGTGCCTAAGGTCTGCATTTCACCATCTATATACATGTTGTAATTCACAGTAAACACACACAACCTAGATATTTCTTTGGCCTTGCAGTTTCTCTGATAGATGAAAAGAAGCTGCCAGTTGGCTGAATTTCCCAACAATAAAATGAAACATTTCACAAATGTTGGCCAATCAGTTGGCTTGGGATCGTCTACTGGGTAAGAATAACAGGGGTAAGGAGCGGGGGAAACACTCAAATCCAGTTTCTCAGATGTTTATGAAATTGTCTCATCATCACTCAGTCTCCAGCAGAATCCTCCAGGAGCAAATCAGGTACTGAGTTCAGAGAACCGGTTAGGTGCTACCAGGTAATGCATACTTCCTTGACAGAGCTGGCGCCAGGCATAAACAGAGTAAGCAATTGCTTAGGGCCCTGAGAAGCTCAAGGGGGCACCACTATTCGTTTTTTATTATGTGTTGGGGGGGGGGCAAAAATATCTCTGTTTAAGGCCCCCAATGGGTTAGCACCACCTCTTTTTCAGAGCCACTCATTTAGAATCACTGACTCTGGCCAGGGGCGGCTCCAAGCACCAGCGCAGCAAGTGCGTGCCTGGGGCGGCAAGCCACGGGGGGTGGCCTGCCGGTTGCTGTGAGGGTGGCCGTCAGGCTGCCTTCGGCGGCATGCCTGCGGGAGGTCCGCCAATCCCGTGGCTTTGGCGGTAATTCGGCGGCGGGGACACTGAAGGCGCGGCCAGCGGACCTCCCGCAGGCATGCCGCCGAATCTGCGTGACCAGCGGACTGCCGTGCTTGGGGACCCTGACTCTGGCACCAACTTTGGTACTGTTGAGGCTGACTCCATTGCCAGGGCCATCTACAAAGATGACTTTTCTCTTGCATGCTGCTATCTACCCAAAGTTCTCTGTGCTGACAACACCAGAAGTATCCACAGTGGCCAAGGACCTCCTCTGCCTTTCAGTGCCAGACTCTCCACTCCTGCCCATATGTCCTGGCATTGTCTTTTTCAATGCAAGCGCCGGTACCCACTACATCCTCAGCATTCCCCCATTCAACACTGACTTCTACAGAGCAGCCCTTGGTACGGATGACTGCTACCAGTCTTCAGAACATCTCCAAATCAGATGCTTGGTACTGTCAGCAGGCAAGTGCCCAATGTTTCACCCACCCCTACTGCTTCGCCTCATCCATCCCACTTGCCAACTCCTTTTACAACACCTGGTACCAGAGCTCCATGGCCACTGGATTGCTCCTACTCTTCTTTGGAGTTGAAGGTAAAATCTTACATATCCAGGTCTGATTATGGGAGGGTTCAAAATTTGCCCCCACCCTCCTCAGGGAGATCCAGATCTCAACATTGATGCTTTCATAGGAGCAGGTCTAGGGACAGAGCGCTATGGGGTACTTATAACTGGGGCCTGATGTCTTACCAGTAGCTGTTTTGGAACTGATGGGACATGCCTCCAGCTTCACAAACTCCACTGGTGCCTCGTGCATCTAAGTCTCCTCCAAGGCAACAAGAAATGCTCAGTGCCAACACTATACCCTGCAGCAGCATGATTGAGAACTACTTTGGGAGTTGCTGTGCATTTGCTGGAGTCCTGACAGCTAGTACATCACCCCCAGTGAAGACAGCAGTCTGATAACCTGGTCTTTGCCAGCAATCACCTACACAAATCTTTGGCAAATTTGGTGGCATTCAACCTATGCACCAGTGTGGAGCATGTTTCCATGGAGTTTAGCAGCAGTGGCAACTTGCACTTCAGTTGGATCTAAGTTAGCAGCACTTAGACATCTTCTCCAAACACAGCACCAAAAACCCATCAGTGCCATACCATTTTCACCTGGCAAGTCAGGAAACTGAGTTCCACCTGTAATATCTGAGACAGAATGCATTGAACATCCACCACCCAGCATCCCAAGTGCAAATACTTGCCATTGAGTGGACTGGCATTCCTTGGAGAACAACCAGCTAGTCAAGTGGGCAGTCCCATTCTGCCCATTTGCTCTTATGCTCCAGGAGCTTATCTCATTGAGAGTCACATGGTGCACTCCAGGAGCTCGTCCCATTAGGAGTCCATATCCTTCAGTTGGAGGAAATTCCCAACTTTCACTCTGCAGAAGCAGGCCAAAATATAAAGAGCACAGACGCGAACACATTTTGGGCAGCATCCACCCTTATCTTACTCAAATTTCTGAAGTGTGTTAGAGCCTTAAATAGCAGATAATCAAACTACGCATACAAACCACTTCGCCCACTACTGAAATACAACCACCTCTGGGGTATAATGCAGCAGCTGCTTAACCCCTACATAGCTATGCAAGTTGCAATTCCCATTAGGATGAGTGAAAAATTCCACAGCTCTATGGAGCTGGAGATGGCTGAGCCCCTATCCTCAACCTCACCGCACCTACAGAGTCCCAGCAGCATCAGGGACAGCTCCCATACAGTCTTATGTGACATGATGAGTGTCAGTTTAAGGCTCCGAGTTGCTTTGTGGAGTTGGGAGATTGACTGTTGAGTGAGGAAAGCTAACCCCAGGAGGACCAGGTGATGGGCAGGCCTTGGGGGCACTTTCAGAGCCCAAGGTCACATACTGCTAGCATAGCGCATAGCTGATCTATGATTTTTCTGATTTCTTGCAGGAACCCAAATCTACCCTCTGAACAGTGACAGAATGCCAGGGAGCCTGGTGATATCCCAGACTCATGTGAAGCAGGCACTCACTGTCTCAGTTTTCAGGATAGTTTGTTAAAAAGCAGAACTGATGATGCTAGTTAGAAGGCAGACTGGGGAGCCTATACAGAAAGGGGTGGGAAGAACCACTCAAAGATAGGCAGCAAGCCCAATCAATTTTTCCGGTGTGTGTGGAAAGAGGAGGTGTAACTGTTAAGGAAGCACAGAGCGTTTTTGCTTTGATAGAGAAGTTTTAAACAACTTTGGAATCATCAAGTTGTGCACCACGTCCTGTCTAATTGCAGCCTATTACTGTCACCCACATCAACTCTCTCCACTTTCCATACTAGTTACTCACTTGTTTTTAGTGACGTGCTTTGAGAAGGGAGCACCTCCACCTATGTATTTGTCCAGTGCCCAGCACAACCACGTCCCAATCCTGACTGGTGTCTTTGCGAAGCTTTATCAGTTTACAGTAGCTCACAATTTCCAAATGAAAGAGAAGGCACTGGCTATTTGTCAAGGATAAGGATTGTTTCTTTAAAGCACATACATGGGCAGTGGCACAAATAAGTTCCTCATGATGGATCAGCCATTTAGCGCCTAACTGTCTAATTTCATTTTTCGTCCCCTTAGCCAGTATAGAATGTATGGTCCGCCTGAGCAACTTTTCAGGAGATCTTAACAAAACCACTGCCACAGGCTTCATTTTTGCCAATAAAAATCCAACATCAGATACTATGGTGATGGCACCAATCCAAAACCACTAGCACAAATTTAACTTTATAGACATATATATGGCATAGCAACCAAAGAGACACTTCTCTGCATCTGAGCGAGTCCAGCTGTGGAGAAGGGACTATATTATGAGATACTGCTACAGAATAAGTGTTAAGCAGAATTTTATGTGATATCTTAAGGAACGAAGATCAAAAAGAACATAGGCTGCTGTGTGCAGAGAGAGACAGAGGCTTGGACTCCTGAATAGAAGCTCCATCCAGACTGCTTGTTTCAGACTTTGTTGAATTTGAAGGATGGTCAGTTGGCTTCTGTCAGCGCTTTAACGTGGCTGTGTAGTCGCGGCTCCAGCACTGGGAGAGAGCTCGCGAGGGGAATAGCTCCCAGCACTGTCTACACTGCCACTTTCCAGCACTGAAACTTGCATCGCTCAGGGGGGCGTTTTTTCACAGCGTAGACAAGGCCTGAGGAGACAGGGAATGGGATCACAGAGGAGGCCAGAGAGCTAGACTGCAGTCAGGAACACCAGCATGACAGCGCTCTTATAAGATTAGGCTTTCCCTCTTGGAAGAAGAAATAGAAGGGTTAATGAATCCTATTTGTTATGTTTAATCAGGTTAAATAAAAACTTAGAATCAATTGGTCTGACACGTTACAAAGTGGATAGTGCAACAGGGAGCCACAAAGTCTCTGTGAGGTGAGATAACCTGGAAGTGTGTGACTAAGGAGGTGGTTAAATTCATACATAATTAAGGGGGGCTGGAGATTTCTCAGTTTGACATATCTTATTTGGCACCCATGTTATTCAGGGAGGATGGGGTACACATATCCCACAAGGGAGCAGATATATTTTGTCCTTAATATATTATATTAAGGAAGAAATCGGTAAATATCTGGGAACCTGGCAGAGGATGAGGGTGGGGGGTAGCAGCCAAGTTACGTTGCTGGCATCTCCTTGTGGCAGATATCCAGTGCAGGTACTCATTAAGGAGCCATCTTACTCCCTGCAGAGTCTGCATCTACCCTACAGGCTGATATGAGGGAGGAGGCAGTATTTATGGTGGTTCCTTTTTCCAGTTCATTCCTAATTGGTTACTAGGAACTTGCAAGGCTCCTGGCCCCAGGTCCTTGAAGATACAGTGAAAGGATTTCCTCCCAGCATCATTCGTTCCTGAGACCGCTTCTTCTCTCACCTTATATTGATTCTTATATTGGACCTTTCAAACCCTTCAAGGGTCATCCCACGAGGCGAGATGGACTGACCACCAGATGCTACTGCCTTTAAGGGGCAAACTACTCTATCACAATGATCTTATGCATTTGCTCTACATGTAGGCCTACTTACTTAACCCATTTCAACTTGAAAATATTCTCTTCCCTGCAGGTGCAGCCCAATATCCCCCACTGACAGCCAGTGACATCAGTCACCTAAGAAAAAATGACCCTTGGTGGTATGCATGGGGTTCTTTATGAAACCATCAAGATTTCAATAAGTCTCTATGGCTGTTTAAAGTTTCAACTGGTTCATTGCTAGTTCTGTACAGAAGTATTTTGGCTTGCAAGAAAAAAAATCTTGTATTAAACAAACCAGCCAGTAAATATGTGCCAATATAAATGTGAAATTTTTGTAGCTCTATAATTATGTTAATGATAGATTGTTTAAAATTAGATCAAACAGTTGCAGTTAATAAGCAACCAACAATTCCAGACCTGTGCAATATAGGCCTACTTGTGAAAATAAAGCTACTTTATCACTTCTATTCATACAAAGTACAAATAGGGCCTCACTATCAGGGCCGGCTCTAGGTTTTTTGCTGCCCCAAGCAAAAAATTTTTTGGCTGCCCCCCATCCCAGCCCTGGGCTCTCCCCCTCCCTCCCCCCCAACTGCACCCTCCTGCTGCCCCAGCCCTGGGTCACTGGTAACTCGCTCCCAGGGCAGGTCATTCAGCAGGAATTTTGGATGTGCACAGAACACAGACAGGATTGGTTCCCATATGGTTACAGAACTGCAGTAAAGTGGAACAATTTTCAGCTTGTGTGACGAGGATATCTGGATGCATATTATAAGACTGTCCTACATAAATGAGAAAAAGTTGAGGTGCCTTTATTATTCTTTTGTTCCATTCTTTGTTTCTATGGGGAATGTACTATCACGGTCTTCCTTTTAAACAAATAAAACTAAAACTTAAAAAAAAAAAAAAAAGCAATGGCTGTTGAAAATAGCAATTCCAGTCCTAATAACCACTGGGAAGCATTTCTTGCTCAATTTATTCTACTTTTTCTACAGCAAGTTACAGTGGATCAGTATATTTGATTTGGGGGAAATGAAGTAACAGCTGCCCAAATTGAGCTTGAGCACTCCTTAATTTTGAGGGTGTTCAAATCTGGAAGGCAGGTGCTAGATTCCCTTTCTGAATATTAGCTAAATCTGGAAAGAAAAAGTCAATTTCTGCTTCCATGGCTCAGAAGTGGAAATCCTCTAAGTGCCTGGTACTGTATCTAAAGCTGCCCAGGTCCAGAGCCTCCCCTCCCTTACTTTTCATTTTAAATTCTAGTGGGATCCACATACCGCCCTTGCTAGGCTTCAGATAGAGAGGTGCACCATCCATTTAGTCCCCCCAATTCCTTCTTTGGGGGAGAGCCCAGGGCTGGGGCGGCAGGAGGTGCGGGTGTGGGGGAAGAGCCCTGGGCTGGGGCGGCAGGGGGTGCGGGCCAGAGCTGGGGCAGCAGGGGGTGTGGGGGGGGGGAGAGCCCAGGACTGGGGCAGCAGGAGGTGTGGGTGGGGGGAGAGCCCAGGGCTGGGGCAGCAGGGGGGTGCAGGTGGGGGCCAGAGCTGGGGTGGCAGGGGGTGTGGGCAGGGGAGAGCCCAGGGCTGGGGCAGCAGGGGGGTGCAGGTGGGAGCCAGAGCTGGGGTGGCAGGAGGTGTGGGTGGGGGAAGAGCCCAGGGCTGGGGCAGCAGGGGTTGCAGGTGGGGGGCCAGAACTGGGGTGGCAGGGGATGCGGGGGGGGGGGAAGAGCCCAGGACTGGGGCAGCAGGGGGTGCAGGGGGGGGGGGGAAGAGCCCAGGGCTGGGGCAGCAGGGGAGTGCAGGTGGGGGCCAGAGCTGGGGCAGCAGGGAGTGTGGGCAGTGGAGAGTCCAGGGCTGGGGCAATACAGGGGTGCGCGGGAAGCCCAGGGCGGGTGGGGGGGCAGCAAAAAACCTAGAGCTGGCTCTGTTCCTACCATTCACAGCAAGCTGCAGATTTCAGTTCCATACTCCTTCCCCCACCCTTTCCTGTTGCTAGTGGCCAAGGGAATGCTGGGAAATGTAGTTCTTTCCCTGCTTCAGAGCTGGCTCTATAGGCAGGGAGCTAACCAAGGAACTACAGCTCCCAGGGCCCCCTGTTGGTTCTCAGCTCCCAGGCTGGATTCTTGCGCCCCTTGCAAATCTGCCGCCCCAAGCAACTGCTTGCTTTGCTGGTGCCTAGAGCCGGCCCTGCTCACTATATTCCATTGTAGGGAAAAGGGAAAGTTGAACAATCCATTTTGATTTAAAAAGCCAATTTAGACTGTAGCATAGAACCTATGAAATAGGGTTCTCTACAAAACCAAAACAACAGCAACAAAAACTATTTGAAATGGTTCCAGCAGTAAAATATTTCATATCTGTATCAAGACCTAAACAGAGCCTTTTTAGCCCCATATTTCTTAGACTGTATGGAAATACTATATAAAGAGGCTATAACTATTCCTATTACTACCAACAACAATAGTAATAATACAAAATGTTTTATTATACAGAAGGTCTCACAATATAAAAAGTGGTTTCAACTGGGTTTTGACAGGTATTATTTTTTTCGGTCATGGCTCTGTGTTATATAGGCCTAAGAATTATTTTTACTCTCCCTTCACTTTGAGAATAAGTGGTTCTGGATATTTTTAATCTATAATACACTGATTTATTGACTGAAATGGGTAATTAAAGTTTTATTGGTAATTGGTTTGATTGGGGTTTTTTGGCAGTATTACATTAGTCTCACTTAGTTGTATTATATGCAATAATTTTGTTCTCTGTGCAGCATCGGAACTGAGTGTTCCAGGTGGCTTTATTAATAATTGACCCCTTTATTGCCTGGAACAGGCAGTTAAAGGTCGTTTTGGCCCATTTTTCCCTAAGTATTACGTTGCTCACACTTAGCTGTATTAGATTTATCAATTGCATCCTGTATGCCACTTTGGAACTGAGTGTTACAGGCTGTTTTGGTAATAAAGCTGTTTATTGCTTTATGTCAGATTAAAGGTCAGTTTATACATTTTTCTGTAGTATGGCCTTATTCTGTTTTATTATATATATCCTTTTTTCCCCCATGCCACTTCAGAACTCAGCGTTGAGTGGTTTTAGTAGTGAAGCTATTTATTGTCTGGAATGGCCAGTTAAAGGTCGATTCGGTCAGGTTTTTCATTAGTATTATGTTATTCCCACTTATTTGTATTATATGTATAATTTTCATCATCTGTGCAACTTTGGAAACAACCATTTGGGTCCTTTTTGAGCCAGAAGGGTTAATGACATTGTGCTATTAATTGATCCTCTTGTTCTCAAGGTTACTGAACTATTTCCACTGTTTTTAAAACAAGTTTTTTTTTTATTAAAATGCCATTATGGGCTATTCCAGATTTTACCCAATCGCAAACTTAACTACATTTTTGTGATTTTTTTTTTTACTTCACGAGAGTTCATCTGCACTTTACTCAGTATTTTTAACCTAAAGCATGTATATTATATTGCATTTCTTTGTCTGTTCTCTGCTAAAAGATGTTATTTCACATTCATCTGCTGCCATCTTATTATTCATGATTAGGAAAGAATAAAATGACAAGTGGCAAGAGAAATACATAGTAGAATGCAACGTGTCCTGACAGATTGTATACACAGATTTTAATTAGGTGAGCGGTCTGGGAGTTGTGATTTTTAGCAATTTAAAGCCATGGTTACAAGAATTACCCTACAGAAAGTAATGGTAAGACTAGCTGTAGTTTATACTGGCTTCTTTCAAGCATATAGCTGCTGTTGTGACCTGTCAATTATCTGTCATTTGGCCTACAGAATTTTGATAGCTCTGTTCTATTACAAGTATAGTTCCTCTTGCTCACATTTACAATTAAAAGACTACTGGTTCTATATAACTCAGAAGTGTCTTAAGAAGAATGGACTGCACACACTGCTATATGGATATCCCTCCTCCCCCCAAAGCCACCCGAAGGAATGCACACAGTAAAGAAATACTGCTACAGTGTTAATGTGCAATTGCTGCTTTTTGTGATATGGACTTTAATGACATGATAAAATACCATGGATCAGGCACTAAATAATTTGACCATGACAACAGATGGCATCTTAGTAATTATGATTGGCTAACATATTAAGTATCAGATACTAATGCACAGATTAAAGATTGAAATGTTGTTTCAAGATACTGTTTATTTGGAGGAGTATTTAATTAAATGCACATATAGAAGTTTGAAGGTACTGAGCAATTTATTCTTCAAGTGATTTAATTATTTAGTATATATGCAGCTGGCCTGATTAATACATACAGAGACCACTCATGGACAAGGAACCACTAACCGTTACAAATGACTTATACATCAAATCTTACAGCTACTACAGATATTGTCCTTTGTCTGCAAGCATGGATGTATCCCTAAAAATTATGCCATGTTCATCAGGAAAGATAAAACCTTTCAGACTCCTCAGTACTGAAACACACGTTTCTCACAGAATTCCAGCCAGCAGGTGTGAAGCTTCTGGTTTACAGTTTAACTCTCTCAGGGGCACGTAGTAGTTGTGAAGCAGCCAACACACACACTTTGTACAGTCTAACATCTTTATGCTCAACATATCTAATCATGTATTGGAGCATAAGCTTTCGTGGGTGAATACCCACTTTGTCAGATGCATGACATGCGTCTGACTAAGTGGTATTCACCCACGAAAGCTTATGCTCCAATACATCTGTTAGTCTAGAAGGTGCCACAGGACTCTGTCGCTTTTTACAGATCCAGACTAGCGCGGCTACCCCTCTGATACATATCTAATCATGTAGAGGACAGATCACTAGATCACTCTTTCCTGGGAGACCTTGGAGGATCATCTGTGCTCTGTCAGTGAGGCAGGGTCCTTTATGCATCTTGCCTACCTTCCCCCTGCAGCAGCCTCCCCCATCTTAACCTGGTACAAAATGGTTCTCTTCCCCAGTTCACCTGTGACTCCCTTCATAGACTCCTGCTTCTTTTGTTCTGCCTTTCAGTAATTTTCCCCAGCTCTCAAACTCACCCATCCCCTTCAGACAAGAGGAAGTGTCTTCTCTCAGCTAGAGCAAACCCATTGTGCCAGACTGTTTTACTTTGAATAGATGATCTTGAGTGCTGATCACTCATCACTGTAACCCTGCTAACTCATGGGGGATCCACATACATACAGTCTTTCCAAGACATAGTAATGTTGTTATACAATTTCATTAAATTATCCCCAATTCAGAAGCGGTACAGACAGAACCCTCAATTTATCACAGCAACACATTTTGCTTTTACCTTTTTTGGAGGAACAGAACTGAACTAAATTCTTCTGAACTTTTATTCTTCTATGTGATAGTTTTCCTTATTGCAACTTTTGGAAACTAAGTACTCTGGGTCACATCTAACTGTAGTTTGTGCTTGTATTGTTATATTGTAAATATGATTTTCACAAATCTATGTAAATGTATTTCTCTTCAGAGACAAAAGTTAAATAAAAATACTTTAAGATACTAAGTTGAATGCCATGACTATAGATAATGTCTTTTAATAGAATACTAATCACATACCCACTTTCCCTATCACTGCTTGTTTTTAGCTGATCATTCAAAGTCTTGTAAATAACCACTTTCAGACAACTTTGCAAACCCATTCCATAATCTGTTTTCAGAAGTATCAGAAGAGGTCGTGCTGGTGGGAGAGTGGCACTATATCCTGTGAAAGAAAGCATAGAATCAAATGAAGTAAAAATCTTAAAAGAACCAAGCTGTACAATAGAATCTCTACGGATAGTAATTCCATGCTCTAATAATAATATAGCAGTACAAATATATTACCAACTGCCTGACCAGGATGGTGATAGTGACTGTGAAATGCTAAGGGAGATTAGAGAGACTATTAAAATTAACTCAATAATAGGGGATTTCAATTATCCCCACATTGACTGGGTACATGTCACCTCAGGCTGGGATGCAGAGATAAAGTTTCTTAACACCTTAAATGACTCCTTCTTGGAGCAGCTAGTCCTGGAACCCAAAAGAGGAGAGGCAATTCTTGATTTAGTCCTAAGTGGAGCAGAGGTTCTGGTCCAAGAGGTGAATATAGCTGGACCACTTGGTAATAGTGACCACTATTACTTACTCTACAAGGGAGATTTAGATTAGATATTAAGAAAAAGTTAAGCTTCAGAACACACTTCCAAGAGAGATTGTGGAATCCCCATCCCTGGAAGTGTTAAAAAACAGTTTGGAAAAACCCTTGTCAGGGACAATCTAGGTTTACTTATGGCTTGGCTACACTTGCGAGTTACAACACATTAAAGCAGCCCCGGGCGCACTAGCTCACTCCCCGTCCACACTGGCCAGGCACGCAGAGTGTTCTGACTGCACAGCTAGAGCGCTCCTGATACTCCACCTCAGCGAGAGGAATAACATTTGCTGCACCTTGGCTACCACGCCCGGGCAGACGAGGTGTTGCATTACTGCGCTCTGATCAGCCTCCGGAAACGTCCCATAATCCCCTTAAGTCAGGTGGCCACTGTTGTCATTGTTTTGAATCACTGTAGGAATGCGGATATGCTCTTTGAAAGCTCTGTTTCTGACAGCCTTCTGCTTATCTGCTCTGAGACAAAGCAACCATTAGTGTAGAAAGCTGTGTGTGAGAGAGGGGGAAGGGGCTGCTGCTGTCTGAACTTACAAGACAGCATGCTGACACTTTCTCCCCCCCACACCACACTCCTTGTCACACTCCACCCCACCCCCCCATTTGAAAAGCACGTTGCAGTCACTTGCATGCTGGGATAGCTGCCCATAATGCACTACTCCCAATGCTGCTGCAAATGTGGCCACACCAGTGCAAAAGCAGTTGTCACAGTGTGGACAGACTGCAGCGCTTTCCCTACTGCGCTCTCCGAAGGCAGGTTTAACTCACAGCGCTCTACATCTGCAAGTGTAGCCATGCTCTAAGGGTATGTCTACACTGGAAATGTCAAAGCGCTGCTGCAAGAACACTCCCACAGCAGCGTTTTGAAGTGCGAGTGTGGTCACGTGTGAGTGCTGGGAGGGAGCTCTCCCGGCGCTCCTGATAATCCACCTTCACGAGGGGATTGGCTCCCAGCGCTGGGAGCCTGTCTACACTAACAAGTGATTTTTCACACCCCCGAGCCAGCAAGTTAGAGTGCTATAAAATGTAAGTTTAGACAAGCCCTTAGTTCTACTTCAGCGCAGGGGGCTGGACCTGACGATCTCAAGGCCCCTTCCAGCCCTACATTTTTGATTCTAGGATCCTGCTATTCCCCTGGGACACTATGGTCACCTACATGCCTGGGAACTAGAGGGTGGAGGAGAATAATCCCGGACTGATCCAACTGTTGGAGAGTATCAGAGGGGTAGCCGTGTTAGTCTGAATCTGTAAAAAGCAACAGAGGGTCCTGTGGCACCTTTAAGACTAACAGAAGTATTGGGAGCATAAGCTTTCGTGGGTAAGAAACTCACTTTTCAGATGCAAGTCTGTTGGAGACATTCTCCCCCAATGCACTGGCCCTCCACTCCTCCCAGAAACAGGGACTTGCACACCGAAGGTCTGCACATCCCCCCCCACCCTATCCTACTGCTCCCCTAGGAACAGGGACTCGCACACCGCGTGCACAGCCCCCGACTGCTCCCCTTGGAATAGGGGCTCGTGCACAACTGCCCCGCAGGACCGGGAACGCGCACCCTGCAGGCGCGCGCACAAGCCCCTTTATTCTACTGTCCCCCTTCCCCCGGAGCAGGGGCTCGCCCTGCTGCATACCCGCGCTCCCCTCTACGACCCCGCCCCCCACGAAATAGGGAGTAAAGGCTCGCGCTGTTATACACCGCCCCCCCCCGCGCACTCGCAGCAGCAGCCAGGCGACGCGCGCTGTAGAAGCCCCCACTCTCCATCTCCACCTATCAGGTTGCGGGGGAGGGGTCCTCTCTTGACCGGGTCTGTCCTCGGCAGACGCCGGAATCAATACGTTCTCCGCTTAAAACAGCGCCGTGGGGTTCTGTGGTGCAGTCTCCTTCGCACCCCGCTATTCCCCCCCCGGGAGCGCCGCACCGCGTGTGGGTTAGATGAGCTCACGCGAGCAAAGCTCAATCAGGCAGCCGCAGCGCTCCCGTCAGTCCTTGCGCGCCAAAATTCAAGTAAGCGGAAGGGCGCCGCCGGGAGCGGCCGGGCGGTGGGATTCTAGAACCCGCGGCTAACCGTCTGCCCCCGCGCTAGACCCCCCTCCCCGTCCCTCCCCGGGCTCGGCAGGTGAGAGGCGGCGGGGGCGGCCGGGCAGGGACACAGCCCAGCCCCACCACCACCACCCTTGGCCAGGGGCCGGGTCGTGGCCGGTCCCGTCCCGGTCTCTCTCCGGGGGAGGCTCGGCGGGTGCACCACGGAGAGAAGGGGGGGGATCCTTAAGGACTAGGCATCCCTCGCTGCTACATTTGTAGGGGCCGTGTGTGTGTGTTGGGGGTGGGGGTCTGATGCCTGCAGTCCCCCCTCCCCCCCAAGTGAGGGGCTTCTCCTTTGGGCTGCTGGGGGGAGGTTCCTTCCCTCAAAAACAACAACGAGTCCGGTGGCACCTTAAAGACTAACAGATTTATTTGGGCATAAGCTTTCATGGGTAAAAACCCACTTCTTCAGCTGCATGGAGTGAAAGTTACAGATGCAGGCATTAGATACTGACACATGGAGAGCAGGGAGTTACTTCGCAAGTGGAGAACCAGTGTTGACAGGGCCAATTCGATCAGGGTGGATGTAGTCCACTCCCAATAATAGATGAGGAGGTGTCAATGCCAGGAGAGGCAAAGCTGCTTCTGTAATGAGCCAGCCACTCCCAGTCCCTATTCGAGCCCAGATTAACGGTGTTAAATTTGCAAATGAATTTTAGTTCTGCTGTTTCTCTTTGAAGTCTGTTTCTGTAGTTTGTTTTGTTCAAATATAGTTATTTTTAAATCTGTTATTGAGTGTCCAGGGAGGTTGACGTGTTCATCTACTGGCTTTTGTATGTTACCATTCCTAATGTCTGATTTGTGTCCATCTATCCTTTTGCAGAGGGACTGTCCGGTTTGGCCAATGTACATGGCAGAGGGGCATTGCTGGCACATGATGGCATATATCACATTAGTAGATGTGCAGGTGAACGAGCCCCTGATGGTGTGGCTGGGTCCTATGATGGTGTTGCTAGAGTAGATATGGGGACAGAGTAGGCAACGAGGTTTGCTACAGGGATTGGTTCCTGGGTTGGTGTTTCTGTGGTGTGGTGGGTAGTTGCTGGTGAGTATTTGCTTCAGGTTGGGGGGCTGTCTGTAAGGGAGGACTGGCCTGTCTCCCAAGGTCTGTGAGAGTGAAGGATCATTTTCCAGGATAGGTTGTAGACCGTTGATAATTCGCTGGAGAGGTTTTAGCTGGGGGCTGTATGTGATGGCCAGGAGTGTTCTGTTATTTTCCTTGTTGGGCCTGTTCTGTAGCAGGTGATTTCTGGGTACCCGTCTCGCTCTGTCAATCTGTTTCCTCACTTCCCCAGGTGGGTATTGTAGTTTTAAGAATGCTTGATAAAGATCTTGTAGTTGTTTGTCTCTGTCTGAGGGATTGGAGCAAATTCGGTTGTATTTTAGGGCTTGGCTGTAGACAGTGGATCGTGTGATGTGTCCTGGATGGAAGCTGGAGGCATGTAGGTAAGTATAGCGGTCAGTAGTTTTCCGGTACAGGGTGGTGGTTATGTGACCATCACTTATTTGCACTGTAGTGTCCAGGAAGTGGATCTCTTGTGTGGACTGGTCCAAGCTGAGGTTGATGATGGGGTGGAAATTGTTGAAATCCAGGTGGAAATCTTCAAGGGCCTCCTTTCCGTGGGTCCATATGATGAAGATGTCATCAATGTAGTGCAAGTAGAGGAGGGGCGCTAGGGGACGAGAGGTGAGGAAGCGTTGTTCTAAGGCAGCCATAAAAGTATGTTGGCATACTGTGGGTCCAGGCAGGTACCCATAGCAGTGCCACTGACTTGAAGGTATACATTGTCCCCAAATCTGAAATGGTCTTCATGTCTCATTATATAATGCCTGCATCTGTAACTTTCACTCCATGCTTCTGAAGAAGTGAGGTTTTTTACCCACGAAAGCCTATGCCCAAATAAATCTGTTCGTTTTTAAGGTGCCACCGGACTCCTTGTTGTTTTTGTGGATACAGACTAACACAGCTACCCCCTGATACTTGGCTCCTTCCCCCGGTGTACCCAGAAGGGCCTTGTTCAGTAGTGCGGGTGGCTGGGAGGGTCTGGGTTGATACCAGTGAGGGAGCGAAGGGCCCCGCATGCCTGCCCTGTGGGCACAAGCCCTCTCAACACACACACACTCACCCCATGGAGGAGGGGGAGGGTGCAAAATTGGTCAGTTTAAACCTAGTCACTGAGTTACAACAGCCCCAGGCCTGTGCCTGCCCCCAGTCACTGCCTTTGCAGCCCCTGTTCTTCTAATGTTTGTCTTTTCCTTTTTCTGTGTGACCTGAACCACAGAGGACAGCGACTGTGCCCAGGAGCTGTCAGATTTACAAAGTCACACAGTGAAACTGGCTATAAACAAAGTGCTGCCAGGTGTACAGAATAAGGAGACATTTCTCTCTAATCTCAGTTTGGGATAATCTGAAAGTAACATTTGTAAAAATAGCAGACAGTATTGGTTGTGTGTTTTTTTTTTTTTTTTTATAGTTTAACAATTTGAAATACAGAACAGTCTGGGTTTTTTAGCTACATATATTTTCGCTATGAAGTTCTTAACTATTTTAACATAATTTTAAGACTAACATAAAGTCACATTCAACTCTGGATACAGATAACAGTCCACAAGGTACTCCATCAACACTGCCCTTTTAAATTTCTTCCTCTCTCTTTTCTCTTAAAAGACTTTAGTCTTGTCTTTTTGCCTCCTACTAGTCTTGTAATTTTTTTTCTTGATGAGAAACCTGTTTTGTACCACAGTACAACTTCTATTTGAATATCCCGAGTCATATTGAATAAATTCATGTAATCAAGGAAATCTTAAATTTGAGTAATATTTGCTGGGGGACTCAATTATCCCTCCTTTGGATAACTGAGATTCAGATAACTGAGGTTGTACTGTTGTGGCAAAAAAAAATCTTATCACATTCCTGCATGTGGGTCCAAATACCATTGTCCATGCTAGAGTAGTTGTATTCTTTTCCATTTGTTTCATACTTTGGTTTATATTAGGGGTGCCCTCTCATTTTAGTAAGTCTGCTTTTGTTGTTTTAAAACACACAGGATTATAAATCTGAGATCTTTCTTCATAGCCCTTGGAGAGGGGCTTGGCCAGGTCCTCCAGAGAGACAGAAAAGATGCATATCAAGTCAATCATTCTTGAAGGATTCAAGTCCTATGCCCAGAGGACAGAGGTCAACGGCTTCGACCCACTGTTCAATGCTATCACCGGATTAAATGGCAGTGGCAAGTCCAACATCCTGGACTCTATTTGTTTTCTGTTGGGCATCTCCAACCTATCTCAGGTAAAAAGGAAGGAGAAATACTGCAGTTAGGAAGAATCAATGAGAAACTCCTCTTTGTGCTGAATAGCATCCTTGTGCAACAAACCTGAGGTTAATCTTCACAAAATGTTGTGGAGACTGGTGTTACTTTGTAACCAAAATGAGACAGACTGGCATTTTCTATGCCACTTTCTGGCTAGGTTCAAATTGTCCAATAAAAAATATTTTTTATTGATAATTAAATATGAATTTGTAATCCCCACTGACTCTTCTTCTCAAAATTGACTTACAATCATAGCTACAGTGTCAATACTCTTTTACAGACGCCTATTACAATTACTAGGGAATTCTTTTCAAACACTTTGTAGAAGACTATAAATAGATAGGGGGGGGAATAGCTAAGTGGTTTGAGCATTGGCCTGCTAAACCCAGGATTGTGAGTTCAATCTTTGAGGGGGCCACTTAGGGATCTGGGGCAAAATCAGTTTTTGGTTCTGCTAGTGAAGGCAGGGGGCTGGACTCGATGACCTTTCAGGGTCCTTTCCAGTTCTATGAGATAGGTATATCTCTATATATTATTATATTATATTTTATATTATTATTATGTAAGCTTTGTATAGCAGTAATAATCATACATTGATACAAACTATGCAGCCCAGAACCACGGGAAAAAATGCCAAGTTAAGAAGTAGTAGGTTGGAACTGCAGACTTTTGGTAGGTAAAAGTACAATCACAGAATATAACACAAACTTATTTCTCTATAATAAACTTTGGCATACCTGGAGCTGGTCTGAGAACACTATTAGCTGACTCATCAGAAAAACAGAAAGCAGTTTTTGTTGAAATGATTTTTATTTAAAAGACACTGGCCTATACTGCTACTTATATGAAAAGTGTGCATTTTGAAGCAAATTTGGATTCCAGTCTTTAAACAATGCTGCTCTGGAATTCTAGGGAAATCCAGCAAAATTGCAAGTAAATCCTATTATTCTATCTTTACAATCACACATATACTGTATCATGAAATCAAACACTTTACCTAAAGGCACTTATGTATTAATTGATCTTGTCATCTGGTTTCTAAATCTAAGCATTTAATTTTTCTCATTTATCTGATTTAAAAAAAAAATGCTTAGCTGACTTACTGTGTGTTAGTTTACCGTGCAACCATCTTGCACGTTTTCTCTTTTATACCTGTGAGCTGCTAGAGTATCTAAATGTACAGTATTCCTATTTTTCAAATATTTCATACATTTTTCCTCAAATTCTAGCAATTAATAGTGCACAGTGTGAAGCAATGCAATGGCTTTCTGTTAACAAATGTATTCCTCTTCCACATTTTCAGGTGCGAGCATCCAATTTGCAAGATTTGGTTTACAAAAATGGTCAGGCTGGAATTATTAAAGCAACTGTATCAATCACCTTTGATAATTCTGACAAGAAACAGAGTCCGTTGGGATTTGAAGCTCATGATGAGATCACAGTCACCAGGCAGGTGAGTGTTTAACATCTGTGTTTGCCCACAAAGATTTACGAATTTCCACCGTTCTCAGTGGAAAATGACTATACTAAGATAAAAGGCAGATTGTTATTTTTCAACTAGATGATATAGAATTCAATGTTGTAGGGTTGTTGTTTTTTTAATGCTCTCTACCCTTACGCCTCAAGTTATTTTGCATAATCAAGATTCCTTCAGGTAAGGTTTTAAAGAACACTTGGTTTCTTTTACTTGATTGTGCACTAATTCTTCTTTTTTAAATATTCTGTCAATGAACTTGTGCTATTAAAGCAATGTTTCCAGAGTGAACTCAATAACAAACTATGTAAGATTTGAGCTAAGCAACTAAATAAGGATATAACAAGTAGTTGCCTTTTCACACTACAAGGTTTGTAGTATTCCATATACCATAAACAATGACTCTACTCCCTTAAATGGAAACGCACCTAGTCATGAGACAACATTCCTGGAGCAAGCTATATTGTCCCCTACAGAAAATGATGTGCTTCCCTTTTCTGCCTTTCTCCTTTCCCTTTCTAATTTTTTAGTGACCTTAATATTGAAAAATGCTAGGTTGTCCACTTGGGATACTGAATTCATTTATTCACAGAACAGATATGGTACAGACAGGAGCACTGCAAGCTTTCCTACACTGCCTCAGAGTGTGCTTTGACTTGACACAAAGAGACTCTGGTCAGTGCTTACCTTGGGGGGGGCTTCCCGGAAGTGACAACATGTCCCTCGGCTCCTACCTTCGCGCACTGCTCTCGCAGCTCACAGGCACTGCCCTCGCAGCTCACATTGGCTATAGTTCCCGGCCAATGGGATCTGTGGAGCTGGCAGTGTGCGGAGCTAGGAACTTAGGGAGGGATATATCAAAGCTTCCAAGAAGCCAGGTAGGGAGCATGCCAGCCCCACCAACCTCCTCTCTTACTACTCCTCCCCCCCCTCCCCCCCCCGCACCGAGCACCAGTGTCACTCCCTGGACCGGCCCCCCAAGCCGCGGCATTCCCAAGATTTAATTAAGGGCATAGTGCAAGTCATGAACAGGTCACTGGCCGTGAATTTTGTTTACTGCCTGTGACCTGTCCATGACTTTTACTAAAAAATACCTGTGAGTAAAACATAGCCTTAACCATAACCTTTCTGATGAAACTGACAACAAGTTTGCTAGTTGTGGTGGTAGTATTTTTTTTCTGGTCTGACACTGAACTGAGAGACTTTCCCTTGTTCCTGACTGCCAAGAAATTGCCAAAGGTACTTGCCGTGATGGTTTAGCTCACATTTTTGCAGTTGGGGTAGAGGATTTTAAAAATGGTACTTCAAACTGATGAGAGGGTTTGTTTGATATGTGTATTTTGTAATTTTGTTAATTTCCTCAGGACACATTGAAACTATTTTCCATTTGTTGTTTGCTCAGATTCCTACATCTAAGAATTCCGTTAGTTTGTATTCTCAAACAGTAAAGCCATTTTTAGTTCATTCTGAGTATCCCATTTTTCTTTTTCTCAAGGTCGTCATTGGTGGTAGAAATAAGTATCTAATCAATGGTGTGAATGCAAACAACACAAGAGTGCAGGATCTCTTCTGTTCCGTTGGACTCAATGTCAACAACCCTCACTTTCTTATTATGCAGGTATTATATACATGTTCCTAAAAACTTACTTCCTTTGTGGCTGGATTTGGGAATTTTGTTTTGCATTAGCTCTACACGTTGTTTCTATTACCACAGAGGCTTCCACATATTGACTGACATCAGTTAAATCTCTCAAAAGCCACACTGTGACTAAGAATTTAATCAAAATCAGTCAGTCAGTAAGAGATTCCAAACAGGGAGTGAAAGCAATGTCCCTGATCAGTGTAACTACGTATAGCGGGACGCAGCATAAGCAAAGTTATAAAGTATAGCACATCGTACTTACCAGTGTAATGTGACACAAGCTGTTTCAGATTTGAATCTGATTTGAACTTTCAAGAATTAGATAACTGAAGTCAAACCAGGTTTATTCCTTTAGACCGAAAATAAATTTATCTTTAAAAAATTATTATACTACCTGATAAACTTTTGATTGAGAATTTAATATATAAAAATCTTGCACTGTATATGACAGTGTAGTACACTTTGAGTTTAAAGGCCATAATCATTTTTGCCTTTATTTCCAGGGACGAATTACCAAGGTTCTAAACATGAAACCTCCAGAGGTGAGAACACGGTTGACGTTCCCTTTCCTTCTCTTTTTTCTTGATATCCTTTATACGTGTAAAATTTTGAGTTGACTGTTTGCTCAGGACTGTTAGAACAGTATTTTGAAGAAAGGTGTGTAGAGAAATTTTTTTGTTTAACACTGGTGATTTTGAAGCTATTTCATAAGCTTGGGGGATTTTTTTTTTTTTTCCAGATTTTAGCTATGATTGAAGAAGCGGCAGGTACAAGGATGTATGAGTGCAAGAAAATAGCTGCCCAGAAAACTATAGAGAAAAAAGAGGCAAAACTGAAAGAAATTCAAACGGTACTATTGTTTGCAATTGTGTGGCTTTTTAATGCTTTACATAAATTGAATAACATCAATGATAGCAGTTGTAAGCTGACTTGAATGACTCAATTGCCTGTTGTGTAGCCTTAGAAAGAACAAAATCTTATCTGCCACAATAGAAGAGGATGTACTTGACCCATTTGCACTGCCATGGTCCCTTCTCTTTCCCCCGCCCCCATTTGTTGTATATTTATGGTTTGCGGAAAGCTTGCTTTCTTTGCCTAAGGCTATGTGCATGTGGTCAGAGTAGTAGGATTTGGGAGAGTTTTCAGATTTAAGAATCTGAAAATATATTCTGTTTTTGTGTTTCAGATTTTAGAGGAAGAAATCACTCCAACCTTACAGAAACTGAAAGAGGTACTGAACTTTAGACCGGAAAAACATCTTTGGCTTTTAAACAGACTTAATGTTATACTGGGTGAAATTACACTGGGGGGGGGGCAATTTTAAAAATATCGGAAAATTTTAAACTAAACCTGACTAACTCGGATAATCTCTTCAACGATTCATTTTTTGAAACAAAATGCTCTTCTAGACTCTAAAATATCTACACGCATTTCTAGTCTGAATATTTTTTTAATGTGGAAATCATGGTTTATAGAGAGATTTTATTTTCAGATGTCTAATTATTATGGTAACGTTGGACATTCAGGACCTGCAAGATATTATAGGGGAAAAAAACCCTAGAAGACAATAGCAAGATGAAGTTTTAGCTTGGTTCATGAAAGGATATCCAAGTGTTGTTTGCACAGTACAGGCTGTTGTATTAGCATCATTTGCTAACATTTTGCTAAGCAGTCATGTGTATGTATAATGCAATTGATGCATCAGAGGAAGGCAAAAGTGTAATGCATATCGCCAGTTGGGTACTATTGTATGTAGGAAAGGAGGATCCTTCCTTGCTTTCTCATCCCTCTAGGGGAATTGGCATATATCTTTTGAAGCATGAGATTTAATTACTCGTCTTGGCTTGTTTAGTTACAAATATTGATCATAAAATTATACAGAACTTTTTAGAAATACTATGGGCGTATTACAAAATTTTTTTAATGCTGGCTTATTTTTATTGGTGGCCCTTTCTTTCAGGAACGATCATCCTATTTAGAGTACCAGAAGGTAATGCGAGAGATAGAACACTTAAGCCGTCTCTATGTTGCGTATCAATTTGTTTTGGCTGAAGAGACAAAGGTACGTTCTGCCGATGAGTTAAAGGAAATGCAGGCTAACATAACGAAACTTCAGGAAACAATGGCTGAGAATGAGAAAAAGGTGAAGGAACTTAACAAAGAAATAGCAGAGATGGAAAAGAAGAGAGATCAGGTAAGTGAGAACACAAATATGTTTGTCGATGTATATATTAACACAAGAGATTAAATCGGAAAGAAATAACTTCATTTCTCTGAATTAAAATATAGAGAGAAGTTAACCAGTGTTCCCTCTGATTTTTTACATTCATGTGCAGAATGAATTTTATGTGCACCAATATGGAGGTGATGTGTGACACATCACCTCCATGTTGGTGCACATAACAAAATTAATGTGGTGGGGGTGGGGCCGAAGGGTTCGGAGTGCGGGAGGGGGCTCAGGGCTGGGGCAGAGGGTTGGGGTGCAGGGAGTGTATGGGCTCTGGGGTGCAGGCTGCGGTGGGGAGAGGAGGACTCCCCCCAGCCCTCTCTCACTGCAGCAGCTTGGGGCCGTATGAGGGGTGCCTCTCCCCGCTACAGCAGGACTGTGCTGGGGCCAGCAGGGAGGGGCGTCTTTCCCCGCTGCAGCCTTGAGCCCCTGTGCTGGCTAAATAGGCAGCTGCTAGCTTAGAGGGAACTTAGGATAGAATGATTTTCTTTGGATTTTATATGCTTATGTTTATACACTACATACTGTAATTCTTAGCCATTATGTGAAAGACACCCTGTTGATTTAATAATTATACTTCCATCTGTAATATTTTACCTCCTATCATTACAAGTAATACCTAAGATAAACAAAAGATTATTAATACTGTCTTTTCAGGCTTTCTATTTTTACTTTTTTCATTTGATAGTTATTTGTGTTTAGTTGGCTTGTGTCCCCACTTGTTTGTGTGAGTCTTTCACACAGTTTAGGGACAAAATAGCGTTAAGAAAAAGAAAATAAGACTATACACCACAAACGTTGGCAGAGGGATTTTATAGTTCTTGAGCATCTTTTTGAAATTGAGTAGATTTCTATTTGGTGGCATCCATTTAATAACAAATAAACATGATACTTTATTATGATATAAACACTAACTGATATTTTATAGTTCACATAACACCAGATTATGCAGTTATCTCAATGGTATTATAACTGTAGAAGAACTAAGCCAAGTGCAGTCATATTCTCACAATTTCTATCTTCCATGCCAGTGGAAATAGGAACATAGTTTAGCATACTTAGGCCCTGATTCTTTGAATATTTACGCATGCAAGTAGGTCGACTCATGAGCATAAATAATATTTGTGGAAGTAGATCTTTGCTTGGTGTGGAGGATTCACATTCAGATGTTCTAAAACTCAGAAAACCCTGTCATTTTGAGAATGAACATTCTTGTATCTTTGAAAGAGGGGAAGATGTCCAGCCAGAGAGAAGATGCCTGAAAGGCAACATATTTACTAGAAGAGAAATAAATGCCACAGTTCAGAATAAATGAACGAAAATCTTTCTAGATCCATTGGAAAACAATTCATTCTCTGATGCCTCCCATCCACTTTCTTTAATGTAAAATGACAAAAATGTTATATTTGTGTACTTTATATTGTGGTTAAGACACTTCAGCACGTCAAATTGGGTTCAAAATTCTGGTTTTATAAAAATAAGCATTCATGCAAGATAATAGAAATGTTTCTACCCTATTTTCCAGTGCCAATGAAATGATTCTTAAACGTAGCCTTTTCAAACGTTGCCCCGTATTATTTAAACCCAAATATAGTAGCACCCTGCTATCAAATCGGAACCTGGAAGTCAAACTTACTTGAAACTGACTTTTTTTTTTTTTTTTTTTAAATGAAGCTATTTGCTCTGTGTGTTCATTGCATGGAGATTTGCATCAAGTGAACAGCATAAATAGTGAAAAATAAACTTGATTTATAATTAGGGCCCTACCAAATTCACAGCCGTGGAAAAACATGTCATGGACCATGAAATCTGGTCTTTTGTGTACTTTTACCCTATACTATATAGATTTCACAGGGGAGACCAGCGTTTCTCAAACTGGGGGTTCCAATCCAAAAGAAGGTTGTGGGGGAGGTCGCAAGGTTATTGTGTGTGGGGAGGGAGGGGGTTGCAATATTGCCACCCGTACTTCTGTGCTGCTGCCTTCAGAGCTGGGCAGGTGGAAAGTGGGGTCTGTTGGCTGGGAAACCAGCTCTGGAGGCTGCCAGCAGCAGTGCAGAAGTAAGAGTGGCAATACTGCAAAACAAACACACACACACACACACACACACACACACACACACACCTCCCTTTTGGGTCAGGACCCCTACAGTTCCATCATCATGAAATTTCAGATTTAAATATCTGAAATTATGAAGTGTACGATTTTTAAAATCCTGTGACCGTGAAATTAACCAAAATGGGCTGTGAATTTGGTAGGCCCCTATTTGTAATTATGATGATTAAAACTAAAAGAATTTAAGTGACAGTGGTAAGGATATTTGCTTTTAACTTTTTTTTTTTTTTTCTTCAATGCAGCTGGATAGAATGTACAATATCTTATGATTATTAAACAGGTTTCTTTTAGTACGAGTTACTTTTTTTTGTCTTGGTTATAGGAAGTTGGTGGCGTACTACGTTCACTGGAAGATGTTCTTGCAGAAACTCAGAGAGTTGATACAAAAGCACAAAGTGCTCTTGATCTCAAGAAGCAAAACTTAAAAAGTGAAGAGAAGAAATGTAAAGAATTAGTAAAAAGCATGGAGGAGGTAAACAGTAAGGCCCTTGTTTTTAAAATTTCAGGAAAATATTTAATCTGGTGCACTACAAACCTCTTCAGTAATATATAATAGCTGTATGTTGTGATTTATTTATTACTTTTCTGTAATGTATGTACAAGAGGGATAGGAGTGTTGGGACAAATTTATGGCATAAACATGCAAGGGCATCACAAGTTTAGAATCATAGAAGATTAGTGTTGGAAGAGGCCTCAGAAGGTCATCTAGTCCAACCCCCTGCTCAAAGCAGGACCAACACCAACTAAATCATCCTAGTCAGGGCTTTGTCAAGCTGGGCCTTAAAAACCTCTCAGGATGGAGATTCCACCACCTTCCCAGGTAACCCATTCCAGTGCTTCACCACCCTCCTAGTGAAATAGTTTTTCCTAATATCCAACCTAAACCTCCCCCACTGCAACTTGAGACTATTGCTCCTTGTTCTGTCATCTGCCACCCCTGAGAACAGCCAAGCTCCATCCTTTTTGGAACCCCCCCCTTAAGGTAGCTGAAGGCTGCTATCAAATCCCACCTCACTCCTCTGCAGACTAAACAAGCCCAGTTCCCTCAGCCTCTCCTTGTAAGTCATGTGCCCCAGCCCCCTGATCATTTTCGTTGCCCTCCGCTGAATTCTCTCCAATTTGTCCACATCCTTTCTGTAGTGGGGGGCCCAAAACGACGCCATACTCCAGATGTGGCCTCACCAGTGCCGAGTAGAGGGGAATAATTACTTCCCTCGATCTGCTGGCAATGTGCCTACTAATGCAGCCCAATATGCCGTTAGCCTTCTTGGCAACAAGGGCACACTGCTGACTCATATCCAGCTTCTCATCCACTGTAATCCCCAGGTCCTTTTCTGCAGAACTGCCGCTTAGCCAGTCTGTCCCCAGCCTGTAGCAGTGCATGGGATTCTTCCATCCTAAGTGCAGGACTCTGCACTTGTCCTTGTTGAACCTCATCAGATTTCTTTTTGTCCAGTCCTCCAATTAGTCTAGGTCACTCTGGACCCTATCCCTACTTTCCAGCATATCTACCTCTCCCTCCATTTTAGTATCATCTGCGAATTTGCTGAGGGTGAAATCCATCCCATCATCCAGATTACTAATGAAGATGTTGAACAAAACCGGCTGCAGTACCAACCCCTGGGGCACTCTGCTAGATACCGGCTGCCACCTAGACATCGAGCCGTTGATCACTACCAGCTGAGCCCGATGATTTAGCCAGCTTTCTATACACCTTATAGTCCATTCATCCAATCCATATTTCTTGAACTTGTTGGCAAGAATACTGTGGGAGACAGTATCAAAAGCTTTGCTAAAGTCAAGGTATATCACGTCCACTGCTTTCCCCATATCTACAGAGCCAGTTATCTCATCATAGAAGGTAATCAGGTTGGTCAGGCATGACTTTCCCTTGGTGAATCCATGCTGACTGTTCCTGATCACCTTCCTCTCCTCCAAGTGCTTCAAAATGGATTCCTTGAGCACCTGCTCCATGATTTTTCTGGGGACTGAGGTGAGGCTGACTGGTCTGTAGTTCCCCGGATTCTCCTTGTTCCCTTTTTTAAAGATGGGCACTATATTTCCCTTTTTCCAATTGTCCGGGACCTCCCCTGATTGCCACGAGTTTTCAAAGATAATGGCCAATGGCTTTGCAATCACTTCAGCCAACTCTCTCCGCACCCTCAGATGCATTGCATCCAGCCCCATGGATTTGTGTATGTCCAGCTTTTTTAAATAGTCCTTAACCTGTTCTTTCACCACTGAGGGCTGCTAACCTCCTCCCTATACTGTGCTACCCAGTGCAGCAGGCTGGAAGCTGACCTTGTCTGTGAAGACTGAGGCAAAAAAGCATTGAGTACTTCAGCTTTTTCCACATCATCCGTCACTAGGTTACCTCCCCCATTCAGTAAGGGTCCCACACTTTCCCTGACCATCTTCTTGTTGCTATCAGACCTGTAGAAACCCTTCTTGTTACCCTTCACATCCCTTGCTAGCTGCAACTCCAATTGTGCTTTGGCCTTCCTGATTACATCCCTGCATGCTCGAGCAATATTTTTATACTCCTCCCTAGTCATCTGTCCAAGTTTCCACTTCTTGTAAGCTTCCTTTTTGTGTTTAAGCTCACTGAAGATTTCTTAGTTAAGCCAAGCTGGTTGCCTCCCATATTTGCTATTCTTTCTGCACATCGGGGTGGTTTGTTTCTGTGCTCTCAATAAGGCTTCTTTAAAATACAGTCAGCTCTCCTGGGCTCCTTTCCCCCCTCATATTAGCCTCCCAAGGGATTCTGCCCGTCAGTTCCCTGAGGGAGTCAGTCTGCTTTTCTGAAGTCCAGGGTCTGTATTCTGTAGAGATAAAGAATAAGTGGCATTACCTTTTTACAATATCATGTATTATGTAAAGTAGTCTAAATTTTCCCTTTAATAAAGCTTTGATTTCCCCCTTCAATGTCACCTGAGAGACAGACTTTGTTTTAAGCTTGATGTTGGTGTGTAGCCTGATATAAAGAATATATTCCCATTAGGAATTAGGTGTGTGCATGAACAGAATAGGCCCCCTCAGCTAATATTTTATTTTTTATGACGTTCAGGGAGGATCACAATAACTTTAAAATACATTGCTCTATAAGAATATCAATGCTCTGACGATTAAATGAGACTGTCAAGGTTCACATTTCTGTCATATCTTTTTACCTGTTACTGTTAACAATAATACTTAAAAAAAACTTTCCCCCTCTAATCTGTATCAGTTACAGTAATTTATTTTTCCAGTGTATTTTGTGCAACACTTTGTGTTTGCCCTGTTTGTGTGGCTCTTTCATGCAACAATACAGGCAAGAAAACATTCAAAAAAATATAAATGTGATTGTACAATCACAAATAATGGCAAGGGGGCTTGGGAACATAGTACCTTAAACTATTTGCAACTGATTTTTCAATGCTGTTTAGATTTCAAGTTGCTGTTACTCTCTCAAACGGATCTGATTGATCTGATTTGTTTTGCTAAAGGATTCGAAGGCTGTAGTGGCGAAGGAGAAGGAAGTAAAGAAGATAAAAGATGGGCTAAATGCTCTGCAGGAGGCAAGTGATAAAGATACAAATGTTCTGGCTGCTGCACAACAACATTTTAATGCCGTGTCTGCTGGTCTGTCCAGCAATGAAGATGGTGAAGAAGCAACTCTTGCTGGACAGATGATGACGTGCAAGAATGACATTAGTAAAGCAGAAACGGAGGCTAAGCAGGTAAGAATAGAAGCTAACCATGTCCCAAACAAGCATTGATGGTTTTATTAACTTTGTCTTGAAAAGCTTGCTCAGCAATATTCCATTTGGTTATCAAAAAATGCTTCACAGGGATGTTCTGTAACAGGCAATGCATGATAGCATATTGTATTATTAAGGCTAGCTGTTTGTGATAACATAAATTGGGAAAAGCTATGGCATTGACATGAGAAAAAATACAAAAATTATAATATTAGATTTAAAAAAGAAAAAGTCATGGTACTCAGTGTTCTTAATTTTAACTTCAATTTCCTGTAATAACTTATTTTTTATGTTTACATTAATTGTTTGAAATTAAATTTAACCAGTTCAAGCTATATTAAAGCCCTAAATTCCACTGTATATATGAAAACCAGACTTATAAAAATTCTTTGATTGGTCTTGCTCAGTAGATGGATACTTGTTCTCTTTGTCACTCAGTGTTTTTAATGATGGGGGAAAACTCTGAAAGTCCTGATTTTGGCCCTGGTAGTCATGAAAAGATTAATCTTAATTTTAAATCATGCAGATCTGTGTCAAGGTATATTGGTATTTGTTCTAATTTATGCCACATCTAGGCTAAAAAGTTAGGTTAACCCAGTTATGTCTCTCGGGGGTGTGAAAAATTCACATCCCTAAGTGATGTAGTTAAGCTGGCCTAACCACCCCACCCCACTCCACCCCTCGGTGTAGACAGCGCAAGGGGGAAGGAAGAATTCTTCTGTTGATTTATGTGCCACCTCTCAGGGAGATGGATTAACTACACTGATGGGAGAACCCTTCGTGTCGCTGTAATGAGTGTCTACACCGAAGTGCTACAGTGGCACTGCTGCAGCATTTCTAATGAAGACGTAGCCTTAGTAATAGTCATTTGGTACATTCATACTAAACTCTTTGTCCCAGACTCATTAATAATGTGTTCCAAAAGTTTATCTTTTGAAACTGAAGGTTTTCATGTATGGTAAACCCAGAATTAGTTGTTCTCAATGGTGTCTTTAGTTTTGGTTGTGTGTTTTTTTTTGTTTGTTTGTTTGTTTTAATTGATTAAATTATTTACTCTTGTGGATGAAGTAAGAATGTGTCTCTCTTCTGTCAAACTTTCATATGCGTTATTGTGCTCTAATGCACCGTTTTAAATTAAAACTTCAAACTTAACATATGCATAGTCCTTATTGAGGAATGTGTTCCATGACTCATCTGAAGAAATGTGGTTTTGAAAAACCCTAAAGGGGGCCTGCTCCTTTTCATTCATTTACTAACCCTATTCATTACCCTCTTGAAACCTTCCCCCATCCTGCCTTTTAATATATGACCTAAAATAACAGAGAGATGCAGAATATCCTATTTTTATTTCCAAACTCTCTCCTCCATCTACCATTGCACTATGTTTTTAAATGCCAAGGATGCTATTTGACACTACTGTAAGTGATAAGGATCCTGAATAATAACCCAAGCACCCTGATAATGTAGAAATTCTAAATCTATACAATGTCCTGTTTGAAAACCTCCAGGCTCTGTGTTTGTCCTGTATTTCACAATAGGCTCAAATGAAGTTGAAACATGCTCAACAAGAATTAAAGACAAAACAAGCGGAAGTAAAAAAGATGGATGGTGGCTACAAGAAAGATCAAGAAGCATTTGAAGCTGTCAAAAAGCTGAAAGAAAAACTAGAAAATGAAATGAAAAAGCTAAACTATGAAGGTTTGTTGTACTGACTTACTGGTAGAATAGCAATTTTGGGATTGGTGGGTGGGAAGTATAGGACGATCTAGAAGAACCTGGTGTGAAGAAAGAGCCTGGAAATATAGGAAGAGAACTCTGAAGAAATTAATATTTCTGCCATTTTAATGAATGGTTACTAGTATAGTGGAGGTAGCACAATAGAATTAGATGGGAAAATATGCAGTTTTCTTACTTGCAGCAGGTAAGAGTTCATAGATCCCAGAGCTGCAGGTTGGGGCTGTAGGATTGCCTGTTGAAGGTAAAAGGATACTAGTTTAAATTTATAGGCCAAGATTTACAAACTCTGGGTATTTAAATTGAGACACCAGATTAAAAGTTTTCCCCAGCCTTTTCCCAGTAAAGGGCAATGACTTTCATTCTCATTAAGGCACCTTCACACCACTCTGTCGACATAAGTGTAACTCACATCCAATTTGAGGCCCCTTTACAGTGCAAATGCAGAGCCAGAGTGTAAAGAGGCTCTAGCGTAAATGAAAATCCAGCCCAAAGTCAATAGCAAATGCCAGTGTTCGCCATTTCTGAGAATCTAACCAGTTTAAGTGCCTTACTTTAGGCACCTAAGTTGGAAAATGTTGTCTTAAACAAGGTAAAGTGTCTTGGAATTTTTTGTGTGTCCCCTCACTGCAAAAAGGGCATTTATCTAGCTAAAACTACCAATTGTTGTTTTTCTATAAATCTCACTGAAGCTTGCAAGATTCCAAGTTTCTGATTTATGTCGGTTTGGAATATTTGGGTGCCAATATTTTGCTTAAATTATAGCTGTAAGAATCTTGGAAGAAGGAAGGACTTCTCATTATGGCTTGGGCTACATGTTGTGTACCTGCTTCTAAACTGCTTCATATCTAAATCTGCAAAGATTGTGACTAAAAAGTTCAGTGATATGTTTGTTTGGCTCTTTTAGACAAAAAAGAAGAAACTCTTTTAGCAAAACGGAGAGAGCTGTCTCGTGATGTCAATCAGTTGAGAGAGTCCTATGAAGCCTTAATGGCCAAGTTTCCCAGTCTACGGTTTGAATATAAGTAAGGCCTTAGAATTGTACTCTAATGTTCACTAAACATCCATTTTAAAAAAATGTCCTCTAGAAACTTTTATAAGATTGTGTGAACTCGGGAGGACGACAATTCAGGAAGTCATTATTTTGCTATTGGTATATCAATAGTTTGCTTCCCTTTCCATTACTGACTTTCTGTTACGGCATGATTAATCTGCCTGGGTATTTAGGACAATAATATATTACCTGGCACTCACACAGCTCTTTTTACCCACGGATGTCCAAGCACTTTACAAAGGCGGTAAATATCATCATCTCCTTTTTACGGATGGGGAAATTGGGGTATGAAGAAGTAACATGACTTGCCCAAGGTCCATCCTGCCAGTGGCAGGGCTAGGTCTCCTGAGCCACAGTCCGGTGCACTATCCACTGGGACAAGGAAAAGTGAAAACAGCAGATGCATTTATTATATGCTTGCAAATGTTAGCCGCTAATTTCTGATGATATAGCATCAAAACTATGTTATCCTTTTCCCATAGAAATATTATGGCAGCTAATTACTGATCAGTTTTATACTGTCACTACTGAGAAATGCAGTTTTCGTTAAATGTCCATAGGCATTAGTATTTTCAGTTGGAGAAACATGCTATATCTTTTTGTCTAAAGTTTGCTATGATCCATTGTTATATTGTTAAATTTTGTATGTGTGCCTCTTTAAATAGTGCCTTTGACAAGTTCATTCAAATCTAAAAGGCTAGTGATAACATGTAAATGATAAGTATCAGGGGGTAGCTGTGTTAGTCTGTATCTACAAAAACAACAAGGAGTCTGGTGGCACCTTAAAGACTAACAGATTTATTTGGGCATGCATCCGAAGAAGTGAGGTTTTTACTCACGAAAGCTTATGCCCAAATAAATCTGTTAGTCTTTAAGGTGCCACCAGACTCCTTGTTGTTTATGTAAATGATAAAAAATCAATAACTTCTTACATTCAAGAAAAATTTCATGAACGTCTTCATAATCTCCCCAAACCTCCTTCATGTAACTATGTAAAAAAACTACTTTAATGAAAGATTTATACCTCGTACCTAATGAATAGGCTTGCTTCATGTAACTTTAATTTAACACCAAAATATGTCTGTTTATATGTCAATTAGAAATATTAGCAATGCTCCCAAATTTTGTTAGCTTATTAATAAAGTCAGTTCTGCATAACTATTTGTAGTGCCAAGTTTTATGAACAACTTGAGGCAATGTTGAAGGCAGGCTTGTTCTATTTATTCCACAGCTGACAGTTTACTTGGAAAACCTTATTTGTTTGTTATGAAGTTTTAAAATAATTTATCTGTCCGTGGCTTCAGAATATTATAGCTCTGCATATTATGGAATTTTTATATTAATATATGTGGGTTTAGAGTTTGTCATAAGCTGTTTTCATCCTAAAGAAACATAATTTGTATGCTATCATATCGTTTTAATTTATTTTAAGGGATCCAGAAAAAAATTGGAACCCAAACCATATAAAAGGGCTTGTTGCCTCTCTAATCACCGTGAAAGAGATCTCCACAGCAACAGCTCTAGAAGTGGTAGCTGGGGGAAAACTCTATAACATTGTGGTTGACACAGAGGTATGTTTCTTAACATATAACTTTTGAGTACATCCCTTTGGCTGTATTCAACCCTGTGATTTAGTCATGCAACTTCTGTGGACACTCCTGGGAGACATGTAGTTAAAACTTTGTGCATTAAGGCCAAGATTTTCAAAAGCGATTAGTGACTTGGGGCCTCAACTTCAGACACTTTAAAAGAATGCAGGTTTTCAGGAAGTGCTGAGCACCTGCATTCTGAAAATCAGGCCCCTTTAAGGTATATCCAGTTGGTCCCCACTCCCAAATTTGAGGCCCCCTCAAATCCCTAGTCACCGCTAAAAATCTTGGTGCATACCAATAGGGTATCCTTAAGCGGATACCTTAGCAAGTAGTGAATTTACTTTTAGTGGGTATGAATTAATATAGGTCAATGGAGTCATGCCTCCTTAGGCCAAATGTTAAACTTTCCAGTATGTGTATCATTCCTGTAAGAAGTTTTTTTCAGTTGTCTTAGTTTTCACAATTTGACATGTGTTTTGATACCCTTATGTACATTTTTTCCCCCTAAATTTCAGGTTATTGGTAAAAAACTGCTAGAAAAAGGTGAACTGAAGCGTCGATACACCATAATTCCACTAAATAAAATTTCAGCACAGTGTATTAGGCAAGAAACTGTGATGGCGGCAAAACGCTTGGTATGTCTTTAGATGTATTCTTTTGCTGTGTATTTTTTTCTTTATTTTATTTTGTTTTGTTACTTAAAATTGAAATGCTTTGTTAGCCGCTACCATTCTGTAAAAGCACAATAGACAATACATGGGCTGAGTGGGAGTGGGGCAAAGAACTGAACTCACTCTTAGATAGAGGAAGGAGGAGCTGAGCACAACAATAAAGTTTTGTGTTGCCAGTCACAAAGAAGGGAGTGAGCCAAATAATGTCTGGGGGAGATGCATTGCTGAACTTATTTGATTGTGGTGCCTATTAGTACTCTGACTGGAGAAGGGGAGAGTTTTTTACCTATAGTCAAATAGTTCAAAGGCACTTGCTGCTGATGTATTAGGACATGGTATTGAGGAATTCTAATATGTTACAAAACCTTATAAGGGGAGCAAGAAACTGGATTTAAAAACTCTTTATCTAATTCTTGTGGAACACTAATACTATTTTCTTTCTAATATGTTACAGGAATTCTAATATGTTACAGGAATTCTAATATGTTACAGGAATTCTAATATGTTACAAAACCTTATAAGGGGAGCAAGAAACTGGATTTAAAAACTCTTTATCTAATTCTTGTGGAACACTAATACTATTTTCTTTTACTGTTAGGTTGGTGCTGATAATGTGCATTTGGCCCTCTCTCTGGTTGGGTATGAATCTGAACTGCAGAAGGCAATGGAATATGTCTTTGGGACATCACTGGTTTGTGATAACATGAATAATGCCAAGAAAGTGACTTTTGACAAAAACATAATGAAAAGAACTGTCACTCTTGGAGGAGATACCTTTGATCCTCAGGGTACTCTGAGTGGAGGTAATCATTATTTTGGTTTCCTACCATATCATCTCTGCTGACTAGTGTACTGCTTTAAATGTTTTAACAAATGCCAACAGTAAAATTGTATTTAGAACCTTACACTGGATAACTTTGAAATCTATTTGACTGAAGATGTACTCTACTTAAAGTCAAATCCCAGTTAGTCCCTTGATTTAAGAAGAATGGCCATTCAAAGAATTCTGCAAGACATAAATGAAAATACTGGAACAAAAATATTTGCCTTATTTAAATTGTTTTAATTAAAAGTTATGACTGTATAGTGTTCCCTGTGCACGTGAAATGTATTGGATAATCCATTTACAAATGTAATAGACAAATATCTCCAATCCAGGAAAAATAAACCAGCTTTTGTTTGGTACCAAATAACATATGTCATAAGCTTTAACCAGGACGAGGAGCCCATCTAACAGGGAAAAAATCTTCAATTAAGTATTTCAGTTAAACCCAAAAACGTATTTATTACATAATTAAATAATCCAGTAAGACAGGTACAGTAACTCCTCACTTAATGTCATCCCGGTTAACACTGTTTCGTTGTTACGTCGCTGATCAATTAGAGAACATGCTCATTTAAAGTTGTGCAATGCTCCCTTACAACGTTGTTTGGCACCCGGCTGCTTTGTCCACTGCTTGCAGGAAGAGCAGCCCATTGTAGCCCCATTGGGGGCTTGGAACCAGGGTGGGCCAGCAGCCCCCCTAAGTTCCCTGTGCAACAGCCGCTCAGCAGGCTATCAATTGCTGGGCAGTTCAGGTGTCCCTCCTCCCAGTGCCATGTGCTGCTCCTGCCCTCTGCCTTGGAGCTGCTCCCGGGAGCCTCCTGCTTCCTGTGCAGAGGGGGGGAAGAGGAGTGCTGATGTCAGGGTGTCCCCCTCCCCCTGCTCCTGTACCCCATCTCCAGAGAGCAGAAAGGTAGACGTCAGGGCTCAGGACCGAGGGAACTTGCCAGCAGCAGCTGCTATCTCAACTTGTCGATCTACTTAAAAAGGCAGTGTACTTAGAGTGGGGTCAGCGTACTTAAAGGGGCAATGCGTCTCTCTCTCTGTCACACACACACACTTTTCCCTCCCCCTCCTTTCCCCCAGCACTTTGGAAAGTGGAGGGAGTGGTGTGCTCCAGTGGGATAGCGTGGGTTCAGTTTCCGCAGGGAATGTTTGCAGCCACTGCCATGTGTCTATTGTGTCTCCTTCCTCCATTAGTGCTGCCTTGTAGAGTGTGAGGCTACATTTACAACAATGTGTTAACCCTTGAGGGCTCAGCCGATTGCTAGTTCATCATTTAGCAGCAAGGCATTCCCTGGGAAATATCCCACCCTCTGACTCCACTACCTCAACAAAGCTTCACAATCATCATTGCTGTGAACAGTATTAAATTGTTAGACCATGAGTGTGTGTAGTTTTATATATAGTAGCATTTTTCAGGAACATAACTACAATGTTAAGTGAAGAGTTACTGGGCTTCAAAACCCTGCAAGTTCAGCCAAACGTACCCTACTTTGCCCAACTCGTTAAGCAATAGCATAAAAACTTGGATTGAGCTCCATTGAGAGCTTCCAGTCCAGTAATACTAGATTCTAGTAATACTTCTATTCCAGAAAATCTAGGAAAAATAGTTGTAGATAAACATGCCTTAATTCCAGAGTGAGAAAATAGTCTCTGACTGTATTTGAGAACTATTATATGTTCAATCTTTGCTTTATAAGCGACTCTAGTTTTGTTCTCTCACACCGTGTGAGTAGCCCAATTTTTAAACACATCCTTTAGTTTAAGTAAGTAATGGTAGGCAATCAATCATCTCAGCTTTCTGTTTTTTCACTAATCAGGCGCACGCTCACAGTCTACACCTGTTTTGTCCAAGCTTCTGGAAATGAAAGATATTCAAGAAAAATTAAAAACAAAGGAGTCTGAGCTAGACACAGTAGAAAAGGAGCTGGCAAGCTTAAAGAACACTGCTGAAAAGTAAGGGTTAAAATATACAAGCTTCTATAAATTCTTTTTCTCTTTTATTTATATTTATATAATACTGTAGGAGCACAGAGGGTCAGATCAGGTTTTGTATGAAAGCCAGAATAGTGTGACCACTTCACTACACAATTTCATGGGGAGGCAAGGAGATTTCTGGACAACATCTGCAGGAAAATAGTAGCAAGAAAAGATTATATTGTTGCTATGCTTGGGGAAAATAGCATTTTAGTACACACTGGTGCTTTCCTGAAAACTGTATTCAGTTTTCTGCTTTTCCTATTCACTGAAGTGTCAAATGATTTTCCTTGGGTCCTATTCTGTAACTCCTATCCAGAATTTCAGCTTCTAGAGAATAAAATCAGAGTAGGTGAGAGTTATAAAACACTGAAATTGCAACAGTATCCCCCAAAATATTTGCTATTTGGGAATTTAAATTCGATCTTCTTACTTAGAAAATATTTCTGTGTGAATTTCAATTAAAAATAATTGTGGAATCTTCCTTTTTATTTAAAGGTCTTCTATGAAATATACTTAAGCAAATAAGAGTCCTTAAAAATAAAGTACACTATGTACATGTGGTACTTATTTTTCAAACCCTGTTTCAACCATTTTAATGATTTTTCCAAAAACATAAATAAACGGAGCAAACCAGATTCAAACTTAGTTTTTAACATTTCTATGTCACTTTCATCTAGAATCTGATATTGTACAGTTAAAAAGATTTAGTTGTGAGTTAGACATCTTCATTTATTTGCTTTTTGATAAATAGTGCAGTTGCTGCACGTCCACTAAGAGGAGTCAGTTTAATTAAGCCACTGATGATCAGCCCTAGTAAGGTTTATGTACTTATTAAATTGTTTGAACAGACATTTTCCATGTATCTGAAAATCCTAGTTATCCACAGCCATAGTGTGTCCCCAATGTAGCTTTTGGATAATCAGACATTCATATAAATGAACATGCAATTTTAAGGTGCAATTTCAGTTTCATGCCAGTCCCCAAAGCTAGAGGAGAGAAAAGAAGGAGCGGGGAAGTTGCTGCAGAAGACAGGAGCCTTCTGGGAAGTGCTCAAGCAGCACCAGGCACTCTCAGCCCCCAGCTCTGAAACCACCAGTACAAATAGCAAAGGGCTAAGACTGGCTCCCTCCACTCGGGCTCTCAGTGCCAGGAAGCACTCAGCAGCACCAAGGAGACTCCTGTCCTCTGCAGCTACTCCTTTCCTTCACCGTTTCCTCCATCCTCAGGAACTGGCATCACTGCAGTATGAAAATATGAAACTCCAGTTTAAAATAGCACTTGCATTTATCCAAGTGTCCAGGTATCCAAATGTTTTGGATGTCCCAGGCCATTCAGATAAATGGAATTCTACTGTAAACTTCATTATTGATGAGACTATACAGGATTTATCATTGCAGATGTGTAAATGTTTGTCATATTATCCTAAAGGATATGGCATGAGGTTTGAAGGCAGGAACTCCCAATTCACGGCTGATAGCCTCAATTTTCTTCATTGTAAAATGGAAATATAAATACTTGTCTATTTATCTCATGTATAGCTTGAAAATTTAAAGCTCTGTGTACCCTACATAAGTGATATGCCTGTAATTTATCATGCGTATACATCTGATTATGTCTCCTATCATCTGCTAAGATATCGCCAACTGAAGCAGCAGTGGGAGATGAAATCAGAAGAAGCAGAGCTGTTGCAAACCAAACTTCAGCAAAGTGCCTATCACAAACAACAAGAGGAGCTGGATACCCTTAAGAAAACCATTGGTGAGATAGCAAGTTGCTGAAAATGTGAAGGACGTTATTTGGCTATTCAGAGTGGAATCCTGTTGTTTGCTTTTGAGATTTGTATAAAGCTAATAGCTTTTAGATTCCATTAAAAACCTGAAACTTGTTTTGTAGGGATTTTTGTTTAACAAATACAAAAGATGTTACAAATTAAAATAACAATAGAGCGACTAAAATGAGGATACAGTTAAGGTTGCTGATTTTCTTGTATTTAGGATTTGCACTATGCATACTTTGAATCCTGAGAAATTATTTGAAAAATATTAGTTTTCACACAGATAAAGGAGATCTGGAAAGAAGGAATAGCAAAAGCATACAGGTTCAAGAGGAAGAAATAGGCAGATGTGTAGTGGGAGTGTCTCAAACAGTGTCATGAGTGAAGGAACTGATAGGATACCAGAGATTGGTAGACTACCATTCAGTGAATTAATTTGTTCATCCTGTGGTATGTAAAGTGTATATTTATCTGGCATATAAAGGGAGAGCTTATTTATTTAACTTAATGAACAAATTTCAATCTCGCTGTACCCTCCCATATATTTTATTTGTGATGTTAGTATTTGGGCAGCATTTATACTGACCCATGGACAAGGGAACACTGAAATTGCTGATCTCATAAGTTAGTAAAAATTCTTGTTACCCTTTTTTTTGTACTAAGCCTTTGTTAAAATTGATTTGACATCTGAGTTATAAGTATATGTGTAGAAGTTTAGTCAGGGGCTGGAAGAACTCCCAGGATCAATACTGTATTTTTGGATTCAGAGGAAAGTGAAGAGACACTAAAGAAAACCAAGGAAATCCAAAAAAAGGCAGAAGAAAAATATAAAGTGCTGGAGAACAAAATGAAAAATGCCGAAGTGGAGCGTGAGAGAGAATTGAAAGATGCCCAGCAGAAGCTAGATGGTGCCAAAAAAAAGGCAGATGCTTCCAGCAAAAAAATGAAAGAAAAGCAGCAGGTAAATCTTTCACTGTTGGTAGCAAGTTTAACAATCCTGAAAAATGGCCACAATGGAGCAGAAGTGTCTGCAGAGATTTATGATTCTCTTAAACCTTATCAGTTTCAGTGCATGGATATTATTTTGTAGTCATTGACATACATAGAAATTGGTGATGCATGATTTGTTCTAGAATCGTAAATATGCTCCATTCTCCCTTTGTGAGGCTGTCTGATTATAATGATATTATAGTGGTGGTTGTGGAGCCATTGACTTTCGACCTTTCTTCTGCAGTCTTTACTCAGAAGCAAGCTGAATATTAAATCTTTCTATTCAAGTATAGTCCTTAATACATGTTCAACATGTCATCTGTTTAGGAAGTTGAAGCATTAGTTCTGGAATTAGAAGAGCTAAAGCGCGAACAGGCCTCCTATAAACAACAGATTGAGGCTGTGAATGAAGCTATCAAATCCTACCAGGATCAGATTGATGCTATGGCATCTGAGGTGTCCAAGACAAAGGTAGGTCTGGCAAAACTGGAGGTACTTTCAATACCAAAGACAACTTTGTTCTGATATTATTCCATCTGTGTGTAGCTGTGAATGGAAACTATTAAACCTTATACTATAGATTATTTATTCAATTTGATATGGATTTTTCTCCCACCACACAGGAGGTACATAGCCTACAGGACCTTTCTGCAGACTTTTTATCCTTTGACTGAATTTCACCCTCAAAGAATTTCTATATTTTCCCCTTTTTTCCTGCTAGTCATTTTCCTTTATTCGTAATAAGGGTATAATATAAATTGGTTAAAAAAGAGAAATGATTGTCTCCGTTGTTTTTCAGGCATCAGTAAAGAAAGCTCAGGAGGAGCTGGCTACGCAAAAGGAAATAATCACGGCCCAGGATAAAGAAATTAAAGCCAAATCTGCAGAGGCTGTAAAATATAGAGAACAAAATAATGAATCACAGCTTAAGGTTAAAGAGCTAGAACATAACATCAACAAACACAAGCGAGAAACTACTGATGCTGCTGCCAAGGTATCCCAGAACTCTACCCTTCTTTGCCTCCGTAACCAGAGGTGGTTATTTCAGTCACCATGGGCAATGGAAATATTCTCCTTTATCTAATAAGCATTGGTATAATGGTACATCCTGAACTCTGAGAAACATCTCAGAAAAATCCCAAGTGTTTATCCATACATTGTCCCATAGGCAAACAGAGCATGTCAGTATGGGAGACAACCAATGAAGCAGATGCAGTCATATCTATTGGACAACCCATTAAAGAAGGTTGACTTGGAGACACAGTGGCAGAGCATTGTGTTGCCATTTGGGAAATCTAAGTTCAAGTCACAAGGTCAAACTCATTCAAAAACTTTCCCCATGTTTTGACCTTCCTGACTTTTCTTCAGTACTTGATATAAGGCAGTGTTCTTTTGATGCTCAGCAAAGCTGCATTTTGTATACTGAGATTTAATGTTGTATAGCAACTTAGGGTGCTGATATTTTTCATGTAAATGCTCTCAACATATGTGCTTTTGTGCATGTTTCCAGGTGGCTAAACTGCTGAAAGACTATGAGTGGATAGCTTCAGAGAAACAACTTTTTGGCCAGCCTAACACAGCGTATGATTTTAAAACTAACAATCCTAAAGAAGCAGGTCAGAGGCTGCAGAAACTACAGGAAAAAAAAGAGAAGTTGGGAAGGAATGTCAATATGAGAGCTATGAACATGCTTTCAGAGGCAGAAGAAAGGGTAAAAATTTCTTGCTTTAACCTCAAGAGTCTGGACAATTTGTGGCATATCTCTTTGTTTAGGGGCAGTGTAATTTCTATCCCCTGCACAGTACTACTCAGTGTCCCAAAGAAATAAAGTGATCTGCTTAAGCTTTACACATTGTCTAATTCAGAAGTCAATAGCATGACCCATTTTATTTATTTTTGGATGCTAATACATTTTTAACCGACTGGGCATCAGCAATTGATATTGGGGAAAATCCTGACTTCCCGTGACAAAAGATTAGTTTCCTTCTAAAAAGTTCCATTCTGAGTATATTAGTCCAGCATTACTATGTCTACTGCAATGCTTGATTGAGTATTAAATCAAAATGAAAACCTCGCCAAAAATGTGGGTTGTAGCCCATGGTGTTTCAGGACGAATTGGCCAATTGACATTTTAGTATCACTGTAGTTGGCTAGGATTGGTGCATTTTTCGCGGTTAGGAAAAATTATCCTTTTGTACCAATTAATAGGTAAAAATTACAATGAACCACTATTAACATGAGGGAGAGAAGTGTCCCTCAGGATTTAGTTTTACCCTTTGTTAATTGTTGTAGCAAATTTCTAGAATATATTTTAGAATAAAGTACTGAAAGCCTTGATTCTGCAAGCAGTTATACACACATTCTTAAGTTTACTCTTGTAAGTAGGCCTATTCACATGCTTAAAGTTAAGCATCTGAGTATTTACAGGATTAGAGCCAAACATGTCAAGTACAAAGTTAATTGAGACCAATTTTCTCTTCTAATTGAACCAGTATAATGACTTAATGAAGAGAAAAAGAATTGTAGAGAATGACAAGTCTAAAATACTTGCAACTATCGAAGAGCTTGACCAAAAGAAAAATGAAGCTTTGAACATTGCCTGGCAAAAGGTATGTTATTTCAGATTTAGCTTTCACATTTTAGAGTGTTTTTTTCTAAACATGGAGGATCAACTTTATTCCTTTTTTTTTTTTTTTAAGGACCGTCAAGCGATTAAAAAAATTAATTGTGATTAATCGCACTGTTAAACAATAATAATAATACCATTTATTTAAATATTTTTGGATGTTCTCTACATTTTCAAATATATTGATTTCAGTTACAACACAGAATACAAAGTGTACAGTGCTCACTTTATATTTATTTTTGAATGCAAGTATTTGCACTGTAAAAAACAAAAGAAATAGTATTTTTCAATTCACCTAATACAAGTATCAGGGGGTAGCCATGTTCGTCTGTATCCACAAAAACAACGAGGAGTCCGCTGGCACCTTAAAGACTAACAGATTTATTTGGGCATAAGCTTTTGTGGGTAAAAAAGAAATTTTATGATACTTGTTAAATAACTTCTTGGGTTTTGACGTGTCTAATTTTATGATTGGATGTACTTAAGAGTATCTAAAATATATCTAAATTTCAGACACTAATTTACAAATGTAAACTATTGCTGCATATATTTAAGGTATCACCAACAAAAGACAAAACAGTGGTACTTCTTGACATCTATTAGAAATTACGTAATTATTTTTTTTTAATATAGTGCCATAGGTGTGCAGAAGTACACAGTAACTTTGCTTGGGAAATAAAGGCACAGTCCCAATCCTGAGCATTTCAATATAGGCTATGATTTTGAAGACTACGTCAAATATTTTCCCATTACTGTTTAACAAAGGGAGTTAAGTAGGGGGGCTGCATATGTGTGTGTCCAAAGAGGAGTTTGCTATTTTTAATAGCACCTTTCATCCAGATGAAATCCCAAAGCATCTTATCACCTGACATACGAACTACTGAAATGCAACCAAATGTGTTTAACTTCCTCATTGGAATCATTAAAGAAAACGGTACCCAAACTTTTCAGGGTTACGTCCCCCTTACTCCTATCTGCCTTTCCCTCAATTCTCGCCCCCTCCCACCCCCCGGGCCGGGAGCGGGACCATGGCTTCAGGGGGACTGGACGCAGACAGGAGTAAGGGGGCTGAGGCTGGGCTCAGCTGGGGGCAGGAGCCGAAGTTGGGCCAGGTCAGGAACAGAGCTGGGTGGCGCTCCCTCCATGCCCCACCGTGGGGGCTGGCCCGGGTCCCAGCTGCAACCCCCCAAAACAGTGCTTTGCGCCCCCTGGGGTGTGCCCCACAGTTTGGGGACCTCTGATCTAGACCATGTTTTTGTCTTGAATTATGGAACAAAGAAAGGATTCTGTACAGTCTGTCTTCTCACCATCTAGCACATGCTAATCTTCCGCTGGACATCCAATTCCATCGGGTTAAAAGAAACTGACTCCAGGAGGCAGAAATGAAGTGTTTGTTAATAATGCTATTTGTTAGTTTAAGTATACAGCAATTGTTCATGATTCAAAGGCCTTTAGAAAATATTTGTGGTGGTCTGATTTGTAGGTGAACAAAGACTTCGGTTCAATTTTCTCTACTCTTCTACCTGGGGCCAATGCTATGCTGGCAGCCCCTGAGGGGCAAACTGCCTTAGATGGTTTGGAATTCAAGGTTGCCTTAGGAAATACCTGGAAGGAAAATTTAACAGAACTTAGTGGAGGTCAAAGGTTGGTGTGATGCTTTTGTTTTCCTTTTCCTTTGTTGTCCTCTTTTTCCCCCAGAGGTAGATTGTTTTGCTTTCCTTAAATAAAATACACATGTATTTACCAATTCACATTTTAACATCCAGAGCATAGAACATAAAGTACTGAGCTAACTTTTATGTATCTACATAATGGAAACATTCAAGAATAAAGAGAAATTTAAATCATAGATGAGTACACTGCTTTTCACAGCTATTAAGATAAACTGTGCTTCTGTAGAGAAGTGGCATAAGTGAAATTACAGGAGAGTTGCAATAACTAAAAATAATGGATCGTATTGAGGAATGTGTCGTACTATTCCCATGTTTAATTTGTAGTCTCTGGCTCCTAGATACAACGTGTTCCTCCTCTGGTTCAAAAGAAGTGCCACCATGGCACTGAAAGCTCTCTACCCTTCTAGCATATTAAAGAGGGGGAGTAAGTTACTGTGAAGAGAATACCATTCTCTCTGCCAGAAGCTATGCAGTGTCTTTTAAAGGTGGCTCTGGAAAGTGGAGACCTAGAAGACAGTTGTTGGGAGCGTGGTGAAGGAAGCAGACGACTCTCTTGAGGGGAAGGGAGAGAATCATCCAGAATAGCTACCGGCTAACATAGCAACAATGTAGACCAATGAGAATGTAGCAAAACTCACAATTGGAAATGAGTAAAACAGCAGCATGAACTTCAAAGTAACAATCCAACCAGTCAGACTTTGAAAGGTTATTTTATATCTTTCATTAAGATTTGGGCAGAAATCTGAGTTTCAGTTAAATACCAAACCATGGTATTAGCTATCTGTCCTACTGCTCCAGAGCTTCTAGTGTCTGTCTACACTCACAGAATGTCCTTGCTGCAGCACAACTGTGCTTTGGTGGAGCAGCCAAAGGGGGGAGAGAATATTTTTTTCCCCTGTAGCTTATAAAGAATTAACTGTCTTTGGTCTGTTTTAGATCTTTGGTGGCTTTGTCCCTGATCTTAGCCATGCTTCTCTTCAAACCTGCTCCAATTTACATCTTAGATGAAGTGGATGCAGCCCTTGATCTTTCTCACACGCAGAACATTGGACAGATGCTTCGCACTCACTTCAGACATTCCCAGGTATGATCTTGCAAATATCTATATGTGGTGGTCTGTTTGTGTAGTTCATTACTCTCCAAGAGTGTGAGCATATACAACTGGGGAAGCGTGAGTGCTTAGAAATTCTGTATTCATGAGGCCTAAAACACGGAGGTCGCAGTGATTATTCTGCAAACTGTGAAACATTTTTATGGAGTCCTGTTCTAGTCGTCCTCTCACCTTCTAGTGTAAAACTCATTACTTTCCTCATGTTGTTTTTCTTGGTAACCAACTGCTGTAACCAACAGAACTGGTACATAGTAGCAAATGGGAAGGGCTCTGTCCGTGAATTAATCAATCTATTAAGATAAGGGCCACACTTTTTTTTAAGAGGTTTGAGGACTCCTGCCTTAAAAGTATAACTTCTATTCTTCTATTTTGGGCCCTTATGAACATTCTCTCCACTGATTCCTGGCACACTTCATATCACTCCAACTTGGGCAGGAAAACGTATGGAGCTGGAGGAGTTTGTTCTTCAGGTGATCCTGTGTGTTCATGTGGTAGAACTGAAGGGTCTTTTATAGGCAAATCACACACCATCTGAAACAGAATCAGTATGGGTTTGACATACCTCACCCCAACTTCCCAGTCTGGTCTCTGTCTTCCTACTGTTATTGAGACTAGATTCTCACCTGCACAAATTTGAGAGCTCTGAACATGCTACGTGTACTATCTGTATCCGTGAAGTGTTCTTTGCCTAGGGCTAAGCAAAGTGCTTCTGTGAAACAAATGGACTAGACCCACCCATGCAAAGTGGGAAGGACTGAAGAAGAGAGAACTATCTTCTGGCTGTCACAAGGGAGAGTAAAGTGCCCTTCCCAACTATGAGGGAGGAGGCTCACCTCATATCTGTCAGTGACAGGTTGTTTGTTCATGGTTTGATCTGAAATGAAGGGGCCTTGTTCAGCATCAGGGACTTAATTTGGGACGGCCGAATACATGGGGCTTACCTTATTTTTTTTGCCCAACCAAAAGATCCCAACCCTAGAACTGGGCTTATATCTTGTCTCTGTGGTTTGGGCAGGGGAGGTTTCTATTTTGCTATGGTTTCAGGTGACCTATTCAGAACGTTCCTGGAGAACTAGTGCCCAGGACAATAGCCAATTAGGATAAATGGAGCAGTGTATCTAAACTGTTGCTTTTAGACTATTTCCATACCTATATGACTTTATGAAAGCTTTATCAATCTTAATTTTAAAATCTCTATTGTCCTTTTACGTTCAGATTATGGTTTTCATGCTGTGGAAACATTTTTCTTTCTTTAGTTCATTGTGGTATCCTTGAAGGATGGGATGTTCAACAATGCAAATGTCCTCTATAAGACCAAGTTTGTAGATGGTGTATCCACTGTGGCAAGATATACTCAGGCACAGAATGGAAGTAATGTATCTGCACAGCAAAAAGCTGACAAGGCAAAACAGAAGAATAGACCCAGACCCTATGTGGATGCTTGAAGAGCAAACTTCCACCTGCAGCACTTTCTGTTGGAATGTCCTGTGTTTCTTGTCTTTACGTTGAAGAGACTGGAAATGCCATTATAAAAACACATTACTAAATGGCCAACTTAAAAAAACAACAAAACCCTGAAGTGAGCATGAGGGAGTCAGTGAATACTCTGGCCAGTTTTATTCTATATATTCTCTAATTGTAATTCATGTTTAAAATTCTCATTATACTTGGTTTTCTAAAGAGAAATCTGGACTAAATAGCCACTCACTTTTGTCTTTCCATTTGTTCATTTCTAGACACGTCCTCTGTTTTATCCTACATACCTTCCTTTGTTTTCATACCTGAATTTCTAACTCTGTCCTCTCCACTCAGGCAAAGCACTGCCATTGTATTGGCTGAAGCCAGGCCAACCATGAACAATTGCTACTTCTATTATGTCCCACTCACAATTCAATGTTTTCCTCCATTTTTAAAATCTGCTTTTTTCTATCATGATTCCTTAAAAACGAGAAACGGGTTCTTGTATTCTGACATGTAAATGTGTGTGAAATTTCAGTAAGGTAGGGGAATAGGGACTACTTAATTGAGTTCTTAAATCTTGTATCAAAAGCAATTGAAAATACTTGTGAGAGAAGCTTGATTGCTAAAGAATACAACATAAAAATGAAATGCTCATGTTTATACTGCTGACTTTTTCAAAAAGCAAAACAGGAAAGGTAACGCCTTATCCTTCTAAACTATAACTTTGGTACAGTTGCTAAAATTGTCATGTTAATATTTTAATTTGCTTGTCTTGTCAATAAATGATTTTAGCTCAAACATGAAGCCTAACTTCACTTTTGGTTTCTTTTCTCACCTTGTAGGTAACCACTTAACAGAGTGGCATGTGACTATGCTTGGGCAAGTTTTAAATAAGCTTGAAGTACGTTACTCCGACTAGTCTTGGGGTTAGTTATGTAGTTCATAACGTCAGTGTTTAACTAGTTGAATTAAACAAGAACAAAGGGAAAGACACTCTGCAGGAATCGTTTGATTCTGGATCAAACATTTAAGGTATCTTGCTGGCTTTCCTCAGAATTCTTCAGATGGCAAACTACTGCTCAAAAGAGAGGTTCCCTCCGTCAAAACTTACCTGGAGCTTTGCCAGGGAGGCATAAGACCTACTGGTTTTCATTTAAGTCCCTTAAAGTTGTTTCTGGAGCTTTCAGCTGTGTGTGTAGATGCTAGATCTGGAAAGGAGAGCAGTAGATTTGTTCCCCTGCAGTGGACACATTCTCTTGTTATATCAAAAACAGAACAGCGAAAAACCAGATGCTCCATTGTATCAATCCCAGCGGTGATTCCTTTTAAGTGGATATGCTGTCAATATGCAGTGCATCTTCAGCAGGGCAGGACCAAGTTTTGAACTTTTTTTTTTTTTTTTTTTTTTTTTTTTTTTCATTTGCTCTTCCTGAAATCCCAGTCCACCTCTTGTTGGCCACTAATCTGGTTTTCCAATAGTTCCATTTTACTGATCACTGTTTTATTTAGTCAGTGGAGTTTTAGAAATGCATTGTTTTTCCCCACACGAGCTACAATCGAAGTCTGCCTATGAGTTGCTTCCTTGTCATAGCAGCTTTCTAGGCTCATAACAATGTGTCCTAGTTGACTGTCTGGAGCACCTGTGGCCAAAGGGTACTTCCAATGGTAATTTGGCTCTGCTTCTACCAAGTTACTGATGGAGCTTAGTCATCTGGTATTATGATCTGACCATGAGCTGCTCCTCAGAAATAAAATGAGTAGCTCCCAGTTACATGCATGTAGAAAAGGACCCTCACCTGCATCTACTAGACCTGTTTCTGGCCAGGGGGATGTGCACCAGCTCAGATCTACAGCAGGGGCTGCTTAATTTTTTTTTTTTTTTTTTTTTTTTTTTTTTTTGCATGGTACAAACCATTACTAGCCTCAGCTACCTCATCTCCCTTAAACTAATCTTTCATTTGCCACAATACAGATTTTCCCCCACTCGTTTTCAGTGTTCAGTGCAGTGTGGAGGGTAACACGTAAGGCATACAGAGTTCTCGCTGAAAGGAATAGGAAAGGAATTGTTTGTAATGCTTAAAAACCTAGAACTAGAAGTTGGTTGACATTGAACAAAGTCACTGTCTACTAGCATGGCAAAGGAAGCAGGAGACGTCTCATTGCTTGGATCATTGAAGACAAGAAGCAGCCCCTGGAGCGAGTAAGGAGTAATTCTGCACTAGCTGGCACAGTAAAAAGACCTGTCCTCTTGTTTCTTTGAAAGTTAGAAATCTGAGAACCAGCTACCAAGCAGCGATTTAGGTGCTGTGATACTTCACATTGCAACACCTAACGTTTTAGGTACCTAGGAAAACACAGGAACAACGCTGTGATCCACAAAGCTGAGTTAACGGACAAGGTTCCCTATCCAGTGAACTGGGACAGATAGGTGCCTTAGAATGCAATCCACAAAAGCCAGCAGACTAACGAGGGAGCTGCCAAAGCTAGCTCATGTGAGATGCTGATGACAGTGGTGTGTCCTAAATCCTGCCCTTAAATCAATCCAGCTTGTAGGAAGCTGTCTAGCTCTGTTGAGTGAGCCACAACTGGGAACCCACCACCTAAAAGCAGGTAGATGAGGTGAGGCTGCTGTTGGCACTTGCTGGAGATATGGGAGACCAGGGTTCAATTCCCCCTTCTCTGTCAGACGGGAAGAAAGTATTTGAAGAGGTGGCTCTCACCTTACAGCAGTGTGGGCCAACCACTGAGCTATGGGATGATCTGATGTAGGGCTCCCTCACCCTCTCCTGTGGAAGCAGTTTCATGCTGACTAACCCATTCTCGGTCCCTTTTTAAGACCGACTGAACTAAATACCACTTCAGTTTGCCGTGTTGGTTTCTCAAGCAGGATAGCTCTTTAGAACTTGTTATACACAAATTGTATCTTACAGTAATGAGTGATATAATTACTAAGGCTGTCAAGCAATTAAAAAAATAATTGCAATTCATTGCCCTGTTAAACAGTAATAGAATAAAATTTATTCAAATATGTTTTCTACATTTTCAAATATTGATTTCAATTACAAGACAGAATACAAAGTGTTCAGTGCTCACTTTATATTTATATTTTGATTACAAGTATTTGTACTGTAAAAAAAAAGTATTTTCCAATTCACCTCATTCACATACTGTAGTGCCAGCTCTTTATTCTGAAAGTTGAACTTACAAATGTAGAATTATGTACCAAAAAACCTGCATTTAAAAATACAATGTAAAATTTTAGAGCCTGCAAGTCTACTCAGTCCTACTGCTTGTTCAGCTAATCGTTTAGAGTAGGAAAACAAGTTTGTTTACATTTGCAGGAGATTATGCTACCTGCTTCTTGTTTACAATGTCACCTGAAAGTGAGAACAGGCATTCTCATGGCACTGTTGTAGTTGGCATCGCAAGATATTTATGTGCCAGATTCGCTAAAGATTCATATGTCCCTTCATGCTTCAACCACCATTCCAGAAGACATGCGTCCATGCTGCTGACGGGTTCTGCTTGATAACGATCCAAAGCAATATGGACTGACGCATGTTCGTTTTCATGATCGGAGTCAGATGCCACCAGCAGAAGGCAGATTTTATTTTTTGGTGGTTTGGGTTCTGCATTGCAGTGTTGCTCTTTTAAGCCTTCTGAAAGCATGCTCCACACCTCATCCCTCTCAGATTTTGGAATGCACTTCAGGTTCTTAAACCTTGAGTTGAGTGTTGTAGCGATCTTTAGAAATCTCACATTGGTACCTGCTTTGTGTTTTGTCAAATCTGCAGTGAAAGTGTTCTTAAAATGCTAAAACAGGAAATGTATGGCAGAATGTGGGTAAAACAGAGCAGGGGATGTACAATTCTCCCCCAAGGAGTTCAGTGAGAAAGTCAATTAATGCTTATTTTTTTAATGAGTGTCATGAGCATGGAACCATGCCCTCTAGAATGGTGGCTGAAGCATGAAGGGGCATACAAATGTTTAGCATGGCTGGCATGTACATACCTTGCAATGCTGGCTACACAAGTGTCATATGAACACCTCTTCTCACTTTCAGGTGACATTGTAAATAAGAAGTAGGCAGCATTATCTCTCATAAATGTAAGCAATTCACTGAACAAGAAGTAGGACTGAGTGGACTTGTAGGCTCTGAAGTTTTATATTGTTTTTGAGTGCAGTCATGTAACAAAAAAAATCTACACTTGTAAGTTACACTTTCATGATAAAAAGATGGCACCACAGTACTTGTAGCAGGTAAATAAAAGAAATAGTATTTCTTTTATCATTTTTTACAGTGCAAATATTTGTAAGCAAAAATCTACACTGATTTTAATTACAACACAGATGTTGTATATGTAAATGTAGAAAAACATCCAACATTCTACACTGTATTTTTCAGCAAGGGGTTCCTGTGTATTTTGGTAGCTTTGATAAATAGTTCAAAAGGTGAGTTGTTGTTGTTTTTAACATTGCTTATTATGCAACGTTCAACATCACAGCCCAGTCCTGCCTTTGCTGACATCTATGCAACCCTACTGACCTCCACAGGCCAGAAATGCAGTCTATTCTAACTGGCAGTAACCCAGCTCGAGGGGCCATGGCTTGGCGCAAAGCCACTATTTGAAATAAAACCATTTTATATTATTTAGACTTTGGGAGTAGCTGAGAGATGAGACAGCAGCTTGAACTGCTCCTAAGGTGGGAAGGGGGAAGTTACTAGTCATGTATGACTAGTTCATAATATTAATGCCAGCTTTGAATGTTAGAAAGTGCTGGGTAGGTTAAATTTTGACACATTAATAGGGAAAAAATTACCAGTTGCTTCCAAGAACAGGTCATGCACCTTTATTTAATGTTACCTTTTTGGTAAGCGGGAGGGTTTTCTTTCAATCAGTCCATTTACATACTTCAACATCCAAGTACAGATCACAATGAATTTGATGGAGACCTTGCAACATTAGAAAACTTTTCTTAATATACATCCATTTAAGCAACAGCTTGCAGGTTAGAATGAGTGCTAGTGTCAGACTTGCACGCCTCACTCTTGGTCTACAAAGCAGCAGCACAAGAAATGCCCATCTTGGGCAAAGTACAGTGTGTTTTACATAGTGCAATCACTTTCAGAGGAAAAACACTAGGAAGGCCACATCTATTTTTTTTTTCCTGTCAAGTTTGCAAATGAAAAGGGGGGTAGAAATCAGACCTTGGTTTAAATTCATATCAACTTCTGTGCAGGTAGGTTCTGTGTATAGGCACATGCTGTAGAAGAATTCTGAATCCGTACTTTTAATCATTAAAAACATATTGCTTTATGAGTCAGAGAGATTCTAATACACCATCTCCAGCTTCCCAGTAATCCTGGCCACAGTTGTCAATCCAGACATCAGAAGAATTTCTAGAACCTCTTCTTCTACGTACTATAAACCCCTAGCAGAAAAACATTTGTTACGGCAGCTAGCCCAGTTGCTCTAGCTAGGGCTACATAATCTTAGGTACTGCCTCCCAGTACGCACATCCCTGCTGAAATCATGGGCTCAGCAACTGGGAGCGCTTGGTTTCCTGTAACTGTCTGTTGCTTTGAACTATATGAAAAATAATAAGTCAGACGAACAACAGCGACAGCAAAGCAACACGGGGAATTCTCATTCATACAAAAATGAGCTGTGGAAAGGTTTCATGGAAGGCAAGTTGTTTAAATGGTACCATCTTATACAAGTGATTTGCCCAATAAGCTTTTAAAATTTACAAATGTGCTTGGTAATCCAAACAATGTAAACAAACAGCAGCTCCCTGCCACTAAGTCATAGATCAAATGTTTTAGCACCAGCTCTCAGCACCAAGGGATTGCCTAATGTGTGCTAATACAAGATGCATTAGAGCTTGATACAGAAGTGCCATAAAATGAAGAGTCTTACCCCAACATTGGCTGAAATTTTCTGATGAGATGGGTATGGACTGCACTGCCCCTCCCCCTAGGTACAACATCAGACTAGTAAGCTAGTTCAATGCTTTTCCAATGTACGTGAAATAGCACAGACCTGAGGGAAAGGTAGGTACTGAACACTCAATCCTGAATATGCCAGCAACACAGAGCAATGATGGTTGGCAAGGTTATTTGATAATCTACTGGGGGAGTCTTTAAGAAAACAACAAGTCTTTCTCTGCTGAAATCCATGGCTGTGAGGTTGCCAACGCTCATGATTTTATTCATACTCAGCAAAGCGATGAACTACCCACGCTAAGGTTACAGTGGTCATTTTACATTTCTAAAGCCTGTCGTCACAGCATCCAGGTTTACGCCTTTTGTCTAAGAAAGAGGGAGGATAGGGGAGCGTGGCCATTTAATCAAATAGAATCTTTACTCCATGTTAATGCAGATATGGTCTTTCTTATTAAGTGCAAATTAAAAGTATTTTCTAGAAACCAGTGTGAGCTGGCGACTGATAGATGATATCCATTATTCAGTTTGTTACAAACATTGAGAAGTCTAAATTGTTACCGCTTTCCAAAGCAAGAACAGAGTTACAAACATGAAAAAAAGACTACTACTATAAAAATTTCCATCATGGCAAACTGAACACTCTGGAAAAACATTTTCTAGAAAAAGTTGGGGGGGGGGTGTCATTTTTTGCTGCAGTTAAGGAGTGACATGCAAAACAACTTGGAGAAGAGCAGAGTTCCCCACCTGTCATTTCTTACAGATCCAAACCACCTCATTAAAGTGCTCTTTCAGGTGCATACTTCTGGAGAAAATCATTGTTGTTTAAAATGTGGGAGGCAGGGATCCATTAGCTGTGAAGGGGGCATGGATTTGCTAAATACACTCAAGTCAGAGATGGAGGAAATAAGTCAACAATATTCTGCCTTTCACATTTCACAAACACTGGGAGTGTGTGCCAGGGAGGACCAGACTGGGCTAGCAGTGAGCTGGGAGTTCTGGGATGAAATCTTGCCCCCAGTGAAGTCAATGGGAATTCTGCCATTGATTTAAACATAGGCAGGATTTCAACCCTCGTTAATATAAATATTAGTTGCGCCCGATCTCCTGGAGAGACTTAAAGAATCACTATTTGGGCACCAAGTATTAAACCGCCACAGGCCAGGTTCAGTGAAATGAAAACAAGCATTTAAACTTTCCAGAGCTGTTGGTTCTTCAGCCACCTTCAACAATTCTTCACGGGGCATTTGGGATCTAGGGTAAATTAAGTTACATCCTTTGCCTATTTTAAGAATCAGATGCTTCTTGCCCTTAATACTTCTTTTAGATCACACACCTATAAGTCTTTTAGGGCAGATCATTAGAGGTATTTACTGATACAACTATTTTTTCAAGAACTTCAAAGTTGTTTACTAACCAGCTGCTTAAAACAGTAAAAATACAGTTAATGGGGAACAGAATTTAAGGCATTTTTTATTTTGGCCAAGGAATGATGCATGCTACAGATTAAATCTTCATTTCCCCACTTGGTTTTCGGATCACACTGCACTTGTTTTTGTTTTACATGGCACTTTGCTGTTGGTGTTTTACAATTTAGTCAAGGTTTTCAAGTGTTTTCTTCAATAAAGATGCTTTCTCTTGCAGCTCAGGTCTGCTGTCCAATACCATGGTAGTAAGTGAGCCAATGAGGAGCGCTCTGCTTTCCAGTGGCAGGCTGTCCCATTGTTTAGACTCTGCGTGGATAAAAAGAGATAAACAGCTGCATTTTCAAATGAATACCAGAATGAGGCAAAGTAACTAGGCCCCCGGACATCATGAAACAGGAACTGCTTCGAGTTCTACGCTTGATCCAAATCGCTATTCAGGGAGGAGATCCTGCAGGATTATCAACCATGTGGAGAAATGCAGCTGGCCTTACACAGATGCAAGTCCCACGGACTGGCACAGGAGCTGTGCCCATCAAGGCCTGGCTAAATGTGCTTCACAGTGCTCAGCATGAGGGGCTTGGGGGCATTTCTTTCTCACTTCATGATTGCGCCAAGTGAATCATGGAGCAACCAGAAGAGCAGCAGGAAAAAAGACTACACAGCCCTCTTCCACTAAAGGAGACGCACGGAGCTAGAGCAGGAACCTAAAGGCTCACAGGAGAAAGTTCACTAAATAAAGAGCAACTGCAGCCACGTAGGACACTTGAAGGAACACACCTGTTTAGGCCTTAAAGGGGCTGGAACCCCAAACTGAGGGGCTAAATTCAGCACAGGTGTTACAAGAAGAGAAGCACTTCCTGCATCAGCAAAACCTCCTCCAGCCCTCCAGGGGGCAGGCAGCATTTCCACCAATGCCAGCCATGGAGCAGCATAGAAGGGCCAGAGCACAATGCAGAATCTGGCACCGTGAGTCTGAGACAGAGCTGGAGAATGAACCTCGATATCCTGCCTCCCAGCAATGTGCTGTCTCCACCTAACTCTCCTGAAGGGTTCTCACGCCAAAGGGGGCAGACCTTGTATTCCCGACCTTAGATTCATCCACAGCTTCTCCACACCTAACTCAGAATTTCTCCCTCCCGCTTTTCCCGCCTCCACCCCATGTCAGTGCTGCGCTGTCCTGCCAGGTGCGAAGGGCTACATGCAGCTGGTCAACGTTGCTCCTAAATCACCCAGCGGAGTAAATGCAGAGCAACAGAAGGCATCGCCTCTCCGCCCTTCCAGGCCTCGGGGCCACACGCTGAGTTGGAGGCTCAAAGCAAACAAAGAACCTCACCTTTAAGTCTGGTAAGCAGCAGTTCTATCACAGACAGCGCTTCTGTTCTGATGGAGGTGTAGCTCCTATTTTCTGTGGAGAAAGAATGCATTCCAACGTTCAAAGCGGAGTACATATCAGTGGCACAAATACAGCTTTAGCCATTTCTTTCCACAAAGAACTTTAGCTTTCGTAGCTCCAAACACTTCTGTCCATCATATGGCCAGCTCAGAAACCCCCCTGGACAGTCAGGTGTATTAGCAGTATGGAGTCTGCAAATACACAGACTCCCCCACCATGTTACAAAAGCATCATGCATAGCCTTCTGGTACAGTACCCACAATGCAACCCTTCCATGGGTTAAAGAGGAATTGGAGGCTAACAAAGCTGGTGAAATTGCAGTACAGTCATATTCCTACATCGGAGCCCTTGAGAAAACGCTTTATGTAGAGGAATCGCCTTTCAATCAACTTGTGGCTTGGCAATGCTTAAAATAATCATCCAGGTATTTCCTAAACAAATAGGATATTAGGTTATGTTATATGGGCTTTCACCCAAAGCATGCAGCCAAAGTCACCAGAGACTAAGTTGTTATCCTGTGACCATAACTTGCACAAGAGTTTCCACGGTCCTCAGCCCCTGGGGTGATATCCTTATGGAAGTGGCATAAAGGGGCCCTAAGAGCCCTATATCTGCCCAGGGGACGATTCCCCCAACACGGGCACTGCCGACAGCCTTAGGGCTCCTTCCTTGGCCATGGGGTAGGGTGCAGGAGGGGCATGTTTGGAGCATAGCAGGACTGGGAGGGCACAAACATGGCCTCTGTTGAGAGTCTGTGGTGCACCTTTTATCTCTGGTTTCTTTTTGCAGCCCATCATCTCCCACCATCCTGAGAGGTCTGGGGTGGGGCTGCTCCCCTTCACCCCGCAGGTCCCGGAAGCGCCTCACAGCTGGGATGCAGCATGTGCTGGTCATGCCCCCTCCTCCCACTTGCTGCCAGATCTCCTGCCTCTGCAACCGCAAAGTGACAGTTCATTTACTCCCGTCCCTTTATTGTTTATTGCCCTTTTCAGGCAGTAGTGAGCCTTTTCTCCTTCCTTCTTCCTGGGTGAGGGTCTGTGCAGCTCCAGCCCCTGGAGCCTCCACTGCAACGCCTTCCTGCTGAGCCCCTTTGCCCCCTTACTGGCCTGGCACAAGCGCCAGGCTAGACCCGAATGGTGCTCTGCACGTGACGGAGCCTTCCCAAGATCAGCAGAGGGCGAATTATGGCCAGCCTCCTCCCAGGCAGCCAACCCTAGCGCCCGCCTGGGAGTGAGGCTCTGAGTCAGACAGGCATATTGGGACCCCTCCCCACAACTCCACCCAGAAAAGCAAGACCAGGAGACCTAAGGCAGAACAGGCAGTAAGGAGGACATCATCAGGACGACCCAGGGGAACATCTGGGAATGGGCCTTGAGCACCCTCAGGGTTATATCCAGCCACCCCCCCGTGCCTCTGGTGTAACTCCACTGACTTTGAGGGAACTACACCAGAGATAAAGATGGGATATTGTTTCAGATGTGAACTTGGCCTAGCTATAAAAAGTCTGAATGAAGAGACTGGGAAAATTATGTTTCATTCAGTTCTCCAGTCCTACGTGACTCATCTTCTGCAAGGAGGACACTTAAAAAAGGTGAAGTTATGGATATGTAGAAAGTACAGGAGCCCACACAGCAATCTACCACCTCCAAAATCAAGGTATTTACTATTGGAGAGGAAGAGGTGTTCCTGCTCTAAAATAGTAAGACACTTCTGGACAAAGCATCACGGGCAATAGTCGTCAGCAGCCATTCCAAGGGAGGGAGCTTAAAGGGAACTCAAAGTTACGGGCTCTAACGTTACAGATTTCACTTCAGTGAACATGTCCCGAGAAAGAGAGAGAGATAAAGATATATCCACCAGCCAGCTCCCAGAAGACAAGCATTTACACGAGCTGTTCATCACCAGCCGCCTGCTGGGAAAATACATTTACCTAAAGAGTGTGTGATAGATGAGCAGGTTTCCAACAGGATTTCTGTCAAAGCCCCAGGGTCTGAGTGCGCCTCTTCAAAAAGCATTAACCTAGCAAATGTAAAAGCAGTGTGAGACTCGTGCCGAAGGAAACAAGCCACTCTACGGCTCTGCTTGGCTTACTCTGAGGAATCATTACAGCCAACGTAACAGCGCATGTGTCACAATTTCATGAAAAGGATTGAAATGCCTGAGTGAAGGCAGGAAATAAAAGTGAAGCACAAGCAGGAAAATTACCCTTGAAAATAGGCGTTCATGGCCTGTAGCACTCCAAGCTGCACTTTCCACGTACTGAGTTTCAGACGCTCACACATTAATTTGCACAGCTCTTGCCAATAGCAGCCTGAAAACAACAAATTAGAGTGTCGTTACATTAATAAGGGGAAGGAAGATGTGAACGTTCCCTACTTCACACTAATATCGCTGTCTATGTTCATGCTCCAAATTAGATCTGGCTTCAGTCACTGCAAGGAGATCAAAACATCCTCCTCCCACACAGGCCCCTGAAACCCTGGTTAATCCTGATGGGGCAACACTTCCATACGTGGGGGCCAAATCACAGGCAACTAAATCCACATTCTGTCATCTCAATAAAAAGGGGCCTGATCATTCAGAGGTGCTGAGCCCCTGAAATTCCTATTGACATTAGTGGAAACAGTGGGTGCTCAGCACCTGGGAAAACCAGGCCACTTATTTAGGGGTTTTGCTTCAGGCACCCCCAGTTAGAAAACATTGGCCTACATGTCCCATCACATCACTCTTCGCCTTCGAAACAGCTTGGGGCAAGGCATTTAGTGCACTTGTAAGGACCCTTCAGGGGTGAGCCTGGGGAAAGACAGGATATGCAGTGTACGTTTGTTGGAGTGCAAAAGACAGCATCTTCCCCAGTTACTGTAAATTACTGCCAGGATGGCATATCCAGCAGATTGCACCAACTGACCCCGCTGCTCAAGCAAATGGCTCTTGAAAGCCCTGGACATTCCTCCGCATCCCTTAACGTGCTTTCTGGTTGAGTCCCTTTTTTAAGCAAACACTCTTTGATCCACACACTGCCAGCTTTGCTCATTATTTGTCTGATCCAACTTACGCTGTGTCTCCAGATTCCTAGGCCAGGCCTTGCCCAAACTCTCAAAGGCACAGAGCAGAGATTCCATCTGAAGCTCCTTTTCTTTTTCATTCTCGTCATCATCATTCTTTGGTGAACCAGCTCCTACGCTCTCATGAGAATTCTGGAGAGGTACCAGGAATGGGGGAGAAAGACAGGATATTACACTTTGCTAACAACCAGCCCCTGTATCTAGTCATCATATAATCCACACACATACTTAGAGAACCTCAATTCATTGAAGTTCTGTTGCCATCAGGAAAAGCTACAGAAATGTTATTAATTTCTATGCGGTCTTTCATCCAGAAGAACCCCAAAGCGCTTTAAACAACACAGGGCCGAGTTTTCAGAGGTGCAGTACACTTGTAGTTCCCATTGGCTTCAGCCCAAGTCACACTCTTCAAGATTCAGATGGGGGGCTGCACCCGGTAGACATCACACTGCACAACGGTGGGTTTGGAGGAGAAATGCTATGAAAACCCTGTGATTTGAGACAGTCTCATGGGATCTTTCGTTTCCAGCAGAGCAGCCAGGGACTTGGGTTTTAATGTCTTTCTGGAGAAGCACCGCATGCCGGAAACCACATGGAACGCTGGTTTAGCTTCACTGAAAAGGTGAGGGGCTAAGACTAGACAAATCAAAAAAAGTGGGGATTGAGAAAAACCTTGTGAGATTACAAGTGGGAGACGTTCACACCTGTACTGGACCAGTCTGAACGGGGAGAGCTTTTCAAAGCATCAGCTCTGAGGAGAAAAAGCCCCATGGACATGACTTCACCCAGGCAGGCCTACCACCACCAGCTGGTTTTCAAAAAAAAAAGTAAATCAAAAAGCTGATGCGTCACCTTCTTTATCATCGGAAAGATGATGTCCGCCAGCTCTTGGAAACGGTCTTCCTTTGTTGCCTTCAGCACGTCTGCCGTACATCGGAGCGCTACCATCTTGTACTTGAGGTTCTCTTTGCGACACTCTTTCAGGACAGCCTGGACAACATCATTGACGCTGGGCTGATTGGGCACAGACTTCTGCAACTCTGCACTGAAACACCAGAAGTACATGGAAGGTCAAACACAAGTTACACCCCCACGAGGCTGTTAGTTAAGTAAGCAGCTCCGACACCTTGAACCCAGGACGTCACACAATTACTGCCACAATTCAGACTTTCCATCCTTTTTATTTTAATACAGGTTAAATAAAATGTGTTATTACACACACACACACACACACACACACACACACTGGTGCCAGTGAAGAGCTCAGAGCTGGACTGGGCCCTTTTCTAGGCCTGGTATGGCCGGTTCAAAGTTCTCTAGACAAGATCTTCTGGCCATCCCCAAAAATATCCAGTAATTTGCAAGGAGAAGATGCAGCCCTTGGACCTGCGTCCTAATGGCACTCTCCTATGGGAAGTTTTTCTCAGAAGAGAGAGGGGTTCCTTGTCATTTGGTGGAGTCTGGGGCATCGCAAATGGGAAAAATGCTATTCAGGAGAACAAATCTCTAAGAACAAAAGTTAACCCGTTAGCTCCAGAGTGTGCGAATCTCCACCAGAGGCAAGGAATTCCTTCTCCCAGCATTAACCAGCGTACATACACGCACCCTCTGTTCTAAGGGCAATGTTTCACTCTCTGTGGCTCCATTCGTTCTCCCTTCCTTCCCTGTAAGTACATTTCTGAACCTGAGCTCTTCCTCAGTCTTGCAGTAACTGTTGTTCCCTCTTCCTTTCTTCTTCCTCACATTTTCCCTACTTCCTGTGTTCTTCCCCTACCTCCTCTCACACACTTTCAACACAACGCCCCCATCACTTCCTCCTCTGTCCCTCATCCTCTCTCTCAATCCCATCCCTCTGGCTTTCCCACTCCCATAGTCCACTCGCCCATCCATTCACCACCTTCACCATCCCACTCCTCCCATCCTGTCCCTACACCCACTGAGCAGCTCTGCTGCCAACTCTGGCTTCTGCTCAACAGCCCCCAGCCTCAGATCAGCAGGGAGAGGAGAAAAAGCGTCTACGTCCCAGGGGGAGATTAGGGTGGCAACAGTTCCTATGACCTCCTACTCCTCCCTGGAAAGGGCAGGTGGCAATGAATTCTCCCTCAGCCCAGGAAAAGGCAGTGGCCATGCAGGCACAGGGAACCCATTTGATTAAACAACGTTTCGCTATAGGGACGGTTACCTGCATGCAGAGACGACGCTGGCGATAGCTTTCAGCAGCTCCTCCTGTGAGCATTAAAACAAAAGTGAGACGTGTTCATGAGAACAACTTCACCGCGAGACAGTGCTTTCCTCCTGCAGTTGTCACTGGTATCCCTAACTCTGTGGCTCAGGCAGATGCTGCAGAAGCATCCAAATGCCACTCACCTCTACAAGGGGCACATTCTTTCCATCACTCCACGGTAAACTGCACTGTTTTAATCTCATCCTCTCCCATCACTCATTCTTCCCGTGGTAAACTAGCTCACTAGATGCCTACATTCCAAAAACACGACCCGGACGGGTTCTCACTCACACTGTCCTGCTGCATAGCTGGGCCTCAACGTGTCTAAATGTGCGCTGCCAGAGGGATAGAAAGTAGTCTGAAGAACCAGATTCTCATTTACATTAAGGTTTTTGGGTTTTTTTAAACTCCACAGTATGCTACTTGGTGCACTTATTTCCATTACCGACTGGGCATAGCCAGAGTTTCCCCATTTCCACCACCTTTAGTTACTGTGGTTCCATGCCTTGTCGTTTAAAAACATGCACACAAAAACATGTCATTTAAAAACTCGCTCTAAATCGAATAGGAACAAAGCAGTTTGGGTATCTGAGCCATTGAACAGCCACATGTCCGGGCCAGAACACCTCAGTGCCCCTCTTTGTGTATCAGGAACACACAGGTCAGGAAGGGTCCATCAACCAAAGCATGATTGCCATATTTGGGGTCGGGAAGGAATTTTCCTCCAGGGTAGATTGGCAGAGGCCCTGGAGGTTTTTCGCCTTCCTCCGCAGCATGGGGCAGGGATCACTAGCAGGAGGGTTCTCTGGCAATTGAAGTCACCGAGCCTCAGCACTTGGGGACTGCAACAGCAGAGTCAAGGGAAGGGGTAGGAGCGGCTTTGTGGCCTGCAGCATGCAGGGGGTCAGACCAGATGATCATAATGGTCCCTTCTGACCTTAAAGTCTACGAGTCTATAAGATACATTTGGAATCCCACTCCCTGCAGGAACGGGAATGTTTATGGCTCACTATGTTCCGTTTCTGGGCTAAGGGACTGAACACCTGAGCCTCTCTCAAGCCACTTGGCCCCCAATTGTTTCTTTACCTTTCCTGCCCACGTTCTTCCAGACAGACCTTGCAACAATGCACCAACCACCATTCCCAGATGGGGCGGTACCAGGGAACCAGTTTGTTTGGCAATAGAGGCCATGGCAGCCGCTCCCTGGGCTTTCATCTTCCAAGACTGGGACTGCAGAGCCTTCTGGGTAATGGCGATCAACTCCTGCATATACAATCTAATGCCACCGTAAGTGCCTGTGTATCAAACACAAAGAAAAGCTGTAATTGTAGGACATCAAAGGAACAAAAAGCTGATCCTCCAGCAGTAAAAGGATTCTTCTCTTCTGGCTGTGAGCTGAGTCACCAGATAACCTCCAGGTGACTCATCGTGTGGCCAAACAACAGTCATTCCAGCTCCTCCTCACCTAAACGGTTTTGTTTGCTAGATCCTTCAGAGCTGATTTAAGAGGGTCTTCAATACACAATTGAACAGGAGAGCCAATCTCCATCCCTTGATCTCGTGGGGATTAGGGCATTTCTCTTGTCGATTTCCAGGGACATTTTATTTTTCTTAAAAAACCACATCCCTTGCTAATTTGATGGCAGCAGCTCCTCGGGTCCTGGGGAAGAGGTCTGCAACAGCAACCTACTGACTGGCTGGGAATTTTGAAACCAGGTCACTAAACAGCAAAGAAAGAGCTAGCATGTCACTCGCAAAGGGGCAAATTACACAGCTGCATCTTCCTTCATCCCAGGGCATAAAGGTGTTGAAATTGGTATCTAGAGCCCTCCTATTGGGTAACACCCACTCTCTGGAGTGAATACTATGAGTACCACCTAGTGGACCCCAAATCAAATGAGATCTTCAATTTCCATCAGGCTAGCCCAGGCCCTGGGCCATCAGCCTTAATACCCCTCCCCACGTCAGCACCTGCAGAGAGAGCAAACTTCATTCCATAAAGCTTTTGAATGCTGGGCTGAGATTAAAAAAAAAAGTAGATATCCCCCATTGCAATAGTATCCAGCACCTCGCGGGGGGCAAGGGGCACTCCAGCTGGGAGTGTGGGCTCTAGGGTGGGGCTGGGGATGAGGGGCTCAGGGCTGGGACACAGGATGGGGGGCATGAGAGCTCTGGCTGGGGGGTGCAGGCTGTGGGGTGGGGCCAGGGATGAGGGATGTAGGGTGCAGGAGGGTGCTCTGGCGTGGAGAGAGGACTTCCTCCCGGGAGGAGGAGGGGGAAGAGGAGAGAGGCACTTCTCCCCAGTCCTGGCAGGTTCGGGCCGCCCTGCCGGGATCAGGCTGCCCCGCTCAACTGATCAGTGCCGAGGTGTTGGAGACATGAAGGGTTCGTCTCAGGGCGCATGCCAACACAGGTCTGTGCCAGGTCACCAGTGAGCTGCGCCTTGAATCCCCCTGTCGGTGCCCAGGGTCCGGAGACGGAAGAAGGGTTCTTTGAGCCTGTCTCCCTACTTCCAAGGCATGACAGCTCCATGTGGGTTAGCGCTGGCGGGACGTCCCCCACGATGGGGAACGGTGCCACTGAGATGGGGACACGCGGAACGGTCCCAAGGCGGGTTTACCCTTGGGCTTGGGTATCGCTGCCTGCAGTACCTCGGGTGTCGACGGGACTTTGAGTTGATGGAGGCCCTCGTCAATGTCCGGTGTGGCAGGCATGGTACGGGGCAGGGGCGGCTCTATGTGTTTTGCCGCCCCAAGCATGGCAGTCAGGCGGCTTTCGGCGGCGCGCCTGCGGGCGGTCCGCTGGTCATGCCGATTCGGTGGCATGCCTGCGGGCGGTCCGCTGGTCACGCCGATTCGGTGGCATGCCTGCGGGAGGTCCGCAGGTGCCGCGCCTTCGGCATACCCGCCGCCGAATTGCCACTGAATCCGCAGGACCGGCGGACCTCCCGCAGGCATGCCACCGAAGGCAGCCTAACTGCCGCCCTCACGGGGACCGGCAGGACGCGCCCCGCAGCTTGCCGCCCCAGGCACGCGCTTGCTGCGCTGGTGCCTGGAGCCGCCCCTGGTACAGGATGGGCTAGACCGCTCGACTTGAGCTGGGGCTCGACTCCCTGACGGAGGTGTTGAGCTGCCCAGCATGGGTCTTGGCTCTCCTCCAGCCCTCTCCTTATGGGAAGTGAGAGATCTTCCCCTCAAGGTCCTCTTGGGCTTCTTGGCTGGAGCCGGGGAGGGGGATTGGTGCCGGCTTGTAGAAGGTGTCAGCGGGGCATTCCGCACCGACGCTGCAGTGCTCGGGGCCGAGTCGGCCCTCTGCTCTGGTGCCGGGGTCAGCACCGATTCCCTCAGGAGCGCCCTGGGATGGATGTCTCTCTCCTTTTTTGTTCAGGGTTTAAATGATTTAGAGATGTGACACTTGTCACTTATGTGTCTTTTGCCTAGACACCTTAAACAACTATCATGCGAGTCGCTGATGGGCACAGGCCACTTACAACGATCGCATGGCTTAAAGACTGGGGATCGGGGCATGTCCCGTCCCTAGGCTGAGTCCCCTCTGGAACCAACTAACTAGAACACACACTAAGGGTAACTATTAACTATATACAACTATTTTACAGGAACAAACATTCGTGAGACACACTGAACGAAGTGAAAAGCTAGACAAAGCAGCAGACGTTCCAGCACCGCCACTGGCAGCACGAAGGAACGGACGGTGGGGGGAGCTGGTGGCACTCTTTCTGTGCATGTGCGTGTCACTCCAGGGGGCGCCAGAGTGGGTCCACTATGGATACCACTGAGAGAAAAACTTCCGGCACCGGTGCATGTGGCGAACACACACATCTACTATGGAATGGACGTGAGCAAGCACTCCAAGAAGAATTAAAGGTTAAATTTTTTGCAAACTTTGTGGATGATGTTTCCTCTAGATTCTCAGCAGCCCCAGCAATAAGCAAGCGTCTACCGATTTCCAGATCAACTTACCAGGTACATTTTCCTGCCACACTTCGGTCCACAGATTAGAATCATCTTTCTCTCCTTTCTCTTCATCTGGGACCTCGTGCATGCCCAGAAATGCCAGAGGCAAGACCTGTTTGGCATGGTTCTTCAACACGTCTGGGCTGTAGCGCCCGATGGCATGAACAGTTAAAGCACAGCCTATCCTATAGACCGGTTCTGAAGGACAAGGGGAGAAAACAATGACACAGTTTGGTCATTTGGAGCCAGTGACTTCTCTCCCTTGCTGGTGAGAATCCAGAGTCACTCCGCGGAAGCAGGGAAGGGAGTCACACGGGTGTATAGGAGAGGAGTAGCACTGTGTGTTTTCCATTAATGTACACATTAGTGCTCTGCATGAATGGGAATGAAAATACTAGAACATGCCTTCCCCAGCATCTCCCCCACAGGAGCTGGTTCCCTGCCTCATACGGTAAGCCTGAAATCCACCAAAAACCACATACCTTCCTTCTCCATGTACCAGCTGTTGAGCTTCTGCAGTAGTTTCTCAGTGCTACTATCCCGGGAGGTCTTTAAAAAAAGTCAGAGAGAGACTCAAATCATTTAAATACACGTAACCTTCCCCCTCCCAAGAAACCAATATCATAAACACAATTAAAAGACACCAGCTCACCCGAACTAGATGCCCCATAGCAAATGCAAAAGACTTCTGCACCACGCTGTTGCGATCAGTCAGCCCACTGAGTAAAGCACTCATGAGTTTGCCTGTTTGAAAAGAGACAGGATTGATTCTGGTAACGCAAACTTGGACTTGGACTGCTATGGGTTACAGCGCCTGAATTTTATTACATCATTTCTGTTTCCGCATCAGTCGCTTTCTTCAGTTTGTTAATTATGCATGAAAGTGTCCTTTAACAGGATGATAAAACTTCATCTGGCCCCATGTACACACGCAAAACCGAAACCAGTTAGAACAGCTGTCACTGGAGCGTAGCCAGGAGGACAATGCTGCTGTTTTGCAGCTAGTGACACGCATAGCCATAGCTGATCTACAAGGGCATCTGGTTTCAGCCCCATTGTCCCCCAACCCATTAAACTATATTTCCTTCTGGTAACGTAGACGAGACCTGCCCAAGCCTCCCAAATCGCGATAAAGCCTTGGATGTTCCAACGGTAGCTGTGACCCTGATTAGGTTGCCAGTAGGGACTGAACACAAGCCTTACAGGTCTAACAGCATGAGCCACGACTGCCTGAGCTGAAGCAGCAGCTCCATCAGCTTGAAGGCAGCAGCAGACTCGTATGTGAGCGAGTCCCTATAGCCGAACAAAGACACAGCTGGCCAGGGCATTAAAAAAGGTTTCCACACAGTGGGGCAGCGCTGCTGAGGCACCATTCCAGGGAGGAAACGTGCTCTAGCTGTGTCAGGGGACAGCCCTGTTATACCCTTAATCCCTGGTCATGCTGGCAAAGGAAAACGTGCTCGCAACCGCGGTTAAAACACAGCTATCACTCATCTGCTTCAGACATGGCAGGGAGAGGCCCTAGGCCCATTCCAGAGCCACTCCCTCAACCCCTCTTAGGGCTTATCCCTACCACCCTTTTCTGCGTGAAGCAGCTCCAAGGGAGGGCCGGAGAACACGAAGAGCACTGTGTGCTGGCAGACAATGGAAACCAGGCTATTCAGGAGAGACTCTAAAAGCAACTTAAACCAGACCCCTCTCTGAAAGGAAACCTTACCTGAGTACGGCGTTAAGTCCTGGGGACACTGAGTGGTTAGTGACACAATGACGCTGGCACAGCCTCCCTGAAAGGTTGCAAGAGAAAAATCGATGTTATGAGCGTATTCTACCGAATTCACCAGCCGCACAACAAAGGTGAGGTTATTAGTACACATGTCGAAAAGCAAGTCAGGTGGGCGGACAGGAATCCCGATCGGAAATGAGCCGTTTTCAGCTATTACAGCTGCTGCTTCAGAGTCAAAAGCACCATAATAGGGTTGGCATTGCAGCGTTTTGCCGCCCCCACTGCCCAAGTCTTAGTAAAGCTGCAGACGTACCTTAGTGCCCAGGCCTATTCCACTTTTGATCAGCTCACACAGCCTAGGAACCAGCTCACCCAGGACAGACACATCCAGATACTGCAAGCACTATGGAAAGGGAAGGGATGAAAGAGTAAATCTTGAGAAGACACTGAAGCCAGGCCTGTACCATAAACAGAAAAGATGCTGTTTGCTTTTACTTCACTGCACTTGGGAGCTTATTGTATTGTGTAGCCTCATTTTAAAGGGACACGGTCAGGCCCCAAATATAGATTAGCAGCCTGATGCATCACGCCGTTACACTGGGGCGACCTCACTGAAACCAACGCTTGCCCCGTTGTAGAGCTGGTGCATCAGAGTGTTGATTTGGGCCCTTTGTATTTTTAAGAAGATATAAAATAAAACCACTGTCAAGTAAATACATTTGTGGGTGTAAATTTTGGCAGGGATGTAAACATTCCCCAGCAGCCATGTGAAACCTCAACACCGCAGCGCTAACGCATCAGAACCAGACAATGCTGAGATTATTTCCCATCTCAATCGTCTACGATGTTGATAGCAAATGGAAGGAAATTTCTCTTCTAAAAAACCATGATTTTTTAAATGATCATGTCTCTAACACCAGAAATCCTATCAAAAGCATTGCACTTTTCTCCATGTCCTTTCTAGGGTTTCTATAGATTTAACTCAGTAATAAAAAAAGAAGCATTCCCATTCCAAGTTATATTGCTCATGGAGTTATGCTGACAATATAGAAGCCCTCAGATTATTAGGACGTTTGGCAACATTGTCACCAAGGGTAAAACTGAGCCATTAGGTGGACCCCAAGGCATGGTGCATAAACTGGAGGCCTTATGTCTCAAGGAGAGCCCTCCAAGGCCAATACAGACTGAGTAATTTGCTATTGCCCTTTACAAGGGTGTCTGCTTCTCCAAGCCATGTGAAATTGCGTCCACATGAGCAGGGGATGCACAGAAAACAAGATGGTTTTGATTCCCTTTACACCGGATGGCTTCGCTGTGAGCGGAGTGGGGCCTGTGCCTGATTACTTCAGGGAGCACTGGGGTCTCAATGAGGTGCTTCAGAGACCACATCACCGAGACCACAATGGCCCCAGCACCTCACACAATGGAGGTTTTATTAAGAACAACTGGGACAGCTGACAGCGTCCGTGTTTATATTCCTGTCTGCCTTCATGTCACAGGCTGGGTAAAGAGTGGCGGTCACAGCCCCATCCCTTCTGAAGACGGCCATAGAGTTCAAACTGAAGAAGAGGCCACGGCTGTACTTTTCACTCAGAAGGCAGCTCCTCCAGCAGAATGCCAGCCCGTGGCAGGGTGCCTGGGCACCATGGAAGGCTGAACTCAGGAAAAACGGGTGTGGAATACTGAATAACCTACACCATTTCCAACAGCAGCTGGATTTTCCCCAAGGGTTTCCCACTGAAGTACTGTCCTGGCCCAGATCTAAATGTCTAAAGCACTAAAAACCACTGGTAGGACAGGAGAAAGGGAAAAATAACAGAGCTCTGAGCCAGTGTCCAGGAGCAATTCCCTCACACTGCCTCCTGGGGACCCAAGCTGGGAACAAATTAGGAGTGCAGATCCTAGAGCAAGTGGAGATAAGACTACAGAGGAGAAGTATTTGCACTCTTAAAGAAGTGGAGGAGTCCCTCCATGCTAGCATTCAGCATCCCCTGAAATTGTTGGGTCACCCACGGAAGAGCATTAGTCGTCACCCTTAAGAACAAAACACTCCTATGCTCTTCACCACATCATGGGCAGCTCCTCAGCTGGTGCCAATTGTCACAACTCTACTGACCTCAATGGACACTAGATGAGGATCTCCCCATCTGGCCGCACGGCAGCTGCTATGAAGGAGAAGGAAGGCCAGTAGCTACCTGTGTGAGGTATTGGGGGAGGGATAGAAGGTATAATCTAAACGAAGAGGTGGACAGGAGCCCATACCTGAGGAACTCTGACAATCAAATGAATGGTTGTCTGATAAAAGCCTGAAGGGAAGTTCCCCATCATGTTACCACTTTGGTCATTATCAACCCTCCCACACATCTACTTTAGGACCTTTCCTAAATCCAACACCTACCATATTAATTGTTTCCATCATGGGAGATGATTTAGCAGCACTAAGTCTGGCACTATCCATTGCAGCCTAAAGGAAACAGAACAAACAAAACAGATGTAATCTGAAGCCAGTAGAAAAAGCCACCACATCTCAACATCAAATGCAATGTGTTTCCCCACAAACTCTGACTAGTGCACATTTTCAGATAACTACAGGCAAGAAGCAGATGTCAGCAATGGGGCGTTGGGAGATCACCGCAGTCTAGTACCCCTCTCTATTAGGAAAGCCCAGGTTTGATGACGGTGCTGAAAACACCCCCAATCTGATTACTGGAGCTTACATTATAACTAGCAATGGTGCTTCAGATGTTGCATTTCCAGGAAATAGGTGCCAGGTTTGTTAGGATAGATGCAACCTGCATATTTACAGAGGTCTGTTCCATAATTTTACTCAGGGCTGAAGTTAGATTTACTAACAGTTATTGTCAAGATTGCTTTTTCCCCCCTTTATGAAAAGACTGGGGGCACACAATGCATTTAAAAAAATCCTCCAGTAACTCCATGGTTCTCTGTGTCATATAAAAATAACAGATAACAGTTCAGTAGATACATTAGCTAATTCCCTTAACACCTTGGGATGCCTCTCGCTCAGAATTGCTGATTTATTCTGTTCATGTCTGTGGGAGCCTTGACGCTATCAATCCTTGTGAAACGGCTGTGAAAACATACCCCCTGGTTGTTACACTTACTTTCTCCTGATCCGTAGCGCGGAGACTCAAATAATTGAGAACCTGGGGTTCCAACACGCTTAAGGACTCCAGCAAAGCTGGGATGAGCTTTGGCGCGTGAGGCTTCAGCATAACACCAGCACTTTTACTGATCTTCACAAGAGTGTTAATGCTGGAAAAGAATTGAAGCTCATGTCATCCCACAGCCTTTACAACTCTAATTATTTACAAAAGCCCTTTCCCCAAGTGTAGCTGGCATCCGTGGCAACTCTGTGCTGACACACCACCAGATTCAGATCTGCTGCATCCGTACAAATCTGGAGTATGTCTGCAAATGGAATTTTTCTGTGTCTTTTCAACTTAACTGAGACCAGAATCTTGCCTAGAGACTCTACTGATACTTACACATTGTTCAAGCTATTTTATCCTCTCGCCCCGATTGCCTAGCGTATCCAGTGTGTTGCAAAGAGAATATTATTTAGACACATTTGAACACAGAAACAGGAAGCAGCTGGATTATTAGATTAGGAGACACTACGCAAAATCAGCTCAGAAACTTCAGTCATCTCTGCACAAGTGAAACCCCCACCCTTTAAAACAATATGTTCAACCGCATCACTCCATTCCACACAGGCTGCTGCTCTCAGACACATTCCACGTGTTATACCCTCCCTCAAACAGTTAGTGGCCCAAGACGTGTGCTAATGGACTGTCACTTGAAAATCAGGAAGGCTACAAAGTACTTTCAAACTCTCACAAGGAAGAAAACAATTCATGAGAGATTTGTTACGGTTTGTTGGTTTTTTTTAATCTTGCTGGATAATAATGTTAATGAGATCAGTTTATTCCTGCAAAAGACAGCTTCACTTCAGCTTTTAGCTAACTTCAGAACCTTAGGCTTGGTCTACACTAAACCCCCAAATCGAACTAAGGTACGCAACTTCAGCTACGTGAATAACGTAGCTGAAGTCGACGTACCTTAGTTCGAACTTACCGCCGTCCAGACCCGGCAGGCAGGCTCCCCCATCGACTCCGCGTACTCCTCGCGGCGAGCAGGATTACCGGAGTCGACGGGGAGCACTTCTGAGTTCGATTTATCCGTCCAGACTAGACGCCATAAATCGAACCCAGAAGTTCGATTGCCTGCCGCCGAACCAGCGCGGTAAGTATAGACAAGCCCTTAGTTACTGCTTCATTTATTCCACGCAGAAAGATTACAAAATAATAATCAATGGCAAAGTGCCATTCTTTCATCTCAAAGGACTCTGAATCCCTTTAGGAACTAAAATACAAGCATTCAGCACCACTGAAATGCAGGCACCTCTGTAGTGTGTGCAACCAGCCCAAAGAATGCTGAAAAAGAGCGATGCAGAGAGAGGAGCAGTGAAGAAATGTTGGCCAAGGAGACACAAGGGTAAATCCCTTTTCATGAGCACTTTACATGTACACACCATCAGCTTGTGAGGCCCTACAGAAGAGTCTCACATACTACACACTGCCTGGGGGTCAGTTTACTTGCTGCAGAAAGATGGAAGGCTGGATTGACTCCTGCTGTGACCTGTGCAACTGCAGTGTCTTTCATTTGTTGTCCCCCTACTTGACTTGAGCCCTGGGCTCAGTAGCGCCTGTCCTTAGGCTGGGGAGGGGCCTTTGGATGCCCCCAGGAACTCAATAGGTGCAGAGAGGCTGGATATTCTGAATAGGAGACTTAGGCTAGCTACACTACGGGGGGGGTCGACCTAAGATACGCAACTTTAGCTACGCAAATAGCATAGCTGAAGTTGCGTATTTTAGGTCGACTTGCCTAGCTGTGAGGATGGTGGCGAGTCGACCGCTGCCACTCCCCCGTCGACTCCGCTTCCGCCTCTCGCTGCGGTGGAGTTCCGGAGTCGACGGCAGAGCGATCAGGGATCGATTTTATCGCGTCTACACTAGACGCAATAAATCGATCCCCGATAGATCGATCGCTACCCGCCGATCCGGTGTAAGTAGTGTAAGAAATCGCACTCTAGGAAACCACTAGAATTCTCTGAGCTGCTGTTTTAACTGGACGAAAGCAGGGGGAGGCGAGAGGGCTGTTTTTTCTGGGGATGGGGAGAGGGGATTAAAACGGCAAGTGATTAACCGACACGCTGCAGTTCAGGTGAATAAACCAAATCCCCTTGGAACAAACACACGCCCAATCCCAAGGGAATGTACAGGCTGTAAAACAAACCTCAGAGCCCGAACTTCAGTCACTGTGCTCATCATTCCTTTGTCCAGCAGGCAGGGCAGCAACACCGCTATAGTTCTCTGGCCCGCTGCGCCTTTGGCGGGGTCGCACATTTTCACACACACCTAAGGATAAATAGGAGAGGCGACGTCACACACGGCTAAATCTTTCCTCAGATTTAACCCAGCGCCTTCCCGTGTGCGATGGGAAAAGTTACGGAGGAACCAGAGCCAAGAGACTGGGTCACATTCAGACTTCGTGTACGTGGGTGCAGCCCATGGAAGTCAACGCAGTTGTGCCTGGTCGTGTCAGGTCTGGGTTTGCCCGTTAGAGCACCATTACTTTTGTATGGGGGATTAAACGCTCAGCCAAATTCCAGCTCAGTGCTATATCGATATTCGGTCCTGAACGGGGACATGGAGACAGGAACCGTGCTGCCTTCCAAATCCAGGCATGGCATCGCCCTGGCCCTCAACAATTGGATCTAGTAATGGAAACACAGCTGCTGTGCAGGTTATTTCAGCCAGATTGGCCCAAATGGTGAATGGCCACAACAGCAGGTCCCAAAGTAGGAGAGTCGCAAACCCCAGGAAGGGCAGCTAAACCCTGTCTCGTCAGCTCCATTTCTATGCACATGTGCACGCGCTGTACACTGCACATAACACCACTCTTTAACCCTCTAAAAAAAGAAGGGCACACGGAAGCAGATTTCAGATGTTTTCCTCCAACAGGTCACATTGATTTCAACAGGGGTTATCAGTGTGTACGGGATGCAGGATCACACTTATATTTATCTCCACTGGGCTATAACGTAGCACTGCACCTTAGTACCAGGGTAGTTTATATGAGAGTAATTTGTAATCAAAGGTCATTCTTGGACAGGTGGAAATTAACTATTATACACCACCACATACAACACACCCTCCACATACACAGTCTGCAATGAAGAAGTTCAATTTTACCTTACTTAACGTTTTCAGGGCTAGTTCTGCTGCTTTGCGTACAGACTCCTGCAGAAGAAGTTAAAATTCCATTAAGATTTTATTTAAACTTTTTGTTTGATCATTACTGACCTACCTGGACTTTCCAGACAAGTATTGACAAATCTGATTCATAACCTGTGATCTGTTTGTGTATGGTCAACCTCTTATCACTGTGTGTGTGTATTTATTTTGTTCAGATTCCAAAAAATGGGAACCGTGTGCTATGAAACCAATTTGATCCTGATTTACGACTAGCTGTCATTTTTCCATTTAAAGGAGTTCCCATGCTTTGTTCTTCCATGCCACTAATGTTGGAGGATCTGTCCTTCTCCAAAAGGAAACATAAAATCTCTCCTGTATGTTTTATTCTCTACTCAGAAGCATTTTTGAAGAATTCGGCTATACTGTTTCTACCAACATCATATTTAGGACTGGTTTTATTTTGCCTTTCACCACACACAGCGAAAATGATGCAATTCCAGCTGAGTTTGTGAAAGCAACAAGGCCTAACCTCTGCCCCTCCGATCACAGCACAATTTCAGATGCAAAGAAGCTTTAGCCCTGCTTGAACAGGCAGGGCTGGATGTTAGGAAACATAAGGCTTGATCCTGTAGGATGCCGAACACTCTGGTCTGCAGAACACTTAAGCGTGTGCTTCACTTTAACACGTGAGTGAGCCCAGTTGGACTACTCATGCGCTTGAAGTTAAGCATTCACTTAAGTGTTGTGCTGGGTCAGGGCGAGACTGTTCAGCACTTTGTAAGATTGAGCAGAATAGAAAACAGTGTGTGCTGTATACGCCCCCCTCAAACCTACTTGCTCTCCCAGAACTGCACAAGATGCTCTGGATAAACCGAGTGGAGAAGGTCTCAGAAGGAATCACAACACTATGAGGAACCCATATGAAGAATTTCCCAAGCATTTTACTCACTGGGACCTGAACAGTGGTGAGCACCTGCAACTTCCATTGGCTTCAGCAGGAGCTGGAGATGCTCTCAGGACCAGACCCTAGCTAACAACTGATTTTTCACAGAGATACTTTTCTAAACTTGCAGCAGATGAGATATTCCCTCCAGATTTGATAATTATACTTTTTGTAAGAGCTGACAATTTAACAGGAAGCTGTATTACCTTAATATCATCTTGCACTCGGAACAGGGTTTCCCAGATTTCTGGAAGTTTATCAATAATGTCATCCAGTGGTCGGCCTCTTAATAAGTCATTCAGTGCTAGACAGCTGCAAACACAAACACAGTTTTGTTTCAGACAGGGATACAATACAGAAATAAAATGCTGAAAACCAAAACAACCCAAAAAACCCCACCACACATTACTGTCACCTAAACTTACTTCCAATGGCAGGCCGTCCTTGGCAGGAAAGACCTCTGGGCCTGACTCTCATTTACATTAAAGCCACTTTGCATCATTTTGGCAGCGTAAAGGGGCCTGAGAGTCAATGAAAACGTAACACACACCTACTAAAAAGCCCCTTTACACTGCCAGAGAGAGGCAGAGTGACTTTGTGTAGATGAGAATCAGGCTCCCCAACTCCAGAATAAAGCAATAGCTCATGAAACCCCATCTCCTTCAACAGATACCTTCGTTATATTTCCCAGCCCTGATTCACCGCTGCTTTCCAGTGCATGATATTCTAATGACTCCATCTAACTCCGGGTGGGGAACGGAGACATTCGATGGATCAGGTTTGGAGCACAGATTAGATGTTTATGCTGGTTTGCTGATGAGCTAGATCAAACAGCAGCTCATTATCAGAGCTGTATCTAACTGCACCCTCCTATCACCAAGTCCTTATACTACACACTGATAAATGGACTGTCCATAGACTCAGATCATGACACAGGATACGTCCACACTTCAGAACCCCTCCAAAAACCCAACCAAACACACCACACACAGAGCGGGTCTCAGAGCCCAGGCCAATGCTACGGAGCTTAAAAAAAAAGCAGTGCGGACATTTCTGCTTGGGCTGGAGCCTGGGCTCTGAGTCCTGCCCCGCTCGCCAGGTTTCAGAGCCTGGGCTCCAGCCCGAGCATCTACATGGCTGTTTTAAGCCCTGCAGCACAAGCCCGGTTCTGAGCCTCACTGGTTTTAGTTTGCAGTATAGACATTCCCTAAAACTTTTCAGGCCCCCCCCAAGAACATTGCAATCAGAAGACACTTTTCTTCAGAGCCTTTAGCCCAGTATCACAGCAGGGCTGAATGGGATCCAACACTGAAACACAAGGCGTTGCGGTATATCCTACTTCAGCACGACTCTATTCTGGTGGTGGGTTCCATTCTGTCCACACACCCCGCCCCACCCCTCGGCCCTTTTCCTTTCTAAATCCACTAGAATTTCTAACAACGTGTTGGCAGTTTTGTTTAAAGAGAAAGCTGTCACTGTTCAACTATACCTGGATTCTCTGATCCTCCACATGTTGCTGGTCAGGTTGTTGAGCAGATCATCCAGAATCTCCTTCATGTATTTATCAATCTGGTGGAAGAAAAGAAAAAAGATCATAGACCAGGAGCAGCCTGCAGCTTCCCATCAAGGCTCTGGCCTTGCAACTGGATCCACATACACGGGTCTGACTGCATGACTAGGACCGTAGCAAGCAAAAGTCCTGGTCTTTAGCTAGTACCTGCCAAGATTTTCCACCTTGCTAAGGAAGGTCTTTGTGGACGAGACACAACGCCCCCAGAGATACCAGCCAAAGTGCAGCAAATCCTGATCGACTGTGAAAGGTCAGAGCTGACCTTGCATGAACCTGTTCTGCTTGGGCTGGCTCTCTTGCTCCAGTTTGGAAGAGACTTCCCCTCTGCTGGTTCAGAGCCCAAGGCTGCGGGGAGCCACATTAGCCATGTGGAGAAGGGAAAGCTAGAGCCCTCCAGCTCTTTTGTTATGGAGAGGTTTGGAAGCAGAAGCAAATAGGTCTCTAGAAAGAGCAGAAGCAGGATATTTCCACATGCCTGAGAGCCTCCGAATCTACTTATGCAGTTTTTTATGGGGAGAGGTAGGATTGGGGCTGCTAAGAAGAAAACTCACTAATCCATTCCAGAGTTTCAGGAGCCCAGGGAAGAGAGGGCCTACCACTGAACTCTCCTACCTCCTGTAGCTTGGGGACAGCTTCTTTCACTGAGTCAGCATCTGCTTCTTCCAATGAGCAACCTCCTCGCCACTTCAGGGAAGCGGATCAGCTGATCTTTGGCTGCCACAACCCCAGAGCCCTCTTCAGCCACTGACGGGTGAACCGTACCCTCACAAAGCAGCAGGGGCCCCTAGGGGCTTCTCATAAAAAAGGCAGGAAGTGCTGCAACCCCTCCTTTATGGGGCAGCAGAACTTGAACGTGGCCCTGGCAGATGAGCTCAGGAAGATCCTTCCATGCATAACAGGCAGTGTGGAGACATCTGTGCATCTTCTATTTCTCCCAATAAATTCCACATCCCCTGTTCTACTTGGCTAGGTTAGAACCCATTCTACATAGTAAGAGGTTTCCTCCTTCTCATACAGCACAGATCATCAATGCCTTTCACAAGATGCTCCTCAGTTATTTCTTGCCGAGAATCCTGTTGAGATGCTCAAGCATGTGGCTTTTCACTCCAACACCCTACAGACCCAAATGGGACATGAGAACTCATGCTCACTCACTGCAGATTTGTCGGTGACAAGCGCGTTCCAAATGCTGGTCATAGCCTGTCGAATGCCCATGTTGGGGTCAAACTGGTAACGATAGAGACGGGGAACCAGCTGGGGCAAAAACGGAGCCAGTTGCTCTCCAGCCTTTGTAGCGATCACGTTGAAACCAAACGCTGCTCCCTAAAATGAGGAAGAACGGATGTATTTGATTCGCTGCAGCAGACAAGTGCATCTATTCTACTCGTTTAGGGCCCAATCCTGGGCCCACTGACGTCAATGGCAAAGCTTCCACAGAAGTAAGCAATGTAGGATCAGATCCCTGTCACACCCCTGATTTGTCATTGCTGAGTTACATTCCCTATGTCATCTGGTTAGTATTCAAGTGAAGCCAAATATTGACCTTAAGGACCAATCCCACAGCTTTGAGTCACACAATCAGCCTCCCAACAGGTGATGCAGCGAATTTGCAGTGAAGGGAGGATAACTTAATACTGTAGCACATATTCTCTCTCCCTCACTCCTTTTCATTTTGAGGCATCTCCTCAGCCCTCCTATCTAGAGATGGTGAGTGAGGGGGGTATAAATCTGTGCAGCAGTGAGCATTACAATAAGCAGCAGATTTTCCAAAGAAAATGTGTTCCCAAAAGGAATCAGCCATGTAGGAGTTTTCCCTGCACACAAACTATGTTGCGTTTACAAAAGGACTTTTTAAAACAAATAAAAATCTAAGGTTAAAAGGAGAGAGAGAGAGAGAGAGAGAGAGAGAGCGCGAGCGCTTCTCTGCATTTCTTTAAAATGCTTGGGATTACTGCTTTGTATTCATCACGGTTTAGAGGAACTCAAATGGCACTTCATCAGCCCTTCTGTAGTCAGAAAGGGGGACTGTCAACCCACATGCTGATGTGTAGCTATTCACCCAAGTAGTCCCATTAACATCAGCGTAACTGAGCAAAATAACTTCTCAGCCGTGGAAGTCGGAGGTTCAGAGTCTAGCCCATAGCGACGACAGTTTGCACTGCTACACTCAGTATTGTATCACAGCTGCCATTTTGCTTCAGGTAGAATATTGTGTCACAAATTTTTGAAAAGCATGGCAAGTAAATACAAAGAAGCTCCCTCTTCATTTCCCCTGCTGGGGCAGCGATCTAAGATCAGTGACAAACCATAAGGCTACTGTAACGGGGGGGGCAGAATCTATGACCCCGCTGAGGAAGGAGTGCTCTTCTGCTAGCAGACATTAGAATCCAGCATAAAGTTGCTGTGTACATTCTGCTGACTCATTACAGCAGGTGCAGCTGGTTAACTCCCCCAGGCTATAAGAGAAAGGTGTGAACGTCCGGTTATAGGAATCGAAGGGCAGAGATAGGGAGGTCCTGCAGGAAACACTGAATAGTCAAGCTTTGGAAGAAAGCTTAGGCAGAGGCTTACGTTCTGCTTAAAGTGGAGATTCCAGTAAAGCCAAATCCCAGCAAGGGGGCACGTGACGAACTTGTGCAGAGCGGACAGGTTATTTGAAGCACGCAGCAGCGCTGCCTGCTCGGTTGTTAAAACAACTTATTTTGTATTTCAAATGGGCTAATGAAAAAGGATGTCACATTAATCAAATCTTCATTAAAAAAAGTTAAAATAAACAAAAACATTTTTTAAAAAGGAGTTCGAATGAATAGGAATGATGGTTACTTGACTTCAGGAAGCATGACAAGTCACATTGTGGCTTTGATAAAGGGTATAATGGCTAAAGAATGTGAGTAGTTGATCTTTTGGTAAATAAAATTAAGAGCAATATTTCAAGGACCGTGATTAAAACAGCTGGTGTGCGGTGACACTGCTTATCACAATCGTCTCACTGCTACCTTGTGCTCCACCATCCTTTTTGTCAAAGCCACCTGTTTTTTGCCTTAAATTTAGGATTTAAGCTCTTTTTAAAAATATTTGTACAGCAGCTACCACACTGGGCCCTTAGCACCTATTTGTTACCACAGTACAAATAATCAATAATAATATTAACTATAATTAATTACAGAGTGGAATGTGGAGTGTGGATTCAAGCAATGCAAATAGTATTCATGATTTGTTGGAATAATTGAAGAAATCTGTAATTCACCATTTCACATGCTGGTAGATTCACACTAGAACACAGTATCTATGGCCAGAAATTGCACCCCAATTGTTATAAGAGGAATGATGCAATTATTGGGTGGTTGTTTGTTGGTTTTGTTTGTTTGTTTTGTTTTGTTTTTTGGTTTTTTGTTTTTTTTTTACAGCTCACATAGGTATCTGCATTGTTGTATCAAGTTACCTTGCGCGAGTTCCACATGGCATGGTGGTTGGCCAGATTCATGAATTTGTACACCAGGTCTGGCTGGCTGAGGTCACTAGCCAGTGAACAAAGCTCCTTGTAGGTAGAGAGACCCTGACTTGGGAAGGCAAGAAGGAAAAATTAGCGTCGCTTTTCAGTCACAGACAGCGCCATCATACCTAGAACTCCACAGAGTCAAGTCATACCTTGGACCAGAATTCAGTAAGTAATTCAGCTAAGATATAAACATGTGTCCAATCAGTACTACAGAGAAAGAGCTATAGTAACTATTAGAGAGGTAACAAGAGTAACGCAATCAAAATTCTAGACAAGTAAAAACTGAGGAAGGATTTACAAGAAGAGCATGTGGCTCTAGAACAGCAGTTCGGTGCAGAATTGCACCTGTCTCATGGAAAGTCATCACTTAACGTACCCATCTGGGGTTTTGCCAAGGGCTCCCTGGAACACCACTGTTTCTCCAGTCACTTCATGTTTGACCCTGGTGATAAAACAGGCCCAGCATTAGCTTTTAGTGACTGTCCGGGAACAGGCTGTCATTCACACGCTGTACATTCGAATACCCATGAATTTGTTTCACTGTATTTGCCTGGTAAATTCTTGTTAGTTGCGACCCGATCCTGTCGACTTATGTGCATGCTTAACCTGACACACTGCGAGGCGTCCCACTGACTCCAGCGAGGCGGAGCATTACCTACGTGTTTAAGTCTTTGAAAGGTCAGGGTCTTACTGTTCAATTCTAAATTAAAAGATGCAGCGTATATAAACAACTGCTTTTTACTTCTACCTATATCTGTTCCCAATCACTGGGGCAAGGATCCAAACCCATATTTAGACAAGGTCTCGATCCCATTCCAAAGAACAAAATACAATTTCCATCTGCCTCTTAGTCCCAGCTACCACTGGAATTTTCCCTATATTGCCCCACCCTCCGTTTATGGTCCTCTGAAGTTAGTGGCAACACTCCTATTGATTTCTGTGGGAGTTTTTCTAGCCTTTGTCTAACCTAACTGCTTCCTCCTCTCAGCAGGAGAGCTATCCACTCTACCGTAGAACCATCAATACTTGCTATGTGGTCATTTTAGCTATAAACAAACATTTTTTAAATATCAAAAATATTAGAAATCAGAGCAAAATTTAATTTCCAGTCATTATTCCTAGCAACAGGCAAGCAACGGTACTCCCCTGCAGAGAGCTGCTGGGACTGTAAATAATCCAAAGCAGAAAGGACATTGGACTCTCTTGCACAGAAAAGAAATAGTTCTTCATTAAAACTTGATCAGCACAAGATTACATTTGACCCACAAGGCAAACCGCAAAACACCTTTTTAACTTTTCAACCATTCAGCACAGCTCAATAGGCTACAGTTCATTGTACTTAGTTATCATACACTGTCAGACACGTGGGGAGTAGGTGAAAGTTGATTTCCACCATTCTGATCCTAAGGAACCTCTCTCCACAGACCTGTCATACACACACACACACTGGAAGTTCTGTGCTCACCGTACCTTTTGCCAGTCATAAGCGTATCAACAAGCGTGGTGACCAGCTCCTGTTGATCTTGTTCACTACCTAGTTCATACACTAGCCCAAGGCCTTTTGAAGCAACGTCTTGGCTAAGTTCTGCAACAGATTTCATACCATAAAAGCCAAGTGTGTAAGTAGTAAGAAAAATACCAATGAAGAGAGACAATTAAAATAGGAGCTAAAGAATGGGATCTATGACATGGTTAAATGACATCAAAGGTGCTGGGGCCTAATCCAAAACCCAGCAAAATCAATAGAAAGACTCCAACTGATTTCCGTAGGCTTTAGATTAGACCCCTAGGCACCATTTCTTCAACTGGATCTATGCAGGTGGACCCCTGTGCTGATTTAAATGGAGCACAGCCAAAGGTCTTGCCCATGTGGATCCAACGGCAGGTTTGGAGCCCTGGTACACAAACCAAACAGGGGAGCCCCATTGGTCTCCACTCTACTATAGTCCCAGGAGATGGGGAAAGCATGCCTTCCCATGGAAATTTTGACGCAAATAGGTTAAGGGGGAGAGAAATGTTTCATTTGACATTTCTGCCAACAACAGCATGCACATGTGTCCATTTTCCAGTGAAAATTAATATTTCTACAAACATCTTTCAGTGCCGAACAATAAAGGTTTAGATAGTTTTATATAACTGCACTGAATAGCAAAAAGATTCTCTCCCCTCTGTTAAGAAACTGTTTGTTCAAAGACAAAGCACATAGATATGGTACTACTTACCATCATTATCAGACAGAACTGAAACAAATGCACTTTGAATCTCCTTGAGATGAGACTGAAAAATGAAAGAACATGTATTTTTTATTCTGGGTTTTTGCCTCCTCTCAATTTCATCTAACAGGGTCTAGCAGATACACTCCGACTATTTCATTGCTGTCACAATTGTAGTTCAAACAGACATTACAAGGACTGCACTCATTTCCTGAGAAGTTAGAAACAGGCCAGCTGAAGTTCTGAGATAATAATACTTTGCATTCATCGAACATCTTCCCTCCAACCTCAAAGCAATTTACTAAGTAACGTAAGTGTTACTCCCTTTTTCCAGATGGGGAAAGAAAGGATGGGGGGGAAGGGGGAAGTGTCAAGTAACTTGTCCAAGGCTACAAAGTGAGTAAGTCAGAAAGAGAACCCCAAACTCCTAGCCCCTGTGCTCATCAGAAGATCATATTGCCTCCTTGAAGCCCCATTATGGAGATGAGAACTCTGCAAAAATAACCTGATGTGGGGCAACTGTGCCAGTTTGAAATTTAGTAATAGTTTAAACCTATGTAGCATCTTTCATTCCAAAGCATTTTGTCAACTATGTACAGGCACCTTGCTGCTGAAATTCAGCCACCTTGGGATGGAAGGTGGCAGCCAACTGGCTCATCATTGCCTATTGCATCAGAGTGGTGGGGAGAGGAAGTTTTGGCCAAAACCACTGAGGTAAACTCCAGTATTTAGGCAGAGGACCAGAGGATCTTTAGTGGTCATACAGAGTGGACAGGCCCTCAGTTTTAAGGTCTCGTCCAAAAGATCCCAAACGCAATATTAGTTTATCTGCCTTTGGAGGGCAGAATTGACCCTGCTGGGATTTGAACCTGTGGTTCCAAGTAGTCTGGAAATTTCCAGACTGATTTATTCTTAGAGATTTAATGTTCTGCAACAAGAAATCCTTTAAAATGCCAGTGACACCAACCCCCTTTGCCTAAGAGAACAGGTCTTTGGTGCCATATCCTGCAGCCCTTATGGAAACAAAACCCACAATGACTTCAGTGGAAGTTAAGAGGCCTATTAAGGCTGTAGGACTCCAGGAGCAGTATCATCCCAGCGACACAGGGCATGCAGGTGTCACATGAAGATCTCAGCGAGTACATAAGGAAGGAAAGAGGCAACAGCAGCGAGGGGAGAGAAGGAAGGCGGCAAAGCAAGACAGAGGCAGGTTGTCACCTTAATTTCTTTGTGTGTGCTCAGCTTCTTCACCAGTGACAAAAGCCAGATGCAGGCTGCCTGCCTGATGTGGGGGTTAGGGCTGACAATGTGCTTATTCAAAATGAGGTCCAAAACCCAGGGGACCACGTCATTCACTTTCACATCTGTTTGGATGGAATAAAAAGATGAGGAACATTACACCGACACTGAAACACACACATGCTTATTGTCCTGAACGCATTCAATCAACTCATAGATAGCTCTTCATTATGGTGTAAGCCCTCACCCTGCACCCTCAGCACTGCCTACTCATTAAAAGGCCCTGCGGGAAACAATGGGAGTTTTGCATGAGTAAGGACTGCTAAATAGGCACCTCTTGGCCCAGTCTTAAAATATCCTTGGCCAAGATTCTGAACATCCGGTAAAAACGCACAACAATCCTTGGACTAACAGGAATGGTGCAGACTATGCCTGAATGTGTTAGTGTTTTATTAGTACCCAAATTCCCCAGAGGGACTCAACCTAGCTTCTACCTGATCCTGCAAACACATATACATGTGCTTAACACCAGGCACAATTGAGATCAATGGGATTACTCATACCTATAAAGTTAAGCACGTATGCAAGCGTTTGCAGGAATGGGGCCTAAGATTGAACCTATGGTTTTTGTAGGCAGCATTTTTCATGCTCGCTTTCTTCCATATCCAAAAATCCGATTAGTGAACAAAATGTGCACTAGGGTGCATAAAATCGGGTAGATATCCAAGTCCATGCGCACACAAGTGCAGTTTGTTCATAGCAATCCAAGCGTTTGTGTACAAAACCTCCGGCAGGAAAAAAAGACGGTTACTCACCGTTGTAACTGTTGTTCTTCGAGATGTGTTGCTCATATCCATTCCATTAGGTGTGTGCGCGCCGCGTGCACGATCGTCGGAAGATTTTTACCCTAGCAACACCGGCGGGTCGGCTGTGGAGCCCCCTAGAGTGGCGCCTTCATGGCGCTGAATATATACCCCAGCCGACCCGGCGCCCCCTCAGTTCCTTCTTGCCGGCTACTCCGACAGTGGGGACGGAGGGCGGGTTTGGAATGGATATGAGCAACACATCTCGAAGAACAACAGTTACAACGGTGAGTAACCGTCTTTTCTTCTTCGAGTGCTTGCTCATATCCATTCCATTAGGTGACTCCCAAGCCCAACTTAGGTGGTGGGGTCGGAGTGAGACATTGCTGTGTGCAAAACTGCTGATCCGAAGGCAGCATCGTCCCTGGACTGCTGCACTAGTGCATAGTGAGCCGTAAACGTGTGGACTGACGACCAAACCGCAGCTCTACAAATGTCCTGGATCGGAACTTGCGCCAGGAAAGCCGTCGAGGAAGCTTGGGCCCTCGTGGAGTGAGCGGTGAGGTGTGGTACTGAGACACCTGCCAGGTCGTAGCAAGTCCGGATGCAAGACGTAATCCAGGAGGATAGGCGTTGTGAGGAGACCGGTGATCCTTTCATTCGGTCGGCCACTGCAACGAAGAGTTGCGTCGTCTTTCTAAAGTGCTTTGTGCGGTCAATATAGAAGGCCAGGGCCCTTCGCACGTCCAGGGAATGCAAACGTTGATCCTGGCGAGTAGCATGTGGTTTAGGGTGAAAAACCGGGAGAAATATATCCTGGTTGATATGAAATGGAGAAACCACTTTAGGGAGAAAGGCAGGATGTGGACGAAGCTGCACTTTATCCTTGTGGAAAACTGTGTAAGGGGGCTCGGATGTAAGCGCCCTGAGTTCAGAAACGCGCCTTGCTGAGTGATGGCTACGAGGAAGGCTGTCTTCCAGGACAGGTACAGAAGTGAACAGGTGGCCAGTGGCTCGAATGGAGGACCTGTGAGCTTGGAGAGAACCAGGTTGAGGTCCCACGTCGGAACGGGCTGACGTTGTTGTGGGTACATCCGGTCTAAGCCCTTGAGGAATCTAACGACCATCGGGTTAGAGAATACCGAGGACGCGAGTTCCCCTGGGTGAAAAGCCGATATAGCGGCCAGGTGAACTCTAATTGAAGATATCGCCAACCCTTGCTGTTTTAGGGAGAGGAGATATTCCAAAATAAGAGGAATAGGTGCGTGCAATGGGGACGTGGCTCGTTGTTCGCACCAACAGGAGAACCGCTTCCACTTGGCCAAGTATGTGGTCCGTGTTGAAGGCTTCCTACTGCTCAGCAGAATCTGTTGGACAGAGTGTGAACACTGTTGCTCTGCCTGGGTGAACCATGGAGCAGCCACGCCGTGAGGTGGAGTGATTGCAGGTCGGGGTGACGCAGCCGGCCGTGGTTCTGCGTGATGAGATCCGGATACAACGGAAGCGGGATCGGTGTCTGAACCGAGAGTTCCAGCAGCGTGGTGTACCAATGTTGTCTCGGCCACGCTGGAGCGACCAGAATTACCTGTGCCTGGTCTCTGCGCAATTTGAGCAGTACCTTGTGGACCAGAGGAAACGGAGGGAAGGCATAAAACAGGTGGTCTTTCCAGGGAAGGAGAAACGCATCCGAGAGGGAGCCTGGGGCTCGACCTTGCAGGGAGCAGAACACGTGGCACTTCCTGTTGTCTCGAGATGCAAACAGGTCTATCTGGGGAAACCCCCACTTCTGGAAGACGGAATGTATGATGTCCGGACGGATAGACCACTCGTGCGTCTGAAAGGACCTGCTGAGTCGGTCCGCTAAAGTGTTCTGGACTCCAGGGAGGAACGATGCCGTGAGATGGATTGAGTGGGCGATGCAGAAGTCCCACAGGCGAATGGCCTCTTGGCATAGAATTGACGAACGTGCTCCTCCTTGCTTGTTGATGTAAAACATGGCCGTGGTGTTGTCGATGAGAACTAACACACAGCGGCCACGTAGGAGATTGAGAAATGCCTGGCACGCCAGGCGCACCGCCATCAGTTCCCGAACATTGATGTGTAGGGCTAGCTGAGGTGCAGTCCACAGGCCCTGGGTATGGTGCTCGTTGAGATGGGCGCCCCAACCCAGAGATGAAGCGTCTGTGACCAGGTGCAGAGAGGGTTGTGGGGCGTGAAACGGCATCCCTTCGCAAACCACATTGTGATCTAGCCACCATGTGAGGGAGGTCAGGACCGAGTTCGGGATTGTGACCACCATATTCAGGCTGTCCCGATGTGGGCGGTATATTGATGACACCCAGGTCTGGAGTGGGCGAAGCCGAAGTCTGGCATGCCTGGTTACGTACGTGCAGGAAGCCATGTGACCCAGGAGGGTAAGGCACGACCTCACCGTGGTAGTTGGGAAGGCCTTGAGTCCCTGGATGAGGCTCGTGATGGTGCAAAAGCGATTGTCTGGCAGGATGGCTTGTGCGCGTCTGGAGTCTAGAACCGCACCGATGAATTCTATTCTCTGGGTAGGTTCTAGAGTGGATTTGTCCTTGTTGAGTAGGATACCCAACTTGTTGAATGTGCGCACTATTATGTGGACGTGATCGCGAACTTGTTCCTTGGTGCGACCGCGTACCAGCCAGTCGTCTAGGTACGGGAACACCTGTATCCCTTGCCGACGAAGGTACGCTGCCACGACAGCCATACATTTCGTGAAGACCCGTGGGGCCGAAGATAGGCCGAAGGGAAGGACTGCAAATTGGTAGTGCACCCTGTTTACCACGAATCGGAGGAAGCGTCTGTGAGGCGGGTAAATAGCAATGTGAAAGTATGCGTCTTTCATGTCGAGGGCGGCAAACCAGTCTCCAGGATCGAGGGAAGGGATAATGGCCCCCAGAGAGACCATGCGGAACTTCAACTTTACTACGAATTTGTTGAGTCCGCGCAAGTCCAAGATGGGTCGCAGACCTCCTTTGGACTTGGGGATGAGGAAGTAACGGGAATAGAATCCCCTGCCCCTTAAATCCACCGGAACCTCCTCTATGGCCCCCATGGCGAGGAGCGTAGAGACTTCCTGTATAAGAAGTTGCTCGTGAGAAGGGTCCCTGAAGAGGGACGGGGAAGGGGGGGAGGAGGGGGGAAATGAAGAAAACTGGATAGCGTATCCCCTCTCCACCGTGCGGAGGACCCAACGGTCCGAAGTTATAAGGGACCAAGCACGGTGGAAGTGGGAGAGGCGATCCCGAAAGGAGGGGGCTGGATCCTGGGGGATGACTGGGGCGCCGTCCTCGACCGCACCTTCAAAAGTTCTGCCTGGGGCCTGAAGGTGGTCTAGGTGGCCCCTGGTTCTGGCCAGGTTGAGGGCCGGTCCACCTTCTTCTACCACCTCGCCCTCGCCTTCGGGCCGAGTCCTGTCTCTGACGAGGCGGGGGGGGGTAGAAGCGCTGAGGCTGCGGCCTAAACGGCCTGCGCTGGGGGCCCACAACATGCATCCCCAGGGAGCGCATGATTGTTCTCGAGTCCTTGAGGCTCTGCAGGCGAGAGTCCGTCTTATCTGAGAACAATCCATGACCCTCAAAAGGCAGATCTTGTAGGGTTTGCTGCAGCTCCGGAGGCAAACCCGAAACCTGAAGCCAGGAGATCCTGCGCATAGCGACACCCGAAGCCAGGGTCCTCGCCGCTGAGTCTGCAATGTCCAAGGAGGCTTGCAAGGAGGTCCGAGCCACCTTCTTGCCCTCCTCTACCATGGCTCCAAACTCCTCCCTGGACTCTTGGGGAATCAACTCCTTAAACTTCCCCATAGAGTTCCAGGAGTTGAAATTGTAGCGGCTCAGTAGCGCCTGTTGGTTCGCCGCTCTAAGTTGTAGCCCTCCGGCTGAGTAAACCTTGCGGCCAAACAGATCGAGCCGCTTAGCCTCTTTTGATTTAGGCGCTGCAGCCTGCTGGCCGTGGCGCTCTCGTGCATTCACTGATTCCACCACCAGTGAACACGGTTGGGGGTGGGTATACAAGTACCCACAGTCCTTAGACGGGACAAAGTATTTTCTTTCCACCCCTCTCGCTGTGGGTGGAATGGAGGCAGGAGTTTGCCATATCGTATCCGCATTTGTTTGGATCGTGCGGATCAGAGGTAACGCCACCCTCGATGGGGCATCTGCTCCAAGGATATTCACGATCGGGTCGTGAACCTCCACTATCTCCTCCACCTGTAGGTCCATATTACGGGCCATCCTACGCAGGAGATCCTGGTGAGCCCGAAGATCTATCGGAGGGGGACCCGTACAGGAAGTGCCCGCCACTGCCTCATCCGGAGAGGAGGAAGAGGATGCCTCCGGTGGCACTGGATCCAAGGGGGGGTCCTGATCCCCCTGCTCTTGGGCCGGGGCATCACCTGCACTTGGGTCCATGGTGTCGGGTGGTGTGGACACTGAAGCCTCCATGCCCCCTGGCGGAGGCCGAGAGATGGTGGACTCCGGGGCCCTTCTAACGGAGTGACCCGAGCGAGAGGTCGAAGCTATTGGAGCCCCTTGCGCCTGATGGTACGCCCACGGGGTCCAAAACGACCAGTGAGATGGACCATGAGAGTGGTCCTCTGCCATCTCCTGCCAATGGCCCAAGTTTCGTTCCTCGGCTTGCCCTTGAGGGGGATATGCCGATCTCGACAGGTCCTCCGAGGAGCGAGACACCGATCTTGACGGCCATGGCGGTGCCGAGAGAGATGAAACGAGCCCCGTGGGCTGTGGTGCCGCACGGTGCCGGTCTGGAGATGACCTATCTCTGCGCGGTGCCGGCGATCGGTGCCGGGACCGCGATCGGTGCCGATGACCTCGTCGGTGCCGGGAGTCGGATCTGGACCTCGACGAGGACCTGGAGTATGCCCGGTGCCGGGAGCGGCCCCTCGACGTCGAGCGTCGACCGTGGCGGTGCCGAGAACTACGTCTCGACGTTGATCGGTGCCGACGATCATAGCGGTGCCGAGACGTAGAGCGGTGCCGCGAAGAAGATCTTGGCCGCGAGTACGACCGGTGCCGAGACGGTACTCGGTGCCGGGACTGCGAGCGGCGTGGGGACCTGCTTCGGGACCTGGATCGGTGCCGAGGTTCCAGCCCTTGTGATGGAGGGCGCATCAAGGCAGGTTTCCCCCTCGACTGGACCGGGCGAGTCAACGGTGCCGTCGGTGCCGGTGGTTGAGGCGGTGCCGGCTCCGTGAGAGCTATTAAGTCTCTCGCCGCCGCGAAGGTCTCTGGCGTCGACGGGAGGCACTGTATCACCGCCGGCCTCGGTGGAGACGCCGTCTGCACCGGACTCAACGGCCTCGGCGCCGGAGTCGACGGTGCTGGAGGCACCTGTTTCCGGTGCTCCACCGGCGTACGCGGCTCTACCCCCGGCACTGGGGGAGCCAGCGTCTTCGGCACGGAGGTCCCCGTCTTATGGGCTTTCTTATGCCCTGGGGATAATGACCGGCGCCGAGGCACTTGCCGTGCTTGCGGTGCCGACGAGGTCCGGTGCCGGGAAGGCTCATCTGACGCCACTCGCGTGGTCGTCATGGCCGGTGCCGCCGGGGCACTGCGCACCGAGGCGCAAGGTGCCGGGGCTTGACTTGTGGATGGAGCGTCCGGAGTAAGTGCCGCCTCCATCAGGAGTTGCCGGAGCCGAAAGTCCCGCTCCTTCTTGGTCCTTGGTCTGAAGGCCTTACAGATCTTGCACTTATCTGTTTGATGGGACTCTCCCAGGCACTTCAGACAGGAGTCGTGCGGGTCGCTCGTGGGCATAGGCTTAGCGCAGGAGGCGCACAGCTTGAAGCCGGGAGCGTTGGGCATGAGCCCGGCCCCGCGGCCGGGGGAGAAAGGGGGGAGACGACCCCCTTAATCCCCTGGACTATTTAGAACAACTTTAAAACTACTTAACTAACTTACAACAAACTCTAAGACTATAACTATAACTACAACTATGATACAACAAGATAAGCTAGGGAAAGTGGAGAACAGCTAAGCAGCGCTCCACAGTTCCAACGACCGTCAGGGGCGGTAAGAAGGAACTGAGGGGGCGCCGGGTCGGCTGGGGTATATATTCAGCGCCATGAAGGCGCCACTCTAGGGGGCTCCACAGCCGACCCGCCGGTGTTGCTAGGGTAAAAATCTTCCGACGATCGTGCACGCGGCGCGCACACACCTAATGGAATGGATATGAGCAAGCACTCGAAGAAGAACCAAAGATTCTGTTTTAAAGTCTGCTTTGGGAAATTTGGCTCTAACTGTTTTAAAGGACTTATACATATTAGATATGAAACAAGCGTGGGAGAGCAGAATAAATGATCAAAGTGTAAAGCAGTTAATTGTAGATTAGTAAGAAGCTGATTTAAACAGCACACACTTCAAAAATCTTTTCATTGAAAAATATCAAGAGACAGACTGGTCAAACGGGGGGAAAAGCCACTAAATAGTAAAAAAACAGGCAAACGGACCGGTGAAGGGCCCAAACCTGCAAGGTACGGAGCACCACCTGGGAACTGCTAAGAGCCTCCAACTCCCACCAACTAGAATCAGTGTCCCAGAAGTGCTCAACTCCATGTAGGACAGGGGCCTCAGGTTCTTCATTCCACCTCCAAATCTCCCACCTCACCAATGCATACCTGCAGGAGGAGTATACTCTTCCTCGGTGACCATCCAAGCATCACGGGCAGCCACTGAGCTGGTGCCTATTGCAGCACTGGTAATGGCTTCACCAACGGTGAACTGAAGTTCTATTTGCTTGGCCTGGAAAATACAATAGGTCCTCGCTAAATAATCACCTTGTTACTGACCAACCCCAACAATTCTCCCCCCAGTACTGAGTAGAGCGCCGCAGTCAAGTGGCATTTTGCAGAGATTTTCAAAGCTCCCTAGTTTGGATGCGCAGCCGCCCGTTAAAATCGACGGCAATTCAGTGCACAAACCCCCACGGCAACTTTGAAAACCTCAGGCTTTTACTTTCACAAAATGCTTTATGGAATATTTGACAGCCTGCTATAAAGTCATTAACACTGTTCTGCGTTTGTCCAAACCAGGGAACAAAGGTGATGCAGCGTCCTGGACTGAAAAACAAAAGGTTTATTCACTTTATTCAGCAAGCCCAGTCGTTGGTGTGAACTATTGAGGTTCTATTGTACTAGGCAGAAGTCAAATAAAAGATTCCCCTACCCACCACTTCAGGGAACAAACTGCTGTTAAATGTTCTATCCAGACACACTGAAAAGCTGAGCAGCACATTCTAACTTCAAGAGATGGAAAGAAATTCTTTTCCACTCACCAGGGACACGTGAGTAAGATTTAGCTTTGTTCTGTGTCCCTCTACCACTTCCTCTCTATTCCTTTTACCTGCATCAGGCGCAGAACAGGCACGGAACTTTGCTACTCATTTAATTTATATATACATAATTTTTTTTACTATGACATGTAGCCCATAGGCTTAATTTTCAAAGCCGCTGAGCACCTGCAGTTCCCATTGATTTCAATTAGAGCAATAGCTTCTCGGTTCTTGGCAGAATCAGTCCCTTAGCTTATAGTCTTTCCAAATTAGTTTTCTGCAAGCTCACATAAATCCTTGTGCTCAAGTAAACATTTTATACAGGAAGCTCTCCTGTCCTCGGAAAAGTTCTAGGAAGAGAAGCGCTGCATTTTGAAAGGCCCACTTTGGAGATACAAACAGGATGACCTTGTCATTTTTGTTGCTTTTACAATCATGTCATATTACAGGGCTTGGCCACGGCAGCATAATTTGATATTCACTAGTCACTTCTGTATTTGCTAACTGCTCAATGTGATTATGATCAACTGAGAAAGGGAAAACCAACATGCAAATGCAGAACACTACCGTAATGTGCAAGAAGTTTTTCATTCTCCCTTCCAGCATCTCATTCAGTAAATTAGCAACTCTGAAATACTGTGCAGACTGGAACAAAATACATTTCCAATATAGAGCAGAGTTCCGGGATTAACAAAACAAAAAAAATTGCTGATTTTTTCTAAAATGCTTAATTCAGTTGAGCTACGCCACTCAACGTCTTTCCAATACAATTTCTGTCCTTTGTTTAAAATTTGTCACAGGAACAAGATATTTTGACATTCAATGTGTATCTTTAGTAATTTTAAAAGACCAGATTTTCAGAAGTGGCCTCTAAAAGTGCCCGTTAACGCAAGCACTTACACCCGTGCTTAACTTTACAGACGTAAGCAGTCCCATTGACAATATGTATATAAGTGTTTATGGGACTGGGAGAGAAAACTGAGGCCACAGGTTTTACATACACAAAACTTCTCTTCACCCTCTACCAGCCTGCTTGCAAATAGAAAGAACAGATATGAAAAATGGAATGAGTCACTTCAAAGAGCAGCTCCCATTTCCCTTTGTAAATGTGGCCCAAAGTATTCAGAAAGCCAATACTAATTGAAACACTCATTGTGGTGTAAGGGAGAATGTTAGTGCCTTACCTCCACAGAATCCATTAGTCCTTGCAACAGTAGTTTCTGGTGGGGAAAGTCTCCATCTCCCACTGGAAAGTAACCCAGTGTTTGTATCGCTCGTTCTTTCATCTTAAAAATAGAATCACAAGATTTTACTCATAAACCCAGCAGGCACTTTTTCAACATAGATGCCTCCTAATTTGAAATCCAGAGCTTTTATTATTACTCTTTCACGCCTTCCCACTGAGTTTAATCACAAGCTGTCATAGATTCCTAGAAATCAGAGATGGGAAAAACCTACTAGGTCATGCAGTACATCCTCCTGCCAACGCATAACTTTTCCCTACAGCACAGCACTAGCTGGATTAAAAAAAATCACTGGAAAATGACCCAAGTGGTGGAGTTTCCCCTCAATCTATTTGAGGTCCGGTCCAGAGCCTAGTCCCTTTCACACAGTACTGTTAGAGAAGTTCTTCCTGATTTTCAGCCACAATATCCCATTTTCTACACTTGGAGGGCGGGGGGAGGAATCAATCTAAGTTACGCAACTTCAGCTACGTGAATAACGCAGCTGAAGTCAACGTACTTAGATCGACTTACCGTGGTGTCTTCACCCCGGTGAGTCGACTGCTGCTGCTCCCCCGTCCACTCCGCCTGTGCCTCTCACCGAGCTGGGAGTACAGAAATCAACGGGAGAGCACTCGGGGGTCAATTTATCGCGTGTAGACTAGACACGATAAATCGACCCCCGCTAAATCGATCCCTGCCCGCCGATCTGTCAGGTAGTGAAGACATACCCTCAGTTTCATCCCAAGAAGATAAAAAACACAAAAACTATTATTCATTCAAGGGATTTTCTAACAGCCTTTGACCTAGCTCTCCTACACTGAAGCCAAGGGTAAAACTCCTATTGACTTCAGTGGGAGCAGAGTTAAACCAAGGCTAAGCACTTTTTGAAAATGTCATCACCAAGGCTGTAAGGGTGATGTCTCTCTTAACTTGATAGGTAATCGCGTTAGCCTCACTTTAACCCAAAAACAAACAAGAACAAATATGCCAGAAACAAAATTAACAAACCAAAAAAATCTTGCCTTATTTGTTTCCTTGCCAGAAGGGATTCTGGTCAGTAAACTTTCAACAAGATGCAGCTTTGTAAACCCGGTGCCTTCGTTGGGAATTGGCAAGGGGCCGTTCCTGCCAATTTCCCCCAGTGCTGTACAAGCAGCAACTGCCAGGAGCGGAGAGGTGCTGTCCAAAAAGGAACCTACAGAGAAGCAACAGGATGACTTGGTTTTTGGCTCTACAACCTGAGTGCAGTCAGAAGTGTGTGTGTATATATATATATATATATATATATATATATATATATATATATATATATATATATATATATATATATATATATATATATATATATATATATATATATATATATATATTTTTTAAAGAATAAAGTAAAACCAATTTAAGTGAGAAGAATATACCACCAACGTACACCTGTGTGCACCTGCTGGTCTCTCACATGGGAGTCTATTTCTTAATTAATATTGGAGTAGTGAGCATTGTTTACACCTGATCAGACAACAGAGATGGAGACAGTCTTAAAGACTGGCAAATCCATCAGACAGGTGTTACTCAGCATCAAGGCCACTGTCAGTTCATGCAGCCAACCTGAGAAATATCCTGAACCAGCTGTGACTGGAAACTATGCTTACATAGATTCTCATGCAAGAACCATCAATGCCAAGGTGCAATACAATAGCCAAGAGTGAAGTTACCTATTGTTTCTGTTGTGGTCTTTATGAGCTGGTCTTGTTCTGGCATGACAACAATATTTGGCTCTTCAATGTCATGCATCTCCATCATTCTGGTTTTCCTTTTGGCCAGGTACCTTCCTACTGTGAATCCCAAAGCCAACAAGGATCCATGTTGGATCTCCGGGTTCTACAGACAATACCAACATGGTAGGAAATCTACAGACACAATCATGCATTTTACATAAAGCGTACATGAAAAGACCGATGTATAGGTAGGCCCGCTGGAAAGGTACAGCACGAAAATTCTGAGGTATAGCCCAGCCTATGGGGCTTTCCATAGGTTGTCGGTTCTGTCAATGTTTTCTCCCCTGGAAGCCTAAATTGTGGAGATTTTCAATAGCTAAGGGATTTAGGAGCTCAAGACACACAGAAGGTCACTGGGACCTCCACTCCTAAATTGCTTAGGATCTTTTGAAAACTTCCCCCTCAAGTTACCAGGAGGAAAAAAAAACAAAACCACACATCTGTAATCCTTTAGTTTATAAATATATCCTTCCGAATGTGAGCAGTGCGGTCTTCCCCAGTTTGCACATACAAGAGACTGAAACAAGGGGCCAAGCTCTGCTCTTGCTTACTCCAGATAAAATCCCTTCAATTCAGTGGAGTTACTCAAAATTCACAAGTGAGTGCACAATCTGGTCCCATCATTCTAGATAAGGTTAAAGCAAAAACATTAATTATTTCAGCGTTGATCTTTGTATTAGAAATGTCTAGCTAATGTCTTGTTCTGGATTCAGAATCCAGTAGTCTGGATTAATTTGAAAGGATACTCTGCAGGAATAAGGCTTCAAGATTTAAAAGATGCAAACAACAGAACTGCATTTTTTTTTAATGTTTTTGTTTGATCCTCAACATACTACTGTAAAAAGGAAGGGGAAAGAGTAGATCTAGGGGGGACTGGAAGATCTCAAAGACAGAATGAAAGTTCTCATAAAAAGTATTTCTTTTGAGAGAGAACTGAGTAAAATAAAGACTATTTTGTTTCTAATGTCTCAGCTTAGCTTTAAACCTGGGAGTAGTCCCATTTGACTTCAAAAAGAACATGGTGTTAAGGTACTAGTAAAATAGCAGATTACTGAGATCTACGTAGGGATTAAAATCAAAATAGTTCTTTGGGGAAAGGATCTAACTCTTTCCTGAGACTGCGGTAGGTGAGTCGCATCAAGAAAATTATTTGCCTGATTTCTTTGGGGGGAGGGAGGGAGGCTGAATTCCTCATTGTTTGCAATCCTTTTAGTCAAGGAACTCAGGTAAGCGCCAGATCTATGAATATTGAGAGGAGGAGAGGGGCTCAGAGGGAAGGAAGGAAACCCCATGTAGTAGTGAGAACAGTCATGGGAGGTGAAGGCTGTGGACCATAAAACCATGCCCTACCTAGCAAAGGCTGCTGGGTAGGAGAAGCTTTCACTAGCCAGCGGTGAAGGGAGGGAGGGAGCTATGGCTTAGCCAGGGGAAGGGCAATGAGTGACCAGCTAAATACTTCCTAAAATCTGTGCTTACCTTTAATTGTTCATCAATAAAAACAAAACTTATACCTGCTGGAGGTAGCTGGTGCAACCCATTATCATGCAATAGAATGATGACTGTTTAACTGACTAAACTTCTTAATAATGGTTCCTACCTGTCCTGGTTGTGCTCAGGAGAAATGTCAAATATTGACTGAGTATAATTTCAATTATTTATTTACTTAGAAAAGCTGTTCTGCTCAAATATAGCAACATTTTTTTCCTACTTCCAACAAGAAACTAACTAATTCAATGGTGCTTTTCCATTTTTTAAAAAAAAATCAGTAAGTAATAAATTCTGGACGGCTAGAAGATTAACATCTTCAATTAAAATGTCCCAATTAAAAAAAAAAAATACGTGAAATGGATAAAGAGAATATAATTACATGATTGTCTTTTGCTGTCTTGATCAGTTGCTGAACAGAGGACTTCAGTTCATTTCCAGACATTGTAGACAACACTACAGAATACAATAGTGCTGCCAGTTCACGCATCTCTTCCTTGTTTGTATTCATCAGACTCTAAGTTAAAAAAAAAAAAAAGAACACAACGACAAAGATGGAACATACCTCACTGATGTTCTACCTTTAATACAGTAGCACGCCGTTCAGATGCAACTACCCACCTACACTCCATATTTTACTCTAAAGTGTTTTTTACCCTTGGAGTATTATCATCATCACTAAGTAACTTGCTTAGGACCCAGTTCAGCAAAGCACTCATGTACTTAGGTTTAAGCATGAATAGTCCTATTGCCCTCAAGGGGACTACTCACATGTTTACAGTTAGCATGGTGCTTAAATGCTTTGCTGAATCAGGCATTTAAAGAAGAAATTTTATGTTCCCCAGCCATAGGGAGCTAATAACTGCATGGAATTGTACAAGACAACAATTCCATAGTGCCACAGAGTAGGTTTTCCTTTCGTTTGCTCTTTCCTCTTCACTTAATAAAAAGAAAAAGAGCTGAAGAGATTAAACCTACTTAATGCAAAGGCTGCAAATGCCACAGACACAGAAGTCAAGAAATGGAAAAGTCACAGTTCTCACAGCAACATTAATTCACCCATGTTGTTTGTATGTGGTATTTTTTATTACCTAAACTGTTAAAAAGGTCTGGTTATTATGGCAACGTTAGCATAACAAACATAATATAAACATTTGTTTCCTGACTTGTGTTTTTAAGTTTATAACCTTACTATTTGCATTTAACTCCACACACACGCTTGTGTGTGTGTGTGTAGCGAGAGAGAAATGCAAAAAGTAGGGGTATAAACTTAAACAACATTCTTAGGTCACCTGAATCCTTTCATCTGAATTTTGTGTACATACACACACACCGCCCCCAAATGGAAGGATTCAGGTGACCTGAGAGTATGGGGGGGGGTAAGAGGGGGTCAAAAAAAATAAGTTTATCACTACCAGAATACTGCCAATGGAGTTATATAGCGTGATTCAAAACTTACAGCAGTATATCAGACTGCCCTCCACCTACCCACCTCAAGAGAGCTGCCAGAGCAGTTCCTCTCACTGGTAGATTTTTACAGGGTGAAGTCAGACCCTTGAACTACCAGAGAACAGAACTACTTTGACAGAAGTGAAAGATCTGGCCCTCAGGGTATGTCTACACTGCACTAAGACACCGGCAACTGGCCCATGTCAGGTGACTTGGGTTTGCTGGGATCTGGCTATGGGGCTGTTTAATTGCTGTGTAGAGGTTTGGCTTGGCCATTAGGCTGGGATTTGGAACCCAGGAGGGGGAGGGTCCCAGAGCCTGGGCTCCAGCGCAAGCCTGAATGTCTACACTGCAGTGAAACAGCCCTGTAGCCCAAGCCTGAGTCAGCTGTCACAGGCCAGCCACAGCTGTTTAACTGCCGTGTAGACATAACCCTCAGAGTCTACCAATGTGAGGAACACAGGGTATGTCTACACTGCGGCTGGGAACGTGCTCTCCAGCACAAGTAGACAGACAGGCGCTAGCTCTGCTTGAGCTAGCATACTAAAAATAGCCATGTAGCTGAGGGTAGCATGGGCAGCAGCTTGGGCATGTACTTGAGTGGCTAGCCCGAGCCACCGTCAGTGCTATCCCCGGCTACAATGGGAAGCACACTCTCAGCTGCAGTATAGATGTACACTTAGTAGCATCAATTCCTACCTAAAACTATGACTTAGCAAACATATACCCGATCACAGAGTAATGAACTGAAAGAGAGAGAACTCTTTGAACAGTGCAAACGAAACCCGCAAGAGACATAGGAAATAAAAATGCTGCAAAAAAGAATCTCTCACTCCTCAAGATAGTACTGATCATCTAATCAGCTACCTGGAAAATTATTAGGTCTTGAAATGCCAGATTTTGCAAAAGTGAACAGAAAAAAAAAATCCACATGTGTATGCAACGTACCTTTATCCAATCTATTTTGTCTGCAAATCTGGTAGCTAGTTTTTCTGGATACACCGAAACAACTTCTAGAAGACAGTACATGACTGGCAAACCTAAAGAGTAAGTAAAGAATCAAGTTTCGGAAAATGAAATACAATTTTTTCTATTTACAACTAATGGAAAAAACAGGCAGATAATGCTGCATCAAACAGTTCAATGCAAATTTAAAATATCTCAGATAATATGGAATGTCAAAGTCATAACTTTATTTCTGAGTACTCTCTCTCTTATGGATGTCAGACAGGCAAATAGTTAGTATGTGAATGCATATTTCTAGTAAACTGTTTTAAAGGTACACCAGTAGTTTGTGACGAAACTTTAAATTGCCTCCGATAGCTGATGAAGAGTGTTGTTCTACAAGGGCACAGGCATGGACTTTTGTTTTTGCCCATGGGTGCTCCCCTCCCCTTCCCTGTGAGTGGTGGGCGGGGCCTCGGAGGGAAGAGGCGGGACAGGGCTACTGGCAGGGCCTCAGGGGGCAGGCCACAGTCCAGGCATCGGGGCACACAAAAGATTAATCCAGCCCTGTGGGTGCCGAGCACCCCCTACTTTTTTCAGTGGGTACTTGAGCCCCGGAGCACCCATGGAGTTGGCGCCTATGTACAAGGGAACTGTTCAGGTGTGCAAAGACTGTAATAAACACTGACAATGACCTGAAAGTTCTGACACCCCAACCTTGTGGCGCTCTCTCTCTCTCCTTAACCCCTTTCACAATTGTGTGCGAGGGAATAATTCTAAACCACAAACTGGGATAGGACAGTTTGGGTTAGTTCTCATTACAACCTATGGTTCACTGAAGCGAAGTTCAGGGTATTGAGTATGCTTGGCCAACGCTCGTTCATAAGTTATAGAAAGAGCTTTTCTTCTTTACTCAGCACCATGGTCTATGGTTCCTCACCTCCAACACCAGACAACAGCTGCTGAAGAAGGCCAATATAGATTTGCACTGGGTTGGTTTCTCCACTTTTTGAGGAAGATGACGATGATGAGGAAGATATGAAGTTGCCAGACAGCAGGTTTCTGATATAACGGCCAATTGCTGGAGCATGGTCTTGCATGTCAGCTAAGTTCTGAGAGGATGGCACCACACCTGCGCTATGAGCAAGACACATTCGCAGGTACAGGACTATCTAAACAGAGAAGAGAACAAGATAGGGTTAAAGGTATTTCACAGGGAAACAGGAGTCAGATCCAGCAGGCCCCCCGGCCGTCAGCCCCTCTAGGGGGATGCAACCAAAAATTGTAACTCAAAGGGGGTGCTCAGCTCAAAAAAGTTTGAAAACTGCTGGACTAAGTCATACGAGTCAAATACAAAGGTGCTTCTAAACTGGAGTAACTTGCATCTTTTCTCAGCCAGTTCAGCATGTAAGTTACACCAATTTAGCGTCCCTTAGCCCACATTGTGTAAGTAACGCATCACCTCTGAATTTGGTTCATTGAGTCTAAGGATCATCATTGACATCAGGACCACCCTACCTGCTACCAAGCTATACGAGCAATGTCTTGGGGGTGCAGTATCTTCTGCCTTTGATTTCCCACTGTTGGGGGGGGGGGGGGGGGGCGAAGACGACCGTCAGTGCCTTCTTTTGTGAGGTTAGGATGCCAGGTACGTGTGCAAGGAGGCATGGTCAACACATCCTCCTCAGAAAACCATCCCTTGACCGTGACACACCAACTACTGAGCTACCTCAAATCTCCCTTTTTAGGGAAGATGATTGAGGAGTCTGTGGCAAAGTCAATCAGGTCAAGTCCCCAGAAGTCCTTAAAGAACTGAACCGAGATTGCCTGACATCCTATCACCACTGTTCTCCCAGTGTCCCATAGGTTAAATAATGACATGTAAGAATGTATCACTATTGTCGTGAGACAGACACAATTACCTCTCCAAACGTAGCAGGATTGAAAGGCAGGACTGCAGTTCCGGTCATGTATTTAGCAGGAGTTTTCATTCGGTGAGAAGCCTAAACAACAAACACATACATTTAGCAGGGGTAAATGCCAGGCTGTAAATGGCACACATACTTAGTAATAATCTTTTCTGCTGCAACTAATTGTACCACTATCTTCCACTCAGCAAATGTAATTATAAAGAAAACACTGTGCATTTGCATAATGAAGCTAACCAGAAGATCTCAAAAGTGCGTTAGAATCATTAATTAAGGCTCACAACTAGAGCTGGAATTTCCTTCCACAGGAAAACCTACAAATTTAAAAAAAAAATATTAAAAAAAACAACCACATTTCATTTCAAAAATTTCAAACCAAATTCCAAAAAAAGCTTCCAAGCTTGGAGACTGCCAGCTCAGGCTAGCAAGAAGCCAGGAAGCTTAGGAGCCAGCAGGAAACCAGCCTGGTTTCCCCTGGAAACTCATCAAAATCAACACATTCCCACAGAATGTTTCAATTCTGACAAATCAACATCTTCCAAGAGTAAAAGATTCCGTCAAACAAGCTTCCAACCAGCCCTACTTTCAACACCCCAATAAGGTCGGCAGATATTAGTTTATCAGCATGTACGATGGCTCTAGGCCTGGATTCAACAATTGTGGAATCAATTATGTCCTCAAATTCTTTGCTTAATTGGGGCCCTAATGAGGCACAGACAGCTTAAGCAAGCGTCCAAAGTCAAATGAGTGGAAAACTTTGGATCAGAGCCCATTACTCCACGCTCTCGAAACACTGGATCTTACTCCTCCTTTAAATTTAGTTCTCTAGACTTTGAAGACAAGAGTTAAGCTCATTTATGTAGGGAAGTCATTTTGCACACTGACCCTGGCCGTAAAGTGTTCTTATATGGACCAGCTCCAGCACATATTTATTATTCACCACTTGCATATGAAAAACAAACACTTAAAGTGTCTCAGCAAAGGGGAAAAATTAGTCTTGTATCCTTTGATGCTTCTGTTAAAAAAAAAAAAAAAAGACCCAAATAATGGTGGGGGTGTGGACAGGGGGTTCTCCTGTTTGTTTTTCACGCTGGAAATTCAGGTCTGTCAAAGCTGAAGGACTCTGCGATCCCGAGTGAAGTGGTGACATCACGAGAGCCAAGAGAACAAAAAAGGGAACTGAAAGGGAAAGGGATTTTTAGTCACATTGATGAAAATTCTGGGGGGTTTTCTGAACACCTATTTAACTGGAACAACTCCTATTTTGGATAAAGGAAAATTTTGCTAGAGATTCAACACCATCTCCCCTCAGTTCAATGACATTTACTGAGGATGCAAAGTTGGGGGGTATTATCCATACAGAGGCAGATCGGAATATTATACAGCAGGACCTTGAAGACTGGAGAAACAGAAATGGGATGAAATTCAATAGCACAAACTGCTTAGTGTCTAATAAGAATTTCTGCTACAAGCTGGTGGTTCATTTGTTGGAAGTGAGAGGAGGAGAGTGACCTAGGTGTACTGGTCAGTTACAGGATAACTATGCGCAACCAATGTGATGTAGCTATGAAAAAGGCAAATGGGATTCTAGGATGTATCAGGAGAGGCATTTCCAGTGGGGATAGGGAAGCATTAATGCCATTGTACAAGGCACTGGTAGGACCTCACTTGGAATACAGGGTACAATTTTGTTCACCCATGTTCAAGAAAGATGAATTCAAACTGGAACAGGTGCAGAGAAGAGCAAGTAGAATGATCAAGGCCAATGAAGGACCGATCTTATGAGATGAAACTGAAAGAGTTCGGCTTGTTTAGCTTAGCAAACAGTGCTGAGAGGGGATATGACTGCTTTCTAAAAATACATCAGGGAGAGTGAAGAGCTATTTAAGCTAAAGGACAATGCTGATACAAGAACAAATGTATATAAACCAGCCATGAATTTATCTATGTGCCTAAATCTCATGCTTCAGGACTTCAGCCAGTTACCTGCATGGGATCAGGAAGGAATTTTCCTTCAATGCATTCTGGGTTTATTTTAATCTCCCTCCTCTGAAGCATCACAGCTGGCCAGGGTTGGAGATGAGCCACTGGACAGGATGGGCCAGGGCTCTGAGGTTGCACCGAGCATTCTCTCTCTCTCAGGTACCTGGCTAACTGGTTCTTGCTTAGATGCTCAGGGTCTGATCGTCATCTGTAGGGTCAGGAAGGAATTTCCCCCAGGTTGAACTGGCAGTGACCTTAGGGGTTTTTGCCTTCTTCTGCAGCACAGAGTGCGGGTCACTTGCCGGGATTATCTGGATACATCTCAATCATTTTCCTGCCATTACAGGGACCTTGGGCACTAGCGCACCTCAGTCCCTCCCATACTCTGCCTGGGGCACATAATATAGATTCGTTTCCTATGGGCTGCAATAGTTTTGTCTAATTCCATTTGTTGGGTTCGGTGTGCTGGCGTTGGTGGCCTGCGGTATGCAGAAGGTCAGACTAGATGACCTGGTGGTCCCTTCTGGCCTTAAACTCTATGACTAGGACATTGAAGTGTCAGCTGTCACAAACATCCCTGAGACCTTCCAGAAGTCCTGCTATAAAGGCAGTTAAGTCCCAATTTGACATCCCTGATATTCCTAAGGAAGAAAAAAACATGCAGAAAAAAACCCTTTTAAAACAAAAAGTCATTTCAGACTTTATACTTCATAAGAAAAGCGAAGAAGGGCACAAGCCCATTATTTAAATCCGTACAGGTCACCTTTAAGTGCATACGGAGGGGAACAAACTGCTAGGGCAGCATGTCATGTCAGGCCCTGGGGCATCTCCCACTGTAGGACTCATGACATGTCACTCACACAGTCAGTATTTTCATTTTTCCACTGAGTTACTATGAAGAGGATTAATTAAGCCTTTGAGTTAATAGCAACCTCCTTCATTTGTTCCATTTTCTCTCTCCATATATTGTAACGCTTTTATGTGCTGTACAATATAGTCCTCCCTTTCTCTGGGTCAGCCAACACATAGTCTTTGTTCCTTTAAGAATTGTTTGTGTGACGTAACTGCTTGTGTAAGGTGCTGGATGACCGGCCCTGGAGATTGAACTCCCCCCACATAACGGATTCAACACAAGCAGCAGTCGTGCAAGCTTTCCCCGCTGACCTAAGGGTGGTTATTTCAAAGGACCAGTTTCCATAGCCCTACTTAACCCTTAGTTTCTTTGCCAAGGGTGCCAGTCATGGTGCCTATTGGGACCAACTGAGAGGGAGGTTCTTGCGATCTCAAATCTGCTCTTTCCTCAAACTTCAGCTAACACCACTGCCTTGGGGTAAAAAAGCCTGCAATCATTACAAGCCTTGCCGCAGTGCTGTACCTTGTCTTGAATGTAATGGACCATTTCTGGGAAGGAAGGCATCTGTTTACCAGCACTCTCCTTTTCATTTTTACCAGGAAACATTCTCAGTACGCGCTGGGCTTCTCCATGCACCTCCTCTCGTCTTTCAAGGGGAAAAATGAGAAAGGAAAGTCATTTGCACACGAGCACAGAGCGAATGTTATTTAACAAATAACAAGTGCATTTCTTGGGGAGAGAGAGGGCTTCTAAGAAAAGAAGCTTTTTTAAACACTGCAGAGAACCAGCTGCAGGTTACAGAAAATAAACAGCCTTTTGATTCTGGAAGAAAGGAGATTGGATGATAAGAGACTTTCTTGGACTTACATATCACAGTGTTCTCAATCTATCCAGCACCATCCCCATCTTACCAGGCTAGCATCTTAACCAAGCTATACAAACTGCCTTCAGTTTCCAGTCTTTCTACTCCCGCACCCTAGAAGTTTTGTTTTCCTCTCTTCACCTCTTCTTTTTCACCATTTTATGGCCCTGCCCTTAGCTGACCCATTGCCAGTCCTCTCACAAAGTGCTTATCTGAACCAGCAGTTCCCCGGGCATCACTAACCCAATGCCGTGCAAGACACGCTAGCTGCAACTGATTTACTCAGCTTCATTTAATTATATGATGGCATGGTAAATCAAAGCTTAAGCACTTCAAGTTTTGACACTGTCAGTCCATCCTTACCCCACTTTGTTTTTCTGGTTTAAACTAAAAGACAAAAGTACCCTGTGAAAGATTTTGATTTCTCTTCTTCCTCCCTAGCTTGCCAAGATAAGGCAGAGCTACAGGTCTCTGCAAGTCTGCCATTACTGCTACAACACAATGGCCAATTTCCAAACAACTGCATTGAATTTTTTATTTATTTTAACCCAGATGCAAAGTTAACACCTCCTGAAACTTACGGATCTCCTGCAGCTAAAAGCAGTAAGTATCTGGAAGGGATGTGATCTGAAGGGAACACTGTGCTTGCAAATTTCACGGCCACCTGACGCACTTGGACTTCAGGCTTAAAAAAAAAAAAAAAGTCCTCATTAGCCCATCACAACAAAAAGCTTTTTAAACAAAGGCAATTGCATGAAAGAAAAAGCTTAAGGTGAACCTAAACAGTTGTTTCAACAATAAAAAAAAGTTTACTTCAGTTGGAGAAGGAAATAATTGTTTTGCCCCTACAAGTTATGGATCCAGACAAATTAAACGTATGTGTCTGTACAGTATCGCCACAGTGGGTCTTGATCTTGGTTGGGGCCTCTAGTTTCTACTATAATGCAAACAATAATTTTCAGCCAAAACAAAGGATTTCCATGTGGCGTGCGTGCAAACAGATATCTCAATCGTCTTCACTTTAGATCTGACCCAATTAAGCCAAAAGTAATTATGGAGGTGCAAGGAAACATGGAAGTGCATTTGGAAACATATCTAGTCATAGCAACCACTGTAAACGTAATTAGCAACATCCTTTTTCATGGACATTTTGTGACAATTCCTATGGAAAACAGTGACTGTACTTGGGATTTAAAAATTTTCTTCAAGATCAGAATACTTCCTTCTATTGTGTTACACACCGTTCTGTGTTACTTCTGCCCCAGAGGGACAAACACAGTCCTGTGACGGTTCCAATCCTAAACTGGTACCGAAGTGAAGAGAACACAACACTGAAGTAGCTACTTAAATGAACACTGAAAAGGCTGTTGTTCTTGAAATTGACCAGCCTTAACAGTACTCTTATCTGGTACACTACTGTGTCTCAACCCCTACTCGGGCAATTCAAGGCCACCTCTCTAAACCAATTCTTGGTGCAGCAAGACACAGAAAAAACACCACCAGTTTTTGCAGTAAGCACAGCATGAATACTTAAATGTGTAATTACACACACACACACACACACACACACACACACACACACACACACACTCACTCACTCTATTAGGAATCATGGATCACGATCTCAAGCCCTTAATCATCTCAGCAGTTATAAAACAAGAATTTGTGGGATTAGACCATAATAAAAAGAACTGTAACCAGAGATGAAAAAAACAACGATTAGCTGAGTGAGTCCCAGCCTCTCTACAAGGTCTGGATAGAATCTCCAGAGGTAGGACAGAGTTTTCTTAAAAGAATACCGTCTTGAGGCCCAGATATCTAGCACTGCAAGGGCAAAACTGTCATGCATTTGTACACCTAGTTTTGCACAGGTAAATGTGTATGTCACAGGAAAGGCATGAACAACTAGCCATACAATTGCAGAACCTCCAGGTGCATATTAGCAGCACTACTAGCAATTCTGAAAAAGACAGGCGTGGATACAGGGAAATTTTGAAGAACAAGCAAGGTGCACGGATATCATTATTCCAGTCACTAGAACATTTTCAAATCATTTCACTTCATGACACGGAAAGCCTCTGCATAGCTGTAACAGTACAAGGAAAATGGAAGAGCGGAACATCTCTAACAAAACATAGTGGAGACAGTGTTAGAGATTAGAGCTGAGTGAATCATTGATTTTTTTCATTAGTTTCATGCCAAAAAACAGAATTTGGGTGGGGGAGGGGAGGGGGTTCCTTGATGAAATTAAAAACAAAAAAGAGTATTCGGGTCAAACCACGCGGATCTCTCTTCTTTTAAAAACTGATATTTATCTCTAATAAAATACCTTTATTAGGTATGAAGCCACAAGAGCCTCCATAAGCGTACGCTGTGCTCCTTCCAAACTACTATATGCTCCAACCATCATAGACAAGGCCTCCTGAATAGCAAGTCTGGTATCGGGCTCTTCCTGCAATATGAAAACAAGAGGATTCATTACTCTCCAATGTGTCCCTCCAAACAGAGCATTAAAATAATAACCTTCTCCCAAACCCATGTTATCACCTACCTTGCACAAAGCTTCAAAAAACTGCTGGACAAGAGCTATGTCCTTGGTAAACAGCTGAGGCATTCGACTGGAATAGAATCATTTGAGTGGGTTTTTTAAAAAGAATTTGAGAGCAAAACCATATCCATACTCTGCATTTCACTTCCCTCGTCTCTTTGCAACTCACCTCTACCTCCAAGCATAACCTCCACCACTGGGCAATTATTCCCATTAACAACCGCTCAGCATGGCTCAGAAATCAAGACATTCTATGAAACAGCCAATTTGATAACCAGTTTGGAGGGTCCACTTTTGAACACACAGCTCACGAAGTGCATGCGCGCTAACCTACGCTAAAAATCATAAATTAACAAACCCGCAGCAATCTAGAGAAGAGAACCATTATTAGATCCTCTCTGCATGCTTCCATGAACGACCATCAGTCATTCCTAGCAGAACGATCCACCACCACCATGTTTCATTTTACAGATGCAGAGATGACACAAGACAGTGCTTCTCCACACACTGTGCTCTGTTGCAAATGGCCATCTGGCACGACACTAACTCGCCTGCCTGCTGACAGAGTTACAAATTGCTTTGGAAAAAATATCCGACATCCCATTACTTAAAATGCGCTTTAGTTACCTGGAGAGTTTTCCAACAGCTGAATAGGCCATTGACAGCAGTTTGGGATCCTTGAATTATAAAACAATGAAAAGCCAAGTCAGCAGAGAGAGAGAGACACACACACACACCCCTATCCCTTACAATTATGCCATTACTTTATATCCTGTCTCCTCACCTTTGAAACATAGAGCCCCAGAAAATAATCAAATCCCAGAGCAAAGCACCTTGTAAACGAAGAATAGATGCATTACGTTCTTCCCACAGAAACAGAAAATTACACCAAAAAAGCTGCCTTTATCTTTCAAGAAAGAAAAACTGCTGGGATTTGGTAGGTATGTGAAATGGCCAGCAAGTGACAGACACCTTCCACTGACCCCAACCAACTTCCAGCAGAGCCTGTCACCCGTCACACAACAGTGTCAGGGGCCCCGGGCTAACAATTATTTAAACTCTTTGCTCTGGTAGCACCCATCCAACCACTTAAATGCACCCCCACCACACCCTTCGTAAGGAAAGTAAAGGCCCACCCCACTCATATCAGTACACCTCATCTGACAGCCTTACTGGAGTCACTTATTGGAACAATCTGCACTAGGAAGGGGTTTGCATGATCAGGCACTGGTAACGTGCGTTAGAAAAGTTTGCTTTATGAAATGACACTGGGAAAACCTGCATCGTGTTTTGGGCCAGAGTACAACACCCTTAGTTATGGTTGGTAGTACCTGTTGAAATGATACCATCCCAACAGTACCCTACCCCGCCTTGGGTCCCACTGACTTCGCGTGGAGGAAGGTATTACTCAGGGAACGGCTAGACGAACAGCTAGTGTGTGGCAAGCTTGGGTGTCAATCAAACTCGCCTGCTGTACAATAACTGGCCATGTGGACCCTGCTGCCGCGCACGAAGGAACTTTTAGCAGGCAGTTAGAATGGGGTAGATTTACACCCGTTTGCCGCACACTGCGTGTTCACCTACACAAGCCCTCAGCCTGAGTTAGGGTATCGCAATCAGGCCCGTGCAGCGCCTTGCACGAAGGGGTCTAGGTCCATGACTGCGACTCCCAGGTGCTATCACAATAATGGCTGCGCGGCTACCCTGGCCCATCACCACTGACTGGAACTGCCACACTATGGTTCACGGACACTCCACAAACACTATCAATGCACCTGACAAGGGAGAGAGATTTAAATTACACACCCAGCCTTTACTGGCAACCCTCCTATCTTTTCTGTTTTCTCCTTGCTTTAAGTAACGTGCATCTAATGCAGTTCTCTTTTGTTTACCAAACTCCCTCATGTCTCAGCAACATTAACATTCCTACATCCCCTCACCTACTCCTCTCACTGCCTCCATGCCCTACTGCCTTGTTATTTTCCTGTCCTCACCACCTCCTCCCCCCTCTCCTCTCCTCTGGGAGGCTTTTGGCATTTAAATTGGTAGTTAACAAAAACACTCCTGAATCAGAAGGTTCTTAAATGTGTCTGGCTCAACTTCGCTTGTTATCAAAACAAAAACAAAAATCTGTAAAAGGCAGCAAAGTGGTCTACCCAATGCAACTAGTCCTCCAGCCTGCGGACCACACTCTACTCTGCAGCTCTTTATTTTTCAAACCCTGCCGGCGCACAGCCTCAGTTTTCCCTTTGCAAACTCAACCCAGAGAGGAGCAAGATGTTGCTGATGCACAATGGAGAAGCATCCAGAGGACTTGATAGAAGCGGTTTCCGCACCCTCCGTTGGCAAGAGATGGACATACCCTTGCAACGTGGTCTACAATCTAAGTTTGGCCCCTTGGCTGCTCCTGGGAGGTAAGCTACAATCGTGGCTACGTGCAGTCTTCTGCCTTTGTTAGGGCAGACGGTTTGAACTTATCCCTCCAATGCTGACTGCACACACTAACCAATGCTTTGTATTAAGCGATTGTATATTTCTGTATTAAGCTATTGCAATGCACTCTGCTTGGGACTACGCCTGAAGACCACTACATGGACGTTTCATCAGGCAGTGAATGACATCAAGGTCATACTTAAAGTTATACATGTGCTTAAGTACCTCCCCGGATCTGGGCATGAGAGAATAGAGTCCCAATCCTGCAAACACTTACACATGTGCTAACTTCAAGTACACCTCTACCTCCATAGAACGCTGTCCTCAGGAGCCAAAAAAATCTCACCGTGTTATAGGTGAAACCGCGTTATAATCGAACTTGATTTGATCCGCCGGCGTGCGCAGCCCTGCCCCCCCAGAGCATTGCTTTACCACGTTATATCCAAATTCGTGTTATATCGGGTGGCGTTATATCGGGGTAGACGTGTAAATGAATAGTGCCATGGAAATCTTGCAATCAACAGGACTACTCACATGCATGTGCATAAGTGTTTGCAAGACTGGGAACCAAATGGCTTGCCAAAGGTCACACAGGAAATTTATGGAAGAGTGGGGAATTTAGTCCAGGCCGCTTGGATCCCAGTTCAGTACCATGAGATCACCTTTCCTCTCTCTGGCCTATCTGCTGAAAATATTTCCTTATACATTCTTTTAAAATAAACATCATGCAAGAGCAATGAGGTATAAGAATCAGATCAGTTCAAATCAGACCAATCATTTTTTTTCTTTTTTTATAAATCTAAACAAATAAATCCTTGCAGTGCTGTTGTAGCCGTGTTGGTCCCAGGATATTAGAGAGACATGGTGGGTGAGGTCAGAGCCATTCCTTGGGTAGGGCGAATGGGGGCGACCACCCCGGGCCTCGTGCTTCAAGGGTCCCCGTGCTTCGATAAAATCGGGACTGTCATGATATTCAGCCCTGTGTCCCGACCGATTTAAGACCAGGATGCCATTTGTCCCCACTTTGATATTCAGGTGAGGCGGGAGGGCGAGCGGAGTGAGGAGGCGAGCAGCAGGTGGGGGGAGAGGCAAGCAGTCGCCTAGTGGACCGTGAGGAGACGAGCGGGGAGGGGGATTTGTCCCGGGCCCCACACCCCCCTAGGGATGACCCTGGGTGAGGTAATACCTTCAGCAAAAGTTGGTCCAATAAAAGGTATTACCTCACCACGTTGTCTCTCTAAGGGTATGTCTACATTACCTGCTGGATTGGCGGGCAGCGATTGATCCAGCTGGGATTGATTTATCGCGTCTAGTCTAGACGTGATAAATTGACCCCCGAGCCCTCTCCTGCCGACTCATGTACTCCAGCACCACGAGAGCAGAGTCGACAGGGGAGCGACAGCAGTCAACTCACCGCAGCGAAGACACCACGGTAAGTCGATCTAAGTACATCGACTTCAGCTACATTATTCACATAGCTGATGTTGCGCAACTTAGATCGATTCTTCCCCCCTAGCGTAGACCAGGGCTAAATAAATAAATGTGACTCTACAACAAAGAACCTTTCAACTCACCTCTTTGTATTCATTAATCAGTTTCGTAAGCCCATTTAAAAGCATTGGGCCTAGTGGCTTTATTTTACTTTCTGGACAACTGGAATTTAAAAGAAAACGTGTTAAGATATATTCTTTGCACCTCCTACAGTCCCTGATACCAAAAACCAATTGCTTTCTATAACTGCCCTCATCATCTTCTCTGTTCTGCCAGTATTACAGCTTAACATACAAAAAGATATACAATATTTTTTAAAAACCCATGTGCAATAGAATTAAATATTCTTTGTCTTCAGCACAACTGCATATTTACCATACAAAGCTGTCTCTGTAAATTGCTTGAAATAGTTTTGCATCTATTACCATAAACCATCTAAGTTGCTTACCTTGTACAAATATGATGTACAAACTGCAGGGACAGAGTTCTCAATTTCGTGTTTGTATTTGCACCAAAGAGTCCATCATATACCACCTGGTGGGAAGCATGAGAAGATCGGATACAGTGACTGGTTTAATTTTCGAATATTATTTGCATTCTCTTCCTTCCCTAGCTATCACATGCAATAGTTAAGTTTCAACCCTTTCCTAGGCACTGGAGGAATGATACAATTATAGTAGATACGTTATGAATAGCTGCTGTGGAGTGAAGGTGCTACCTGAATGTTAGCTGGGAATGTTTCTGCAGCTTGTCTGGAACGCAGAAGATGAGGAACAATCTTTAATTTAACCCGGGTGCTGACTGGATCTCGTTTCAGTTCTGGCTTCAGAACAACTCCCTGTCAGGAACAAGATGGAAGATATTTCTTTGGCTGTGGCTAATACTATTTGATTGTTAATAATTCATGAAAGTGTGTATTTTTTTCAAAAAAGAAAAAAAATATATTTACTCAACAGCAACTGCTCGGCGAAAAACAAAGATCAAAGGAAGTGACAAACTAAAAATGGATGCTTTGTCCAGCAAATAAACCACGGCAAATAAAATAAGATCCTCATGAATAAAGCAGGAACACAGCTCTGGAAGCAAGTCTTACCTCTTTAGTTTTCAGTGGTATATCCCCGAGGTACACTTTGTACATTTTGTTGACGATAGTAGGATTATTCCAGTCAATTAAGCTAAAGAATTGTTAAAGGAACAAGTTAAAATTATGCCTTAATTATTTACAAATATATTTTACAGCACTGTGTAATGTTTTGAAGGAAAAAAACCTAAATCTAATTAGCTTCAAGTGCAGCCTAATTTCACCCTCAGCCCACCTACAATCTGCAGTCATGAGGTAAAGAATTACAAGCAAGTCCTCACAGCCAGGTACTCCACAGATGGATTTTTGCTTCCCAAATAAGCAATGAAAAAACCCCACAGTAGCTCCCTTCTCTTCCTTTCCCACGAAGTGCGGGGGATGTGAATTTAGTGCTGGGGGGGGCAGCCCAAGTGACTGCCCTAGAAAACAAAGACTTCTGCTTATCCACAAAACTGGTCTGGCATGGGCACTAAGGACCACAAGTTTCTTACCATTGCGCCTTGACTCTGACCTGGCTGGGACACTCCTACAGGGGAGAAGATACTTCAAGCTCCAGGCCCATTCATCCTTGGCCTCTCTGATGAGACTGTCAACCAGGAGGGCAATCACTATGGTGGTTTTAGCAATAGGGACCCTTGTAAGCTGGGAAATGGATTTAATCCAAACCCGTTTAACACAGGCCAACAAACAGCCAGCTGATCAGAACAACTTTGTCACGATAGACCTGAGCTGGGCTTGAATCACTGACCTCGGACCTTTCACCCCAGTGTCCTATGTTGTCCTTTGAACAGTGGCGTCCACAGCCAAATGAGCCAAAAAAATAACTGGGGGAGTGGGTAATCAAGGAGAAGGGCACACACATTTTTGCCTATAACAACTGAGCTCTAAACACGGGGTTAACATATGGGACATCTAGCAGCGGCATACATAATACAAGAGGTGTTTAACAAACGAGTTTTATGCCGAGGCAGTTCTTAGGGCTCACAATACCACCGTAAGGGGAGCGAACAACCAGGTTCTAAAGAATGGAGTCATTTTCTCAACCAAATTATTCCAATGAATTAAAATAATCTCTCTGTCCATGACTGAGGTGCACTGGAGAAGGCGTCACGTGACTTGCTTATGCTGTACTTGGCTCAAACCAATACTATTCAGCCCCACACTATCAGCAGTACAGAATTCATCCACACATTCAAAAGGCTGACCAATCCAGCTCCAATAATAAGGAAGTCAGTTTGTGTATGCTCCAACCACAAGCTGCATGAACACCAGGCTGCCTCCTGTGTGAACGGAGCAGCCTCTGCTTAGCAAGTGACTCAGCAAATAGCCGTAGCAACGACATCTGCCGGCCTGAGGTAAAAAACACAGATTTTCCCCCAGGAGGAGCATTATTTCCAGCCCAGGGCAATGCTGAAGTGATTAACCCGCGGGATAAATGTCCATTTCCAGAAAGTGGTGTGGCTTTCCCATCTGATAAACTTGCTGTCCCCTCTCAGCCTGTACCCTTTCAGGATCACTTCATCGATTGCAATTATTATTATTAGCAATGCCAGTGCCCAATTCTTAAACAGAAGCCATTACCTTTGTTTGCTTTTCAGTTCCAGGTCTGCCGCAGTTGCTACACTGTGTCGTGTGTCGCTGGAGGCTATGACCAGGTGTATGACAGCTTCAAGCTCTGGTACCTGCTCAGCTTCAATGAACTTTACTATTCCCAGTTTACACTGCTCCGCAACGTAGAAGAGAAAGTAAAAGTTACTGACCAGCCGACGTGCTACATTAATGTCGAGGTTTAGCAGACCGAAATCTGGGCCTTTTGTAATCCTAGAGAGAGAAACTCTCACTCTTTCCACCGCCTCGGCACGCCCTCAGCTGAGAAGCTAAGCTTTCTAGGTGGCAAAGAGTTATGTTAAACCTCCACTGCAAATGAACTGAGAGAAGAGTTCAGAAACTCGATTACATCTAAGAGAAAGACACAGGCGAGGACAGAGCTCAGCTGGGCATTCACTAGCAAGTTCTGAAAATATGTTTCAAAGTTAGAAGGAAAAATGGTTGACAGCTCATTAGTGGCAGCCTTAGACCTCTGTCTCACGCTAACCATTTGTAGGTGCTTTAATGCATAAAAGTGCAGGTTTCAAACGAACGTGCACATAGACTGCAGACACCTAGTCAGGCACCGTGTGCTTTACACACAAGCTGGGCAAGCCATTTTTTGGAGTGAATTCTACATTTACTTCCACACCAACGTGCATTCCTTGCATGTTGCAGCCATTGTACCCACCAAGTCGTTTTACTGAAGTTCCCATTTCATACACCTGCATAGCCCACGTGATTTGCATTACCTGTTCCAGCTGTTCAGGTGTCCATGGGCTATCTCCAATTACCCGCTTGGCTGCGTAAAAGCTCATCCCTGGAGGAGGTTGAGGGATCCCCGAACTTCCAGCACTACTGGATGCAGAAGAGCCCTGTGCCGATGGCACGTTTTGGCGACTCTGGGATTCATTCAGTACGTATCTGGAAGGAAAAAAGGAACACTTGAGTGGACTTATTAAACTACCCTATGAACTGAAGTCAATTCCTCATTACAAGCACCTAAAGAGATCAAAATAAATATCACTCCTCCCTCCCCCTTAAATATTATTTTTTGACCATATTGTGACAGGTTCGGTCACAGAGACCCCCTTGGGACTGTCACCTGATGTGCTGAAACTACCTCTGAGCCCGTCTTCCCTTCCAGCTGGGACTTCAGAGTAATACTTCATATTTCTAGCTTCAGATACAAGAATGATACATTCATACAAATAGGATGACCACACTCAGTAGATTATAAGCTCTGTACTGATACCTTACAAGAGACCTTTCGCATGAAGCATATTCCAGTTACATCATATTCACACTTATAAACATATTTCCATAAAACATATGGAGTGCAACATCTCATATATACATAAGACAAACTATTTAAACACACAGCAGAGCCTTGCCAAGTTGCATTAGTGACAGGGAGAGCCACTGCAAGTTACAGGTTAGCCTGTAAGCGAACACAACAGTGCATCACAAAATGTAGTTTGTTAATTGAGCGAGTAGTTCAGATGATTCTTCCCAGCATAACAGTCGGTCTGCTATCGTAAATGCTGCAAAAGGAACAAAGGCCCAGTAACTCCAGGCTTCCCAATAACGCTCTGCTAGTAAATGTTTGTTGAGAGAGGAGAGGGATAGCAGGGTTTTTTGGTGACCATTAGCAGGTTAGTGATCGATGAATTAAGACTTAATGAGGTTCTGCAGTGTTAGAATTCAACACCCATTAAATACTGTATTTGATAAACTCTTATACAAGTACTAACTGGAGCCTGTATGAGGGGGGTTGGACTAGATGACCTCCTGAGGTCTCTTCCAACCCTAATCTTCTATGATCCCCTCAATCTCACAGAGGAGGCTGGGATGCATGAAAACACATAGAAGGCATAAAGCAGGCCTCCTTCTGCTCAGGGGGCAACCCCGAGATGTGAAGAGAAGGGAGAGCTGTGGTAAAAAACAAAACAAAAAAAAAACACCCCTTGGAAACAGCCCATCTCTGCAGTGTTGATAGAGGAGACAGGCAACAGAATTCAAATTCTCAGGCACTCAGAGGCTGGGGGCTCCGGCCCTGGTCTTCATAGGGTACAGCGACACTGGAACTTTTTATTTTTTTTTTATTTTTTTATTTATGGAGATATCCCATCTCCTAGAACTGGAAGGGACCCTGAAAGGTCATCGAGTCCAGCCCCCTGCCTTCACTAGCAGGACCAAGTACTGATTTTCCCTCAGATCCCTAAGTGGCCCCCTCAAGGACTGAACTCACAACCCTGGGTTTAGCAGGCCAATGCTCAAACCACTGAGCTATCCCTCCCCCCAACCCTGGAGGTTTCGTTTCCAGCATAGTAGGGATATTGACGCTAGCTCAGGTAAATGTTCCTGCACTAGCCCGGATGGAGCTCGTATGCTAACAATAGTAGCGTAGCTGGCCACCGAGTACAACCACACCTAGGACCTAGGTACTTACTCGTGCGGCTAGCCCATCCCACCGCCTGCGCTGCCACGGCTGCACTGCTATTTGTATCATGCTAGCTCCATCAGTTAAACACGTACGTCTACCTGCCCTGGAAGTTACACCTCCAGCTCCAGTGTTCACGTACTCTCAGAAAGTAACCAGTCAAGTCTTTCTGCGAGCACCCACACGCACTCCTAGGGGCCAGGGTAACAGCCACTCCCCCCGTGCGCCAGGGAGCCAGCTAAACCAATCAGAACATGAGAACTGTGGCACAGAGACTAATGTGAACAATTTGCTATTGCTCTGAACAACCAGAATCTGCTGTGGCAGAAAACAGAGGCAGAAAACGATCTCAGCAGTGCAGGAACTGCTGATCCCAACTCTAGAGAATGATCTTTGACATACAGAGTTTAAACAACTGTGTGATTTGGGCCTTTAAGCCCTTTTTTTAAATCTTACTGCAAGCTGGAGCCTCCAAGAAACATTTAGCACTAAAATTTAAGGAGACAAAACAATCAAGCAACTATGCAGTAGGCTACTGGGAACAGAGACCTGGTCATTCACTCCAAGATTCAGTTCCAGCAGAAGTTCAGATCAGAACATACTTAAGGAAACAGCTTGTAACAAAATATCACCTATAGAACAGGAATACAGATCCTTCTACTGCCTGATTAATAGCCATAGCCTTATACTTGGGTATTCCTTCCCCCTCCAGGCTGTACCACTAAATATAACAGAATGTAATAAGGGTCTATTTAGACAGCACTTATTCCTGATAGATTTATCAGCATAAGGGCTTCAGTACACGTGGACCAAATCCCACCCGTGAAGCATAATCACAGAGCAAGTTCCACCGAGCAATTTTATGCCAAGAAGGGTGAATCAAAGTTACAGCAGGCTATGCATAGTTTCCACACAGAGACCAAGATTTTCAAAGATGGCCAGTGATTCTGGATGCCCAAACTGAGATACCCTCTCAGCACTTTCCAAAAAATCAGGCCTCTTAAAGATGTCTCAAGTTGGGCACCCAAAATCACTGGTCACTTTTGAAAATCTTGGCCAGAGCTTTTGAAAATCCCACCCAAAGTGCACCAGGAGCACTAGTCTCGCTGTAATACAAGAGGGTGTGTCCTGCTATCTCACTCAGGTGCATTAGAACATCCCAGCTGTCACCTGCAGTCAAGTGACAATCAAGGGCGGTGGGGAGGGAGGAGTCCTGCTTTTAAAATAATTTCCAATGTCCTTCCAAGTGAACTCTTCCAGAACAATATAAATGAGTGGCAAACACGGAGTCAAAGGGAAGAGGCTTTTGAAAAGTATTGATTAAATATGCAAAAGAGCAAGATCAGTAAAACCAAACTGCACTGTAAATAATGAGTGTACACAAACTTGCTCTGGGAGCTGATGTGCACACCCACTCCAGCTGTTAATCAGATTACAACATCTCTAGCGAGCAGAAAGTCGTAACATAAATCTCGTCGCTGCGGGGCCGATCCTGTGAGATATGAGCCCTCGTTGCCCATTACTATCTAGTGCAGTTGGGAGTGCTCAGAACCGTGGATGGTCGGGCCCCAACAGACCAAGCATAGAAATGGGGAGGTGCAGGGGAGAGATGATGAAGCAGTTTGATTTTTATTTTATTGTAAAATCATGATTATTTAAAACCACAGTTTACCTCTCTAAGGGCTTGATCCTACCCCCAACGGAAGTCAATGAGAGATTTGTAAGACAGATTCAATAAAGCACTTAAGCCCTCTGCTGAATAGGGATGAGATTACTCACAAACTTAAAATAAGGTGCCTGTTTAAGTACTTTGCTGAATTAGGGCCTCATCAACTTTATTGGGAAGGGGAGGTAAAGGAGCACACGTTTGTGCACACTTCCAATCATCCATCATACAAGATACTCCAAGCGTTACAGGGTTTTGCTGCCGCTCGCCCTCACTTACCCATAAGGCATAAGGAGCACATCCAACATAAAGTCCAAGAGCAGCTGTACGGTCTTTGGTTTTTCGGCAAGATTAAATGGAGAAGCTGCTTTCGATGGTTCAACAGGATATTTCATGTGAAAAAGGGTTGGTATTAGAAGATGCATTAGGCTGAAAAACAATTACATTTACTGCAACTATTTACAAAAACACCTTTTGATTCTTAGCATTAAACAGACAAACTGTACAGCAGAGATTTAGGTGGGGAGAGGGGGAAGTCAACCGATTCCTACTCTGGCAGCTTTCATTTGATACCCAACATGTCTAACAATGGGAGGCAGGAAGCAAATTGGGGGTTTGGGTTTAAAAAAACAAAACAAAAAAAATACAAACCCACAAGCAAGGATAAGAATTAATTATCTATGTCCACATTTTTAAGAACATTACTACGTTGTACTTATGTGAATTCATTTACACACACACACAATCTAGCTTCAGAAACTGCAACCAAAGAGACTCACAGAGAACATCTCTCGTTCAAAACCTGGGCTCTGATCCTGCACAGGGCTGAGCGCCCTCAAAGTCCCATTGAAGTTAACTGGAGTAGAGGGAGATGAGCACCTCATGGGATCAGACCCAGAGTTATGAAGCATACCTACACCATGTCTATTTGCTGTACATGTACAGCCAGGTTTCCAAAAGGCCTCAGCACCCAACAGTTCCCACTTACACGCCGATGTTGAAATCCTGGCCCCACTGTAGTTAACTGGAACTTTGCCATTGATTTCAACAAGGCCGAGATTTTACCCCCCGATTCTCGTTTATAATTAAACCGCTTTTTACCACTCTGGTAGCATAAAGGCACTTTCAAGTAAGCGACGATGATGTCATTTACACTCATTTTAGGGCCCCTTTGCACTGCCAGAAGTGCTTGGTACACAGCAGCTCCTATACCTGGCCTGTAATAGTCAGTATCTTATCTATTACGATACATTTCCAAACGTGACACGAGTTTGGATGCCTCAATTTTGGGGTGCCAAACGTGACGCACTTTAAAAAGGCCCAGCTCTCAGAGGGCCAGTGCTCTGCACTCTCTGAAGGTCAGGTTTCTTTAAGGTGTCTCAAGTTGGGCACCCCAAATCATCAGCTGCTTTTGAAAGTTTAGACAGATCTGTCCTATAGTACCACCTAGAGACCCCACCCCCCCCCATCAAATTGATGCCCTACTGTGCTGGGCATTATATAGATTCAACATATGAGACAATCCCTGCCCTGAGGCGTCCTCCATGCTAACTAATGGTCAGGAAGCAAAGCTGGATTTCTGAATATATTATCCATCGTGCAAGTCTTTCTAGGTAATCAAATGAGCACCAAGAAAAAGTGCATTTCATTTTATTCTAACGATATAGGCTTCTTTCATTCCAAGTGCAGATAATCATACCTGTCTTGCTGTGGTTGTGGTTTCCCTTCCATTGCAGTGAGGAGAGTAGGCGCCAATTCACATTGTTTTTCCACAGGCAAACGAGGGTAACCCATCTTAACATAAATTATAGTAAAATTCTGCCAGGGTAAAAAAATATATATGTAATATCAATGCAAAGAAAAATGGATTTTGTTAAACTAGCCCCATATGGTACATTTCTGACATTGTTGTATATAATAACTGAGGGTCTGAAAGACCAAGCAATTATTTCCAGGGCTTACGATGATTAACCGACAGTTTTCTACTGGCAGGTTCAGCACCTATTCTGCTCTTATCACTGCTGACTTCAATGGAAGGTTTCCTGAGTAAGGCACTGTGACAGAGTCTACTCCCCACACTGGCCCTGAGAGAGTAAATTAGGCCTAATTAACCCATAGGTGGCACCTGGAGGAGCAGCCAGGGAGCCGAGATTGATTAATCAGACATGAAGCTCAGCTGGACAGGAACAGAAGGGTCCTATATAAAGCCAGGTAGCTGGCAACAGAAGGGGGCTGCAGGGAAGTAGGTGGCAGATACTCCCTGGGAGGAGGGAGGTGCGTTCAGGACTATAGAGGGTAGTCCACGGTCACTCCCTGGGAGGAGGGAGACTGGTAAACCAGGGGGCAGGAAGGTAGGAGAAGGCTCAGGGGAAAAGCAGCAAGGAATAGGGGACCAGACCTTGGTTGCTGAAGAGAAGGCCCCTGGGCTGGAACCCAAAGTATAAGGCGGGCCCAGGTTCCCCTACCAGCCACTGGGGACACGGCATACTAGGCAGAGGACACAGAGGACTATTTGTTCCAGGACAGACTGTGTTACACCCCACAGAAGGGGAACCATGTAGTGACCCAGCCAGAGGGCCGAGTCACAAAGCCGAGGCTGCAGTTCCTGGGTCCGCAGGATGAGAGGACGACGGGAGAGACAGCACCAGAGGATGGCGTAATGCCTGGCCAGAACTAATCTCCAGAGCAACCAAGGGGAAGCGCCACCTGCGGTGAGTGCACCCCAGGACGGACTTACGAGAATGCCTCTCTCACTTTCTCAGGCCCCTATTTCTGAAAGGAAATAAAACTGAACTATGGGGTAACTATGGAGTTCTGCAACATAAGCAAGAGGTCCTTTGAAAACATTTCTAAATCCTCCTTGTCAAAAGCTGCAAATAAAATTAAAAATACAGAGCTGTGGGATAGGGCAGCACAAGAGGTTGATAACAGGAGAGGAACCCCTTGCACTGCTAAAGTGCTGGTTCAAATCCAGCTCTGGTTTGTAGTGATATAGAATGGTTACCTGCTGTCTGTTCAATGACCTGGTTAAAACAATTGTGTTAGGGTGCAGGAATCAATCCAATTCCCAGTGCACAAGTGCCCATATTACTAGAACTACCACTAGAGTTGGCAGTCTTATCAATCTCAACCAAGCGGCTAAAGACTAAATACCCACAGAGAGATGACTACTCTCTAGTGTGTAGAGGTAGTCGTTCAAAGTCAAAGCTTAGTCATAATGGCTGGATAACGTTGGATCAGTACATTTGATCTGTAGATAAATAAGGACTCTGTTTGCGTGAACAGGAATTTTGAGCCCTGGATGAAGATTCATTGAGCCAAGTACTTTTTTTAAGACAAAGTGTAGCGGCAAATTAAGTCCAGGTGTCTGATAAGAATTTGAAGGCTTTGTTATACTTAACAATTATCTAACCATGTTACTCCAGCTGGATTAAGTTAAGCATGGACCTACTAAATTACTATCATCTTCTGAAATGGTTACAGCTCTTCTCCAATTTGCACGCACACATGACCTTGACTGGTTTATCTGATTAATAATTTTTTAAAAGATCAAACCATTGTGAGAAGTTAGCAAGAGACCATTCTGAGGTGACCTCTGTGGTATTTAATTCAAATGTTCAGTAATGAAATATAAGCAGTGATTCACAATGGAAAGGATTCACAATGTTCTTAGCACCGTTAAGCCAACCAACACAATGCAGAGATGAGCTGGGCTATGTTTCTTTGTAGTCACGGTATTTATTAAAACATTACAAAACTGACTACACTGTGAGAAACAACATACATCACTTCAGTATAGGATTGTCAGCAGATTTTTGCCATAGACAACAACGATGGCACACAAAGCTGCTTTTCAAGTTTACCATCACACAAGATGTTTTTCTCAGTGTTCTACAGAATATGAACATCTTGTAAATCCTTGGCCTCGTCCAAGATAAAGCTCATGTACAATTTCTCCCATTGTTCGCTCTTGCTTCTGGACAATCAGCTGCTTCCAGGGCTCCAGTGGAAGTGAATGCTACTTAATGACAGTTTAACAGTTTAAACATTTCCATCTCCGCTCCCAAGGATGTTATTTTCCGTTAAGAACATGCATGGCTTAGCAGCAGAGCAATGAGAGGGAAGACAGGTCTTTTCCAATGTTCTGCAGTCTTTCCCATGAAATCAGTATCAGTATTTGTAATACACACACTACAGTTCAGCTAAGAATGGTCTTCACTAGTTTCACAAAGTGGTTAGTAGTTTTAGGTTTGTTGTTTTTTTTTTAAAAAAGACTAAATGAATCTGATAAAGTTTCCCTTCTGAAAAATTCCCTTCTGTCTCCTGCTTTGTCTCATCTATCAAGGCCCTGATCCTGAAAATACTTACACATACTACTCATGTGCATAAAGACAAGCACATGTTTATATATTTGCAGGATCGTGGCCCTAAATTGTAACCTCTTCAGGGCAGAGATTCACTCAATAGGTGCTGGTTCTGCACCTGGCACAATGGGGCCTCTAGGTGCGACTAATACAAACAACAAATCTGTCAATTTCAAGTACTCATGAAAGTTGGAGAATAATTGAAGTTGTCTCACAAAAAGTTGTCAGCAATTTAGTGGTTTCATAAAACTACTAGTTTCACCCATGCTAGTGGCATATAGTTGTTTATTTTAAGTCACTTTAAAGCATCTCTCATATCACAATAATATGTTTCTGAAGGGAACTGGCAGAGTTAAGTACCACGGGGAGCCTCTAAAAAAAATAGAAAGCTCACCTTTGTACAAATCAGGTAATGTTATTGGAAGAACAGTACTTACGGTGACAAAGGAAACTGCAGCGGGATCTTGGTATTGGACTAGTAAAGTCTCTACTGGAAGTTGAATTTTTGGACGACTTTTGATGCGTTTATTCAAGTGAACTAGGAGCTCCATGACCTGGGAGGGAGAAAAAATGATTAACCTCAGCTTTGGGTTCAATATGTTCCCAATACAATACGATCCATTAAACACAGAACAAGCCAAAGAGTTCTGCATGACTTAGTTCCCAACTCTTTGACAAGATGGCTGCCATCATTTATCATATTATCCATTAGCCTGCATGAAATGCGTTGGTGGTCTCCAGACACTTTCTAGCGGACTCTCATCCACATCACAAAACCATCCACCACAAGTGGTGCCCTTGTTAGCAGGATTGGAAGAGATGTCAAGGAAGAAATGATTAGGAGAGTTAACTGGTCTCTCTATATATAGTTGGCGGCTGTATCTCAAGATGGAGGAATGCTGGCAGAGTGATGTGGGGAAGGTTGCAATGTGCCATCAGTGCTGTACCCTATGGACAGAGAAGGATTCTAGTACTAAAAATCTAGCACTTGCCAAATCAGTTTGAGAAAAGAAAAAAAAAAGGATTCACATTAAACGAAACAGTAATTAAATTGAGCTAGAACATTTGTATAGGGATGTCCCTAGCAGGGTGCGGGGCCTGGGGCAGAAGTGACTGATTCCTCTCTTCTGGGATTGACCGTGCCAGCCAATTGCGCAGGGCCCGGGGTGGGAGTCCCGGGGCGGAAGCGATGGATTCATCTCTTCTAGGACCAACTGCGCTAGCCAATCGCACCGGCTCACAGGGCCCCCAAAGCACGGGGCCCGGAGCAGTCACCCCGATTCGCCCTACCCAAGGGACAGCTCTGTTTGTATACCACCTTCTCCCCTCCCAAGTGCCTCATCTGGGCCAGCATGGTCAAACACTCCAGACTGCACACGGTCAACTCTGTTCCTGAAGCACCTGGGCATGATCTACCCAATACACACTATCAGCCTTCCTGGTGTCTAGCGGAGACTGGGCTTCGGATGAGAGTTAGCTAGCTGAAGCGCAGCATGGAGAACACAGAGTCAGTGTTGGCAGGCTAGGGGAAAATGACTGGAGGAAATAGCAGAGCTGACCTTTACTATCTCAGCCGGGAAAGTCTGCACATCTTGTGTTACCCAAGTTAGCAACTTGGATAACTTGTTCAAATCTCTGCTACTTCTGGAGCCGCAGATAGCAGCAGTGGCCATGAGTGCTTTTTTCTCCCATCTAGACTGGCATGAAAGTTGCAACTCTTTTCTTTTTGATGTAGCGCTCACCCTGGCTACCTGCACCTTCGTTACCACCAGAGGGGATTACTGCAACGTGCTGCTTTTGGGGCTACTCCTGAAGACGTAACGGATGTTTCTGCTGGTGCAGAAAGCAGTTGTCTGCCTGTATGCTTTCTGTGAGAAATACTAATACACCTATGCTCTAGAGACTGCACTGGCTAGCTGAGCAACCCCAAAGATACACAGAAGTCAGCTGGAGCAGAGGACAATTAGCACTTCAGTTTATTTATAGGTGCAATTCAAACTGATTTTGATCTAGCTTGGCCTCTCATTGTATGGGCTTGTAGGGGATATAATCTAGTTCCCTCTCCAAACTCAGGGAGAGAGGGATCCAGCACAGTGCAAGAGGTAGCATAAAAAGCTTTCATAGACAGTTGAGCAATAACATGGAACTGGGGTGTGATGAGAGTCTATAAACCGCTGCCTGGTCAGCTAACCCAGCAAGCAAACCTTAAAGCAGTTAATTGTGGGTATTTCACCTGTAACCACATATTATTGCTATTATTCAGAGTGGGGGAGGGAATTACACCCAAAACACATTATGCAGGAGAACAAAGCATAACAGATTGTAATCACAGCAAGAGAACTTCCATATACAATGACAGTTTGGGGCACCTGGTTAAACCATTCAGGATGGCAGTTGAGAAAGAAGCTGGTTCGAATCAGATGTGTCTGGGTTCGACTGAGGAGGTATTAGATTTTCTAAGTTAGTTAAGAAGGTATACGGAGGGTTTCAAGGTAAGCGGTCGGCCTCAACCTCTCACTCAGTCTACATGTCTATGACCCATCCTAGAGACACCTGGCACTGTGCTAGCAGTCAAAGAATTCAGGATGAGAGCAAGGGAAATGAAGTAACATGCTAGTTGGAAGAAATCAAAGGGAGGGGAGGGAAGCCGGAGGAGGAAAAGTACTGATGGTCAGAGAAACCCTATGTATGGTGGAAAAACTGGAACTGAAGAAACTACTCCTGCTCTTCTAAAACTATGTTAAGACCAACAATGACATTTAGGGCTAGTCTACACTTGAAAGTTTTACCAGTATAACCAGGAGGTGGGATTATTTTTTGCTAACTCTGTTATGGCGGGAAAAGCCCCAATGTAGATGCAATTATCCCAGTATAAAGTATGCCTTACTTTGCTAGAGCTTATTTAAACTCCCAAAACAGAGCAAGCTATACCGCAAAAGCACTTTTATATCCTATAACTATATCTACGCTGAAGGGGTTTTGCCACTTAGATTATGCCAGCATCTTTCCATTTCCGATTTCATTCATCTGGCTTATTGGCCTTTGTTTTCTCAGACCACAATTCAGCAAGCGCTTAAAGTTAAGCTTGTGCTTAGCTCCCTTTGACTTCAAATGTGTTTAAGTGCTTCGCTGAATAGGGATGGATCTAAAGAGGGAGGCCAACGTTCTTGGCTGAATCAGAGCCAACGTTAGCACAGACCATTCGGTATATTTTGAAAAGTTGTTGGTGTCTGAAAACATGCCATATTTCTCAGTCTCTTGTGGTAGTTTAGAAGTGAGACTAAAGTGAGCCCGCAGATTGAAAAGCAAGGCTTTGAGGTAAATAATGTATCAATAGCAGAGCTTGCGTTGAACAGGTTTCTCTGCACAAATGCATAGTGCCGATTAGATCTTTGCTGAGGTTTACGAGTGGTCAGTTAGGTTTTTAATCACCTTTGATTGGCTGCTAAACACTTAATTTAGAATAATTTTCCTGTATATTTGTTTAAGATTAGAACCGTAAACATAATTAAAAACCAACAACAGAATAATCTGTAAATCGGGATTTAAAATAATTTTCAAAACAAAAATACTGGAAGAGTCAATTCCTCCCCCACCCCATTTTGTCAAGAACAACATTCAGGATTCTGTATTTCCCTGCCGAGAGTGGACCTTACAAACATTTGGGAGCACAGGAAAATGATCGGTTATGTTCATGATACCTTTTGCATGGAAAATATCAAACTTTGGTCTAGACAGGAAAGTAAAGTGAGTAATATTTTTTGGTTTACAATTTAATGTTAAGCCCACACCGAAACAAAAATATTAATTTGTCATTTTAAAAGGTTTCTTCCTTAAATTACGTAAGATTTTTAATTTTTAAAAATTGCAGTCTTTGGCCTTTTCCTACGCATAACCATTCAGATGAATCTGGTTAACAAATTCCAACTTGAAAGAAGAAAACACATCACATACCCAGACACTAAGGAACTTCACCAGCTAGCCAGATGCTCTCTCTTACAACAGTCCTTCAGCATGTTGACAACAATACGCATCTAGTGCCAGATTTTCAAGTGTTCGGCACCCACAATTGGGACCAGTTTTTGGTGCTTAAATGGGAGCTGAGCTCTTTTGAAAATCTGGCCCCGACTGTAGGTGTTGAGCTTTTTAGAAAACTTTGGCCATAGTGGGACAATAGTTTCCCCACTTGCACAAGATTTATAACATTGGGGTGGAGAGGGGGGGTTGGCAGATTCCAAAAAAAACCCTGAATCTCCAAGGTAGCCCATCTCTCAGTTGCTATTCCCAGATTTCTAGTGCACCCTGTAACAGATATGGCAGTTTCCTGCAATATCTTTGGGAGATATTGAATTAAGTTTAAGTATCTCCGGAGTCCATTGTATTAAATGCAAAGGTTATGTATTAGTGAGGGCCTTGATGATCAAAGGACTATAATGCACAATGTGGCAGATAAGAATGAACTTTTGGGACAACACATGTGAAGTGGATTTCCCAGGAAATATCTAGGAGAGAGATGAATGCAAATTCCCCACCCACAATTATGCAAAAACCCAGCCTTTGCCCTGAAGGGGGGGGGATTCTCCCCCCAAGATCAAAGGCCCAAACCATATAAAGGAGTGACTTTATACAGACACTTGGGGGAGCCTATTCTGAGCTACCAGCTGTTAGGAACTTGTAACCACAGAAGAATCCCTTGGTGGGGTTTGAAGGACTGACTTCTACTGGAGTTGGGCATGATTTCCAATAAGCTTATTAGCATGGGTGCAGCTTCTTTTGTTTTTAATGTTTTCTCTGTATTGCTTTCATCTGTAGAACGAACATGCTTTCTTAGAAAGGGCTGTGTGATATCACTGAGGGCAATTACACGGTGTATAGCCTCCAAGGAGAAAGCAAAGTGCAGGCGCAGGCCATTAAGACCATCTGACTTACTGGGGAACTCACAGCATAAGGCAGGGAGTTGTGCAGCCTGGAAAAACCCCAGTCAGGAGGGGAGAGACGTGGGTCTCCGCCCACAAGGGGACAGCTGAGGAGCTGGGAGCCTATGAGTGGGTGCCCTTGCTGGACCACCAAGGGGGAAATACAGGTGCAGTTGCCCTGAACTGACACACAACCAGTTAAGTGAATGATAGCAATGACTATTGCAAGTATCCTGGTCTGACAGCAAACAGGAGTGACTCTACACATCACATTAACATTACACAGAATATATTCTCTTATGGAAAGCAGCCAGTAACACCAAATCATCGATACATCATGGATGTCTACATCGCCAGTGACTGGAAATCTTACAATAACTGCACCCTTACCTTTTTACGCACTCCTTCCTGCGTGCTGGACAGTTTGAGCAGGACAGGGGGTAGGAATTTGGATATAATATTCTGTAACTGCTCATCTGTTTCTGCATGGCCAAGACGTAAGAATACACGTTCAAGTTGATCTGTAGTTTAAAAAAAAATAAAGTTAATTTGGAGTTAGAAAGCCAAACAGCAGACAAATCTTTTCCTACTTATGGGTTTGTAACACAGCAGCTGGGATGACAGTATGGCAAGGATTGAGCATCTTCAATCAAAGCTCTCAACAAAGCATGATCTTCTATTCTTAAAATTGCATGCAAACTTTCCGTTGCTGAAAGATGCCGGATTGATGGCCCTCAATCCTCGATTATTCACAGATTGGGTTCAGCATGGACAGCAGCAATGCAAACTTCCACACACTGCCCCACTTATGGGCCTCAGCCCTAATCTAGAACACCACCAGGCGACGACAGTACTTCAGCCTCCATACCTAGTAATCCTTTGGCCTCGCTGCTCTGACCACCAACCAACGTGTCAATTGTGGTGGTCGTTTTTGAGATACAGACATCTGTCTGCTGGACTCTGGACTAAGACCATAACAAAGGCCACCAGACAGCCACTGAATGAATGGCAATAACTTTTGGTCTATTATTATTTATATTGCTGTACAGCCTAAGAACCCCTGTCTGGACCAGGACCCCCTGGTGCTATACGCTGCACAAACAGACGGTCCCTGCACCAAGAGCTTACAATGTAATGAGGAATGGATTTGATCCAGCAACCTAGAGAGGAAAGGCTCTATGCGCTGTTACCAATCCACTGAGCCACCATTAGAAAAACATTTATGAAGCTGAACAAACTATCTGGATTTGCTATTTGTTAACCCAATTTTCAAGCAAAACTGTCATCATCAATAGGAATTAAATATGGGTGCCAGAAAAGTAATGATATTTTGACATAACTTAAAATGCAAAAGACTTTGAAGGTCCTATCACCCACATGAACGTGTTGGAGTGTTCTGACAATCTCATTTCTCTATCCCTCTCACCGCCTCTCAGGACCACCCAACCCAGGAAGGAGTATAAAATAACAGTATGAATGTCAGTAAGGACATAGGAGTCACAAATGATACAAGATCAGGAGGGGAGGAAGAGATAAAAAACATGCATCTGTTCCCTGTATGAACTAGGAAAGGATCATCTTAGGAACACTGACAAGACCAAAATCCTCTATCGGCAACTCAAGCAATTGGCTTGAAGACCAACTGTCTTTAGACTAATAAATGGGAAAGTCACTGTTTTAAGCACTAGGATCTAGATGACCTGATGGCTAAACTAGAAGAAAAGCAGACTGCCACATGGGTAGCAAGACACCGAAGCAGCACTTTCATAGCTTGGGATGGGGGCAGGATGGTTCTGATACACAAGGGCAGGAGTGTTCCCGTCTCTTCTCTGCATCTTCAATATGCACACCTGATCTACAACGGATTGCTCACAGGGTCAATGCAATTGGGAGATTACAGGCAAAAAGGCAGCCTACAACAAGGGGAAGCTAAAACCCTTACAGATCCAACATGGACTGCCCCACAATGGTTTGCTCTTAACTTAAATGGAGGGGAAATGCCCTTTGCCCTGTCCCTAATCTGTGATGCTTGCAGGACAAAAGTATGTTGTTGGGGCTCCAGGATGCTCCGATACAAGAGACGGAAAATCCCTTGTTAGATGATCCATACCACGCATTAAAGGATGTGACAGAGTGTACTACCTGGAGACCCAGGTAGAGTCAAGAGTCAGTCCTCTATCAGCTCTACAGAGTTATGGTCCACATGCAGTTGGTCTTGACAATCTATCAAGCCCTACTGCTACATATCAGAGGAAGCAGCAGCAAAGAGGGGCCAGTCTAATGCAGTCAAGTAAGGAGGAAGCAGTGCTCTTCTGCTTGAAGCACCCGAAAGGAGAGAATGTTTGTTTGAACTTTAGTTATACCCTACAAAAGAAAGAGAGGAGGATTTGATGGACTCAGGGATGGGCTGCTCAGACTTGGGGGAGGGAGAGGCCCTCCTGTCGCAAAGGTTTAACCCTGTATTCCTTGGGAACCCAAAGCTCCCCCGGAAGTCAATGAGTTTTGGATGGATACACAAGGGATGGAGGGAATCAGTCCCTCAACGGGCAACACGGAGGTTTAAGTACCAATACTGTACCCGCAGATTTGAAGTGACTTTTGAACACTCACACTGCAGATAGGAAGGCCTTTGGAAATGCTGCTCTATTGTCTCTAACTTTCCCCATCCCTTTGTTAAAGCCCTTACAGAGCTTGTCTACGCTTACAGCGCTGCAGCAGTGCCGCTGTGCCACTTTAGCACTTAGCGAAGATGTCGATGGGAGACGCTCTCCTGTCGGCAGAGGTACTCCACCCCCCCGAGCGACGTAGTTATACCAACATAAGATGGTCGTATAGACCTCTTAGGGCTGGTCTACACTAACCCCCCACTTCGAATAACGTAGCTGAAGTCGAAGTATCTTAGTTCGAACTTACCACGGATCCACACGCGGCAGGCAGGCTCCCCCGTCAACTCCGCGTACTCCTCTCACCGAGCAGGAGTACCGGCGTCGACGGCGAGCACTTCCGGGATCGATTTATCGCGTCTAGACAAGACGCGATAAATCGATCCCAGAAGATCGATTGCTTACCGCCGGACCCAGAGGTAAGTATAGACGTACCCATAGCCACAGTATCATCTCTCTGCAGGCAGCAGACCAAGCACATGCACGTCCCTCCCAACATTTTGTTTCCGGTTGAACTAAACAGGGTAAGCAGTTGAAAAGACAAATGACTACAAGATTTTAATGCCAGCTGAATTACAAGTCAAAATTCAGCAGTTCCTCCAATGCAAACTGTACTTGTCAGTGAATCTCTCGTCTTATGGGGATTTTTCTTGCTTTCTCATGCTATCAGCTGCCTCAGGGAATCAAGATACATTCTTCCCACCTAATTTTAAAAAAAAGCTTCTCTCATGTCCTGCCTTTCTCTGTCATATTTCATTTCCCTAAAGCATCTGCCTTCTGAGAATTTTCCGATGCTTCATGAATTGAGCAGCCTGGGGTAATAAGAGCCTGATCCTGAGAGTCAGTGGGCACACGCAACTCTGACTGCGTTCTGTAACCTTAACAAAGCCATCAACAATACCTGCAGCGTCTGTGCTCACCACTGGCTGCAGTGCACCCAAACTCCACATCTGGGAGGCCTTCCCAATGTCATGTTCCTTGCGGTAGAGAATAAATAGGACTTGATTGCAGTGAATGCAAAGAAGATACGTTTATTTATTATAACCTTCAGCTAAAGATATATAATTTTCAAAAGCAGAGATATAGAGTAGAAGCCACAGGAAATATAGGAATTCTGTGAAGCAGCAGTCAAGCAAAACGTATATTAAAAGGGAAGGGTCAACTAACAAAAAGTATACTGCTTTTCCAATTTTTTCCTCTGCTATTGTTATAAGTAGCACCCAAGACTACTAGATAAGATGAAAGAGAGTGGAGAAAGAACAGTTTCCTCTCTGCCCAATGTATTTACTTTGTGTGTTTGACATGTACATTATTTTCACAGATTTCCTCTGTATGGTCAGTTAAGTTCCAGTCTCACAAATGCGGACTCGTGTGCTTAACTTTAAACCTGGAGTAATCCCATTGATTGCAATGGAACTACTCACATGCTTGAAGTTAAGCACATGGGTGTTTGCAGAATCATGGACTAAATCAGTTTCCTCTGTTGGTGTGGGCTTGTCACATGGCAACAGGGAAGAGGAAAAACGCTTTAATAAAAACAAGAAAATGTGACTGTAAACCCACAAACCCTGACAGCTGTATCACCTGAAACCACTTTTAATGATCTAAACTGACCATTTCTCAAGTTGTTTGCTGCGTTAGTGTAGCCGTGTAGGTCCCAGGCTATTAGAGAGACACGGTGGTGAGGTAATACCTTTTGTTGGACCAACTGCTGTTGTTGAATGAGATGCGCTTTCGAGCTATACAGAGCTCTGAAGCAGCAGTTCTGTGTAATTTGAAAGCTTCTCTCTCACCAACAGCAGTTGGTCCAATAAAAGTTATTACGTACCCATCTTGTCTCTGTCATTTCTCAAGCTGACAGTGTACTTTAGAGGAGAGCATCCCCAAAGAACCAAATAAAAGAACACATTTGGCTCCATCTGGTCCAACGGAGATGGCATCAAACTGGGAGACCTTAGATCTGTTCCCAGCTATGACTGACCCGATTGTGTTATGTCTGGCAAGTCATCTCACCTCTCGGCACCTTTGTCTCCCTTCATATCCTTTATCTGTCATCTATTTAGTCTGTAATCTCTTTGGAGTACAATTTTTCTCTCATTATGTATTTGTCCAGCACCCAGCCCAATGGAGTCCTGATCTCAGTAGGGGCCTCTCGATGCTACTAAAATACAAATGATTAACAACTCTCTGACTTGCTTTCCTGGCTACCAAATTCCAAAGAAAGGTAATCAGTACGGCTGTCAATTAATCGCAGTTAACTCACGCAGTTGACTCAAAAAAATTAATCACAATTGAAAAAATTAATCGCAGTTTCAATCGCACTGTTAAACAATAGAATACCAATTGAAATTTATTAAATATTTTGGATGTTTTTCTACATTTTCATATATATTGTATTGTGTTGTAACTGAAATCAAAGTATATTATTTTTTATTATAAATATTTGCACTGTAAAAATGATGAGCAAAAGATGCTGGTGGCATCTGATAATGAAAATGAATATGCATCAGTCCGCATTGCTTTGGATTGTTATCAAGCAGAACCTGTCATCAACATGTCCCATGGAATGGTGGCTGAAGCATGAAGGGACATATGAATCTTTAGCGTATCTGACACGTAAATATCTTGTGACGCTGGCTACAACAGTGCCATGAAAATGCCTGTTCTCACTTTCAGGTGACATTGTAAACAAGAAGCAGGCAGCATTATCTCCTGCAAATGTAAACAAACTTGTTTGTCTGAGCAATTGGCTGAACAAGAAGTAGGACTGAGTAGACTTGCAGGTTCTAAAATTTTACATTATTTTATTTTTGAATGCAGGTTTTTTTGTACATAATTCTACATTTGTCAGTTCAACTTTCACGATAAAGAGATTGCACTACAGTACTTGTATTAGGTGAACTGAAAAATACTATTTCTTTTGTTTTTTTATAGTGCAAATACTTGTAATCAAAAATAAATATAAAGTGAGCACTGTACACTTCGTATTCTGTGTTACAAAAGGAGCACTTAAAGACGATAAAGTCATGAATTCTTTGCTTCAGTCTTCACAGCTGAGGATATTAGGGTGATTCCCAAACCTGAGCCGTCCTTTGTAGACGACAAATCTGAGGAATTGTCACAGATTGAAGGGTCATTAGGAGGAGATTTTGGAATTAATTGATAAACTTAAAAGTAACAAGTCACCAGGACCAGATGGCGTTCACCCAAGAGTTCTGAAAGAACTCAAATGTGAAACTGTGGAATTATTAACTATGGTTTGTAACCTGTCCTTTAAATCAGCTTCTGTACCCAATGACTGGAAGATAGTTAATGTAACGCCAATATTTAAAAAGGGCTCTAGAGGTGATCCTGGCAATTACAGACCAGTAAGTGTAACGTCAGTACCAGGCAAATTAGTTGAAACAATAGTAAAGAATAAAATTGTCAGAAGAACATAAATTGTTGGGCAAAAGTCAACAGGGTTTCACGTCTTACTAATCTATTAGAGTTCTTTGAATGGGTCAACAAACATGTGGACAAGGGGGATCCAGTGGACATAGTGTACCTAGATTTCCAGAAAGCCTTTGACAAGGTCCCTCACCAAAGGCTCTTACGTAAATTAAGTTGTCATGGGATAAGGGAAGATCCTTTCATGGACTGAGAACTGGTTAAAAGACAGGGAACAAAAGGCAGGAATAAATGGTAAATTTTCAGAATGGAGAGGGGTAACTAGTGGTGTTCCCCAAGGGTCAGTCCTAGGACCAATCCTATTCAACTTATTCATAAATGATCTGGAGAAAGGGATAAACAGTGAGGTGGCAAAGTTTGCAGACGATACTAAACTGCTCAAGATAGTTAAGACCAAAGCAGACTGTGAAGAACTTCAAAAAGATCTCACCAAACTAAGTGATTGGGCAACAAAATGGCAAATGAAATTTAATGTGGATAAATGTAAAGTAATGCACATTGGAAAAAATAACCCCAACTGTACATACAATATGACGGGGGCTAATTTTGCTACAATTAGTCAGGAAAGATCTTGGAGTCATCATGGATAGTTCTCTGAAGACGTCCACGCAGTGTGCAGCGGCAGTCAAAAAAAGCAAACAGGATGTTAGGAATCATTAAAAAGGGGATAGAGAATAAGATGGAGACTATCTTATTGCCCTTAAATAAATCCATGGTACGCCCACATAGAATCATAGATTTAAGGTCAGAAGGGACCATTATGATCATCTAGTCTGACCTCCTGCACAACACAGGCCACAGAATCTCACCCACCCGCTCCTGTATCAAACCTATGTCTGAGCCATTGAGATCCTCAAATCATGGTTTAAAGACTTCAGAGTGCAGAGAATCTTCCAGCAAGTGACCCGTGCCCCACGCTGCAGATAGGCGAAAAACGCCCAAGGCCTCTGCCAATCTGGCCTGGAGGAAAATTCCTTCCCGACCCCAAATATGGCGATCAGCTAAACCCTGAGTATGTGGCAAGACTCAGCAGCCAGACACCCAGGAAAGAATTCTCTGTAGTATCTCAGATCCCACCCCATCTAGTGTCCCATCACCGGCCATTGGGCATATTTCCGATAATAGTCAATCCCATTATACCATCCCCTCCATAAACTTATCAAGCTTAGTCTTGAAGCCAGATATGTCTTTTGACCCCACTACTCCCCTTGGAAGGCTGTTCCAGAACTTCACTCCTCTGATGGTTAGAAACCTTTGTCTAATTTCAAGTCTAAACTTCCTGATGGCCAGTTTATATCCATTTGTTCTTGTGTCCAAATTGGTACTGAACTTAAATAATTCCTCTCCCTCCCTGGTATTTATTCCTCTGATATATTTATAGAGAGCAATCGTATCTCCCCTAAGCCTTCTTTTAATTAGACTAAACAAGCTAAGCTCTTTGAGTCTCCATTCATAAGACAGGTTTTCCATTCCTCGGATCATCCTAGTAGCCCTTCTCTGTACCTGTTCCAGTTAGAATTCATCCTTTTTAAACATGGGACACCAGACCTGCACACACTATTCCAGATGAGGTCTCACCAGTGCCTTGTATAACAGTACTAACACCTCTTTATCTCTACTGGAAATACCTCATCTGATGTATCCCAAGACCGCATTAACTTTTTTCACGGCCATATCACATTGGCGGCTCATAGTCATCCTGTGATCAACCAATACTCCAAGTATCAGGGGGTCAACACTGGTTCTCCACTTGTGAAGTAACTCCCTGCTCTCCATGTGTCAGTATATAATGCCTGCATCTGTAACTTTCACTCTATGCATCCGAAGAAGTGAGGTTTTAACTCACGAAAGCTTATGCCCAAATAAATCTGTTAGTCTTTAGGTGCCACCAGACTCCTTGTTGTTTTTGTCAATACTCCAAGGTCCTTCTCCTTCCGTTACTTCCAACTGATGCGTCTCCAGCTAATAACAATAATTCTTGTTATTAATCCCTAAATGCATGACCTTGCACTTTTCACTATTAAATTTCATCCTATTACTATTACTCCAGTTTACAAGGTCATCCAGATCTTCCTGTATGATATCCAAGTCCTTCTCTGTATTGGCAATACCTCCCCACTTTGTGTCATCCGCAAACTTTATTAGCACATTCCCACTTTTTGTGCCAAGGTCAGTAATAAAAAGATTAAATAAGATTGGTCCCAAAACCGATCCCTGAGAAACTCCTCTAGTAACCTCCCTCCAGCCTTGAATACTGCGTACAAATGTGATCTCCTCATCTCAAAAAAGATATACTGGCATTAGAAAAGGCTCAGAGAAGGGCAACTAAAATTAGGGGTTTGGAACAGGTCCCATATGAGGCGAGATTAAAGAGGCTAAGACTTTTCAGCTTGGAAAAGAGGAGACTAAGGGAGGATATGATAGAGGTATATAAAATCATGAGTGATGTGGAGAAAGTGAACAAGGAAAAGTTATTTACTTGTTCCCATAATACAAGAATTAGGGGCCACCAAATGAAGTTAATGGGCAGCAGGTTTAAAACAAATAAAAGGAAGTTCTTCACACAGCGCACAGTCAACCTTAGGAACTCCTTGCCTGAGGAGGTTGCGAATGCTAGGACTATAACAGGGTTTAAAAGAGAACTAGATACATTCATGGAGGTTAAGTCCATTAATGGCTATTAGCCAGGATGGGTAAGGAATGGTGTCCCTAGCCTCTGTTTGTCAGAGGGTGGAGATTGATGGCAGGAGAGAGATCACTTGATCATTACCTGTTAGGTTCACTCCCTCTGGGGCACCTGGCATTGGCCACTGTCAGCAGACAGGATACCGGGCTGGATGGACCTTTGGTCTGACCCAGTATGGCCGTTCTTATGTGTTGTAATTGAAATCAGTATATTTGAAAATGTAGAAAACATCCAAAAATATTTAAATAAATGATAGTCTGTTATTGTTTAACAGTGCGATTAATCACGCGATTAATCGCAATTTTTTTAATCGTGTGATTAATTTTTTTAATCGCTTGACAGCCCTAGTAATCAGATCCATTTTGGATTAGCCCTGGAAGTTCCATACTGCTGTGATCTGCTCCACAAAGTGTCTTCTCACAACTGGACCGTAACTGTAGCAAATTAAAAATAAAAAGCCCACTAGCCAAAAATAATAAATAAATAAATAATAAAAGCCTTTAATGTGCAATCTGCTAACCAAGACTGAAGCTTTTAATTCAATCTATTGACATATATGCTTTCTGTAATCTGTTATTTTGATGGGTTGGTTAAGTCAGTGTTATATTAGTATTCATTTGTAAAGCATTTTGCAATCCTTAGATGAAGATTACAATGATGGTATGAACGTTAATTAAGAATCATTTCATCCGTCACTGAAATGCAACTTACATCTGGAGAACTCTTGAGATTCTACACCAGACTACACTCTACCTCGATATAACACTGTCCTCGGGAGCCAAAAAATCTTACCGCGTTATAGGTGAAATTTATATCGAACTTGCTTTGATCCGCCGGAGTGCGCAGCCCCGCTCCCCATCCCAGAGCACTGCTTTACCGCGTTATATCAGAATTTGTGTAATATCAGGGTAGAGGTGTATTTCCTAGGTCTCAAATCCAGGCTCACATTCCAGATTTAGGACCATAAAATATGCTGCTCCCTTAGCCCCATGTTCCCAACTATAACACACATTATATTAGCTGGTTAACATAAAGGACTGACTTCTATATGTCTAACATCTGTAATTCTTGGTAAATATAGTGACACTGGAAAGAGAATGTTGATCGAGGTCTGGGATTAAATTTAACTCGACCAAGTGACTAAAATGAACTGTCCTTTTCAAGAGGGTAATACGATCAATTTTTTTTTTTTTTTTTTTAAAGAGGGATAGGAGACAAGAGAGGGATTCATAGGAGATGCAGCTAGAATAGCTTAACGGAGCCAGATCGTATATTAAGTCTGTCTGAGAAATAACTTTTCTCTTCTATAGCTTTTAACCATCCTCTCAAATATAAATCTGCCCAAATTATTAACCAAGGTACTCTGGGTCGCTAGGTTCACCCCATGGCCATGACCCACACTGTGGCCATGACCCCTGTTTGGAGTGAAGTGGCAAGAGGTCTCCTGCACAAGAGCTATCTGTTTGGCTGGCAGGGGCTCCACCCCCACTCCTCTTTGAGAAGGTTGGGCCTTCCCTCTCCATGGACCATCTCTTCTCTGTTTTCTGGTGAGCTGGAGTCCATCCTAGAAAAGGGATGTCTCAGCCCCACCCCTCCTGAGCAAAGGAGTGTGTGCGTGTGAGGCTCTGCCACCATCACACAATGGCGTCATGGCAATGAGGGGACACACACAATCCTCTGCTGAGGTGGTATCAGCCAGGCCTCCCCCAGCAGTTGGTTTCAGAATTAACAGCCCACTATGATTAATGGCACAGTTCACCAATCAGAGCTATTGTTTAGGATGCTGGGCAGATATCACGGCATTAGTTACCCTTGGGACACCTTTTTCAAGCTTTTCTTCCCAACCATGAGGACTAGAAACAGCTTGTTTTTTTTTTCAGATGAAATCTAGTCACCATGTAACCCAGAAGTTGGGCCCAATGTGTGTGACCTTTTCCAATTGTGCTCCAGTTATGATAGCCACTGGCTATTTATCAAGAATAAATTAAAAACACAAGCATAAACAGTAGCATGACAAGATTAAAACAGGCTTGATTATTTGAAAGCAGTAAAAATCAGAATAATTACCTGAACTGTTAATTTTCAAACAAATCAGTCTGAAAATGTTTTACCGGTTACTGTAAGAAACGGTGCCTACAATTCTCTCTCTTATTGCAGTTTGTATACTGTGTGCAATTGACATAGCTTTTTATAGTCAGTTCTACTCTGTCCCGTTTCGATTCTGCAAACACTCACGCATAACTCAGTGGCGCTACTGATGTGTGTAGGTGTTTGCAAGATTGCGACTTTGTTTTTCCTACTATTGTAGGGTCTTTCACTCAGTAACAGGGGGAGAGTTTTAAGAAAATGTGTTTGTAAAACCACAAAGATTGGGTGGGGGACTTGGGAACAGGTACAATATCTGAAACTACTTTAGAACTCATTTTACAAAACTGATCAGATTTCAGGTGTCCTTTCATATTCATTCATTTTGCACTAAGAATCAGGAAAGTAGAAAAGCCAAAGAAATCTTTAGACCGTTGCTTACAGCACCAGGGTCAATTTGTGTATATAGATGGATGATATTTTTAGAAGCAGAAATATTTTTTCTCACAAGTAGGTAACAGCTTTTCCATGGTAACTTAAGGATTTCTAATGTCATTTCTAACCCCTTCTGGTTCTTTTCCAACTATATGATAAAAGTATGTGAAAGAATATTGGTTTCAGAATTGATGGAAATACTACATCTCGCTAGGAGAAAGAACAATACATTTCAGATTGCAGATACTATATATTGTATAAAACCACAAGGATTGTCTTTCTTTTTAAACCATCAAGGGAGTATAAATATTTTTTATAAAAGCAAAGCCAGATTAATGGCAAGGCCCCGAACCGCAAACTGTAAGTGACTAGGGACGTTATGGGAGCTCCTTCACTGGAGGTTTTCAAAAGGAGGCTGGACAGCCATCTGTCTAGGGCCTGGTCTACACTAACCCCCCCAATTCGAATTAAGGTACGCAACTTCAGCTACGTGAATAACGTAGCTGAAGTCAACGTACCTTAGTTCGAACTTACCGCGGTCCAGACACGGCAGGCAGGCTCCCCTGTCGACTCCGCGTACTCCTCGCGGCGAGCAGGATTACCGGAGTCGACGGGGAGCACTTCTGGGTTCGATTTATCGCGTCCAGACAAGACGCGACAAATCGAACCCAGAAGTTCGATTGCCAGCCGCCGAACCAGCGCGTAAGTATAGACAAGCCCTTGGATAGTTTAGACGCAACAAATCTTGCATCTTGGCAGGGAGTTAGACTAGATGACCCTTGCAGTCCCTTCTAACCCTATGATTCTATGACCCCCCGTCTCCCATATTTACCGCAGTGATCTCTGATCAGACATTACATCATGTTGTTTGGGAGCCTCTAAATCTCTGTAGCCTTAGAGCTGGATCCTTCAAGCCACTGAAGTTAATGGCAAAAATCCAAGAGGAGATTGATTGGGCCTTTGCTCTGGTTCTGTTATATGGTCGTTTGCCATAAGAAATAGTGGAAAGGGAGGGATGGGGAAGAAGTTTAATATACTGTACCTTTTAAAAGACAGTTTTGCCACCCGTCTCTTATCATTTCTTCAATTAAAACAACAAAATAAACCCTTCTGGATGTTCGGCCTCATCAGTGTAGTTCACTGTTTATCCATCTGTTCAAAGAAGTCAGCTCTCAGTTCAAATGCTATTTTTTGTGTGTCCAGTTTCTCCTCCCTTCCTATTATACTAAAGAATTAGCTGCCAGTGGCATTTATAGCCATTGTAAACAGCAAGTCAGATGTTCTTTACAGAACGTTGTGATGTATATTCGGGTAAGAAGAGAATATCAAGTATGAAGTGCATACTTCTATTTATGAAAGCGGATTTGAGGGACTACTAAGACTGGGACATGTCAAACCAGATATACTTCACAATTGATCTAGTTAGCACAACAGTATCCTAGCAACCCAGCCATACAGTCTGAGCCTGGAAAACAACAGGACTCCAGGAGTTGTGACAGTAACTTTCTGTGAGAGGATGGAGGCAGCTACCTCCTTCACCTTCCCCAGCCTAAACTCCATTTTATAGCAAGAGCCCTGTGATCACAATATTAAAGCCATTCCGGAGGATGTACACTTCCTTAAAAACAGCTGATTGTTACTGCACTAAGACCATTTTATAAAAGTTATTTTGTGCACATATGCTGGAATTTTCCTCCAAAAGGCCCTATGTCAAATAAGTGCTTACTTCTACCTGGATACACAGTCAGTCAACTTCATTCCCGGGATGATTGGGGGGAAAGAAGAGGAGACTGAAGCAAACATTAAAAGAACAGAATGCAAAATGAGGCTTTCATTTCTCCAGAAGCTAAACAACTGATTCTGCACCACTCTGGACTGGAGGAGCAAGATACCCAGTTTGGGAGTCCAACTCTGATCTACTTGTATTATGCTTCCATTAAAACACCAGGAAAATTCTTGCTGGAATTGTATTAGGCCTTGGGGAACGTACATCTAGAATGGTTATAGCAACATACTGGGAGTCAGGGTTTGGAGGTACTGTTCATGGCTCTATCGCAATATCAAATGACTTTAAGGGAGCACCACAAGGGACCTGTCCTAGTCACTACTCAAGTTTATAAAACATGATCTTTTACTGTGGGAATGTATTTTTCTATTTTCACCATATTCCTCCATAGCAGAGAAAAGTTTAGATACAGATTTGAAATGCCAGAATTTGGATTTCCATGTGCAGCGTGTCATGTTTAGACTCCCTTTAGATTACTACCCATTCTCTTTGAAAATGGCTTTTCTTTCTTTCTGAACACGCACAGCTCTAGGCCCAATTTACTGATTTTATATTAGGATTCAAGCTATCACTGTTTAAATTATTCATCCACCAAATCATAAGTATCCTCATAAAAAGTTTAAGCAATCACTCTGTCTCAACACAAAAAAAGGAGTAACAGCTCATCTATTTGATTGCTGCTACAGATCAAAGTTTCTTATCGCTACACGCCTACAAAACAGGGACAAATTGGTTTTCTGATCTAAAAGAAAATTTTGGTTACTCCTTCAGGAGGCTCATTATCCTACAGATCGGGTTCCTTTCACAATACAATTTGATGCATTTAATTTTAGTCTCTCACACACTTCTACCTGAGAAGTCTGCCCAATTCTCCCCCTCGGTGCTACCTGAATTTCTTATGCTTCCTGTTAAAGTCCACCTTTGACTGCACAACGTTTGCATTTATTCATAGAGGTGGCATTGGAAAAATCACCATCCTCCCCCTCCACAAAAAACCCCACCACCCTCAAGTCAGAAGGGTGGTACTATACACTCTCTAGTGGTACAGCTGACAGATAAGTCATAGTTTACATAGTTTGAGACATCTGATGAGTGTGACATCAAACTGCTAAACTGGATTGTACCCTATAAGACATTCTTCTTTCCCCTCTTCCAGGCTTAGATTAAATTTAAATGGGACTGTAAACCCAGTGACAATAACCACAGGACACCTTGCCAAAAACAGGCAACAGTTATATTCAGTTTGTAGGTGGAGGAAGCTAGCACTCCATAGATTGAATAAAGCTGTGTCTGCGAGTAGGAACTCTTCCACTAAAGGCATGTCTACGCTAGACTTAAATCGACCTATGTTAGGTCAACTTACAGTCACTGCAGTAATTACTGTGGTGGCTGATGTCCATACTACCCTTCTTCTGTCAGTGGTGCACGTCCTTCCACCGACTGAAGAGGGGCAGTGTGGGGGACAAGGCTCTCAGCTCCGCTCTGCTCCTGGCCAGCTGCCCGGGCTTTTCACCTCCCCATTCCCTGCTGGGGCCAGACACCCAAGGGTCTCACCTCCCTGAGCAGGGAGCCAGGCAGGGGCAGCCCAGCTGGGAGCGGGGAGCCAGGCGGATGCAGCCTGGCTGGGATTGGGGAGCCAGTGTCAGCCAGGGTCTAACTGCCCGGCTTTCTTGTCAATTTCAGGACTCCAGCAGGGAGCCTTGAAATTGACAAGACAGCCAACAACAGATGTAAGTAACTCAGTGTCTGAGACAGCATCACCCTAACTACATTAACATAAGTCCTAAGCCTCTCCTGGAGGTGGAGTTATGTGTAGTAGGGCACTTACATCAGCGGGACAAGGCTGTACTGTGTACATTACACTGATATAAGTAGGTCTACATGAGCTGCCTTACGTCAACCTAACTATGTAGTGTAGACCAGGCCTGAGTAGTTTTACAAGGTCTGCAAGTGAAGGGAACACTGGCAATATATAGTTGACTGTATAGGAAGAATTTCATGGCTGATGGTGACCATCGAGTCTGTGATCAATTTTTCTAGACTACAGTGGTCATGACTATTATTTATCCCAACTGTCACTGGAATAAGTATGTTGCAATTTGTGTCAGATCTGAGAATCAGTGAATTCTGTAGGTTTTTCTTATTCCTACATGAAATTATGGTTCTTTGGTGGCATCAGAGACACCACCAGTATTTTGATGTTCCGTAGTCTATTCACCTCATCCAATCGCTCAGTGGTTCTCAAACTATGGATCGGGACCCCAAAGTGGGTCATGACCCCATTTTAATGGGGTCGCCAGGGCTGGCTTAGAGTTGCTGGGGTCTGGGGCCGAAGTCAAAGCCCGAGGACTTCAGCTCTGGACAGCAAGGCTGGGCTTAGACTTTGGTCCCCTCGCCTGAGGCGGTGGGGCTCGGGCTTGGGCTTTGGCTACCCCACCTGGGGCAGCAGGGTTCGGGCAGGCTCAGGCTTCGGTCACCCCCCCTCCTGGGGTTGTGTAGTAATTTTTATTGTCAGAAGGGGGTCCCAGTTGAATGAAGTTTGAGAACTGCTGCAATAGTTTGTAGAAACTAAGCAGGCTAAAGGGGTTTTCTCTAAAGAGAGGACAGAAGAATCAAGTTATACATCAAGCAGCAATGCATGGTTTAAATCTGACAGCCTGGAGCTTGAAAGTCTGCATTAAAACCTTTCTTCCTTCTGCTGAGTTTCTGGCAGTGAAATCAATTCCACAGTCAAGCCAAGTTTAAAACACCACTTTCCTCAGCCCACTGATTTCTCCCATGGATCAGGATCAGCTGGGTTAAACATCACGCTGTTATTAATTCATGAAGGTTGTCTGAAAACTAGTTTTGTTATATCTCAGGAGATGCAGCAACAAGACAAGAAAACACTCCCTTAATGTTTTATACTTCTTCAGAGACAGATCTATCATTACTGCACCAGATTCAGCAGTAGATTTGAAGGTTAAAAAACACCCCAAACTGGGTGACCTTTCCCGCCAAATAAAAAAATATCTAAATTTGAACTACGTGACTCAGATTCCGTCTACCATCCTGATCAGCACTGAGAACTGCATGGGCACAGGACCTGCCATGGAGTTTTAATGCTGGATCGGGGCATCATTTGCAGAATAGAAGAAAACTGAAATGGATAAAATGTATTTCCAATATATTTTATTCTTATACTAGATTCCTACTTTAAATTCAAACAAAACATATCAAGCTCTGGAAGGGGAGAGTTTGTATATATGCACTACTTATTACAAGAAAAAAATATGAAATGAGCGAAGGATTATTCATATCTATCGTGTGCTGTCAGACGCTATTCTGGAGAGGAATATAAACGACCAAAACTTTAGAATACTTTGCACCTCTGTAGCACTTCTGATCCAAGCATCTCTACGCCCTCTGCAAACATTACGCTTCACAAGACTCTAGTCTGATAAGGGAGCATAACTAATTGAAGTTCACAGATGGAGAAACTGAGTCACGGAGCCAGGAAGGGACTTGCCCAAGGTCACACCGCCAGCATGTTGGCGAGATGAGCCAGAGACCCCCTGTAATCACTGAGCAGGGAAGGCATCTGCTCTAACCACTCAGCAAGTCTCAGCTGACGCCCACCAGTAACTTGCTAGGACTGAGAACTACATTTCCCAGCCAGCAGCAGTGTCAGGGCTGCTGACAGTTCCTGCTCCGGGGCCCCAGGCCCAGAAACTCACCCCTCCCGAAGCAGGGCCCAGGCCCCTGGCAGGGAGAGCGACACCGCTGGGGGGACATTAAACGGGGGCACCCCCGAGCGGGGCCCCGCCCGGATCAGCCTGCGACACCCTCCCCTCGCCCTGTCCCCGCGGGGCCGAGCGCCCAGGGCCGGCCCTGCTGCCGGGGGGCTCCCCGGGGCGTCCCCAGTGGGGGCTGGAAAGCAGAGTCACTGCGGCCTGCCCGGCCTGGGGCCCAGCCCCGGGGGGAGACATTCAGCCTCGGCCCCCAGGCGCCGCTGGCTGCGGCTCGTGCCCCCAGGCCCGGCCTGGCAGAGCCCCCCACACACACACCCCGACGGGGACCCCGGCCCGGGGGCTGCGGCCGGCCGGGCGGAGACGGGCGGGGAAGCCCCGGCGTCGGGCTTTAGTTTCCATTTCACACCGTGACTGCGCACAGCCGAGGCCTAGCCCCGGCTCCCTCCCCGCCCGCTGCCGCCCCTGGCCCGGGGCACCCCGGCCACACGGGGCGATGAAACCAGCATCCCCCCCCCCTTTCCCAGCTCCCCGCCCCCTCAGAGAGAGGGGACCGGCCCCGCCCCACGGACAGGCACACACGGGGGTGGGGGGGTGCCGTGGGGGGGGGATCCTGCCACCCCAGAGCCCCCCTCCCCCGAAACCCCCCGCCCCGGAGCCGTGTCAGTGTCACTTACTCAGCTCGTCCTGGGCGGCGGAGGCGGCCGCAGCCATGTTGCCAGCCGCCGCGGGAGGAGGCGGGGGCTCCGGAGCGATCCCGTCACTCGGGGTGGGGTCCCTCCCCGCCTCTCCCCTCCGCTCTCCCCGCGCCCCCTTCGCCGGGCCGCGGGGCCGCTGCGGGGCAAGGGCCCTGCCTGGCTTCTCCCCGCCCCAGCGCCAGCCGCCAGGCGAGCGCCGCAGCTCCCTCCGTGCGCGAGCGAGTGCGGCTCCCCCACCCTCCCCCAGTCCAGCCTCCCTCGCTTCACTTCGGTTTTATATTTAGAAAGAGCTGAGCCATCGTCCCAACCCCCCTCTCCCTCCCTGGTCTATTTCCCCCTCCTCTGCCTGCGCCTGAGAAACAACCCAACCCCGAGGGCTCCGCACCCAGATGGGCTTAAGGTGCTCACCCCAACCCAGCAGCCCTCGCCTGCTGCCCATGTGCTCGGGGTCTCTGGGCTCCTTCCCCGGTGGCTTTCCTCTTGCTGCCTTTGCACCCAGCCTCCCCAAGGGGAGGGCAACTGACCTGAGTCCATGCTGACCTCCATGGCTGACGAGGCACTTTCTTTTCTTCACTTAGAAGGGGGTCGGGGGCGGGGGGGTGAAGAGAAACAGGTCAATCCGCAGCAAAAGGGCTGCGTTTCTCCCCCTATCTGTGGTAGGTGCTTGTAGCAGTCTGGAGGATTTCTAACTGGGAAAGGTGCTGCCTGGGACTTGGAGCCACTGCCGGTCAGGCACAGATTTTAGAGGAAGTGTGAAACACTCCCAGGGGGTGCCACTTCCTCCCATCTGTCCTTCCACTGCTACTAGTCTCCTGTCCATACCCTCAAACTGCTCCAGGAGAGATTTTCCTCCCTTACTTCAGTGTTTCTTTACAATCTAATTTAGGGCTTGTTTACTTGGGGAGTTATTTCCTAATAGCTAATCCTGAAAACTCCATGTGTTCTTATTATGTGTTCTTATTCCAGACTAAGGCTAGGTCTATACTACCCGCCTGAATCGGCGGGTAGAAATCGACCTCTCGGGGATCGATTTATCGCGTCCCGTCGGGACGCGACAATCGATCCCCGAATCGGCGCTCTTACTCCACCAGCGGAGGTGGTAGTAAGAGCCGCCGACGGGAAGCCGCAGAAGTCGATTTTGCCGCCGTCCTCACAACGGGGTAAGTCGGCTGCGATACGCCGAATTCAGCTACGCTATTCACGTAGCTGAATTTGCGTATCTTAAATCGACTCCTCCCTGTAGTGTAGATGTACCCTTAGAGTGCTTTATTCTGAATTAGCTTAATCCACTGGAATACACTCATTCGGACTAAGGCATTTTTATGCCGGAATAAGAGTGTCCACACATGGACTTAATCAGGAATAGTTAAGCAGCTTTAAATTCACATCCTACCATATTCCAGATTACTTTTCATGTGTGGACACTCATATTCCAGAATAAGAATACCTTATTCCAATAGTGTATTCCAGTGGGTTAAACTATAGGAAAGAAAGCGCTCTCCATCAGGCTCCCACTCCTCTCAGTACTTCTAATTTACAAATGCTCTTTTAAAGAAAGACATTGTCACCACTCCTTATTTAGTGCTTCAGCCCCGAATGGGTATCAGCATCAAGGTGTGTCAGATATAACCGCACTACAAGAATCCTCCAAGGAATAATTCTGTCTCCAACACTCCTGTGGCCATGTTTAAAAAAACTCTGCAAATAAATATTTGGGAAGGAATTGAAGTTTCATATTGAAAGCTTTTTTTAGCATGAGGTTATTCTCACTGAGATATTATTTTTAAACCCTGTTAATAGAGGAGGCAAATGTTAATTCTAAGCAAATTTAAACATAAGGTTGAATTGCTATAATAGAAAACCAAAGACCTAGCAAAAATATTAGCCGTCCATGCTTCTCCAAACACCCTTCCCACATCAAAATAGTCACACGACAGGAACAGGGGCCGGAGCTCCGGGACCTTTAAATCCCCACCCGAGCCCGGCTGCTGGAGCTCCGGCGGTGATTTAAAGGGCCCAGGGCTCCCCACAGCAGCTGGAGCCCTGGGCCTTTTAAATCACCGCCGGAGAAGCCGGTCCAGTCCAGCACGGCATAGCCAGTACGCCGGACCGGACCGGACCGGCTTACTTTCACCTCTGATTGCCAGTGTTAGCAGAAGTTGCAGTTTGCTTTACGTGAGTCCATTTGGGAGTGGAGAGTGAATGGCTGGAACACCAAATATTGAACCCATCCCAGGAAGAGTCGGGTGGGTTAGTGAGTGTGTATGCACAATCAGTTGGCCTGCTGCCACCAAAAAGACAGCATGGACACCATACTACTTCAAGTCCTAATCAGAACGGCTACAGGATAGGAGTTCAAACTGTGGTTCGGTAAAACCCATTCACAGTGCTAACCGTGATTTCCTCCTGCACAAAGTGACTAAAGGTGATAAAGAATTGAAGGAGAAGATTCCAGCTAGGATTGGAAAAGCCAGATGACAAGTGAGCTATTTGGTTTTTGTAGCGAGGTGCAACAAACCAAACAAGTGAAATGTCATCACCCTGCGGTGAGAGTCAGGTCTATCAAAGAATGGGCTGGGAAGAGCTGGTTGTGTTCATCTATCAAGAAAAGGGTTTAAGGATATGGGAAGAAGCAAGCAAGAGTGTCTGCTAATGCAGAAAGGAGACAAAGAAATCTGTAGGAAGCATAAGTGAGAAAAACCATGGTGGGACTACAGTTTCAGTGGATAAAAGCATCACAGCTCAAATGAATATGGAGGGTATTTTTATGACATAATTTCCTGCATAGGGTGACTAGATCCCAATTTACTGGAAATGGCCTGATTTTGAGAAAATGCCTCTGCCAATTCTATCGATATCAAGGGTTAGTCTCTATCGATGTAAATGTGCTGGGTGGCAAACCCCTTTGCTCAAATACACAGTGGATTGTAAAGGGCTACAAATCCCACAAGACCAGGTGTATATTGGATACAAGGACATATGCAGGGATAATTTAAAGAGGCCTTATGTTGCAAAGAGAGCGGTGAATCCGTGGAATGGAATTACCAAGGAGAAGACAAGACAAAAAGTGTTCATGCATTACCTATTTATCAGAAATTCAAGAAGATAAAAGGATATTAACCAGTTTTATGCTTGGAAGCAGCTGACCACCCTTTCTGGGGCTCAAGAGGACATTTTTCACTGATCAGGCATTTTTTTATTCCAGATCAACACTATTTTGTGGAATTTGGAGCAGGGGGGGGGGAGGGGTAATTTTAAATGATTTTTTCCCCACCAGTATTTTAGCCGTGTTCCAACACCACAAGCTTTATAAAAACTTTTGAGAGTTCAGAGCTTTAAGGAATCAGAAAAGCAAGATTGGGAATGAAAGGATGTGCTCTAGCCGGCCTGTTTCATTAGCAAATGAAATACATGAACCACACAACTGAAAGTGACAGGAAAGTTTACCTAGTGACTGGATAGTGAAAGCACAAAGAAAACAAGCCTAAGGGCCTCAGGCTGCAGTCTTTTTCCAGCCTAGACAATTAGGTGAGCATGTGCAGGGGAGTGCCTCTCCCCCAGTGGAGACTAAAGAAAATAGCAGGGGAGTGAAAACTGACAAGATCCTAGGGAGCCAAGTTGCAAAAACGGAAAAGGGGTCGCGGGGGGGGAGGATAGCACATTTGTTGGCTGGGTCTAATATGCAAGTAGCTGGAATTGGGGAGGTTAAGGGCTGCAGCTAAGAAAAAAAGTGGAAAGCCAGCTGTCACTGTTCCAAAGGCCTTCGTGGCCTCCTCCAGGGCACCCTCCCTCAGGTCTCAGGCCTCTTAGCCATCATCTTTCTTGGGCCAGTAATCTATGTTCCTCTCCTTCTACACGAAGGATTTCAGGCTGCAATTGCTTCCTGAAACTCATAGTGATCACCTTAGCAAGTCTGTTTTTAGTTCAGCACCTGCCACACTGTTCTCTCCCAGGGGCAATGACAGGGTTTACCAGTGACCAGCCGGCCTTCATAAAGCAAAGTATTTATTTAGAACAAAAGCATTGCATATCGTGAAAACAATAAACAGTTTATGTGCATGACTGTCTTGCCAGGTGTCACCCATCTTCCACATGGAGACCCTGGTAGGTTTCAAAGTCCTTCAAACCCTTTCTGCAAGGTCTGGCTCTCTCGGTCACAGTGTCATTTCAGTTTAGGGTGACCAGATGTCCCGATTTTATAGGGACAGTCCTGATTTTTGGGTCTTTTTCTTATATAGGCTCCTATTACCCCCCATCCCCTGTCCCGATTTTTCACATTTGCTGTCTGGTCACCCTATTTCAGTTCTTGCATCTAGTGAGAGTGACATGCCCTCACACCCTCTCTATATCAGGCTGGAATCTTTAAACAATTCTTAGGTCATTGTTTGCTGGGCTTCGTGAACCCTGTCAAAACACACAATTTCCCCCCAAGGAAGTGGTACTTCTACAGACATGTGTATCTGTCTTCTAGGGAATTGCATTAATTCCCTCCCGCTCCCACAGTGATTTTAGTGCTTTATTGTTCATTCACACTTAGCGACATCCCCCCAGTCACTTCATTGCTTGCTCTGTTCCAAGAAAGAAATTAACCTCTTTACACCCAGCAGGTAACAACAGTATAAGGTGAGAGGGGAAACTGAGTCACACATATATTCTTTCATTAAAAAAATCAGAAGTTTCCCAGTTCTCCACACCAGGTTAATCCCAATCAAGGAAGCGTGTTCTTCAGATCTTCAGTATGGAAAATGAGTGTAGGTGTTAGCATTACCTCCCACACAACCAGTAGATCCGAATAATTAGGAACATAACAGTTTTTAAAGTGAAATTTCCATTGCTTTGAAGTCAGAAAGTGTACGAAGGACTGAAAATTAATTTCTGGTTTCAAACCCCTAAAGAAACCCTACAATTGAGACGAAAGCCCAGCAAGGTCCTCGCTGTCATGGGCAGGGCCGGCTCTGGCTTTTTTGCCACCCAAGGCAAAAAAGCCTCCCCCCCCCCCGCCCCGAACACCGGGGGGAGGGTGGCGAGGCCGGCCGGGGCTCCGCTCTCCCCAGCGTCCAGAGCGCCGGGCGGAGGGCGGAGAGCCCGGCTGGGGCTCCGCTCTCCCCAGCGGCCGGAGCTGGAGCGCCGTGCCGCCCCCCTCCAGGTGCCGCCCCAAGCACAAGCTTGGTGGGCTGGTGCCTGGAGCCGGCCCTGGTCATGGGGAATGAAATAAACAATCTTCTTAATCAGGAGGTGTTTATTAAAGAAAACAACTATTATTACAAAGAAACAATGGGTTTCTACACAGTTTGAGCACCAGCTTTGTTACCCTTGTATACAAGGGACCACACCCTGGCTGGAACTCTATATAGCATATGAGACATCTAGTGGCTGAATAATATATTTCAACTAAAGATGTTGTGACTCCTGCCTTTTCCTCCCATCATGACTGCTAGGTTGGGCGCAAAGGCTCTACAGACATCTAAGAGCTGTAACTCAATTTGGTTTTTGGTTATCATGCCCCTTCCCTCTATTCCACTCAGTATATCACATTTCTCAAAGGCGGGGGTGGGGCAGTAAGATGTTACTTACTGACATCTTTCAATAAACAGCTTTCTTATAAATTCTGCTGCATCTTGCATCTAATTGCGGCTGCGTCTGTCTCTAAATGATGCCCTTGTAATTTTCTCCATATCTCTGTGCATTCCAACTTCCTGATTTATGGTTCCAAGTGTCTCAATATAATCCTAATCCAACAGCAATTCCAAAAAATGACAGACTGCCCCAGGCAAGGTTAACATAGTATGGTAGCAAAGACTTCCTCTCAGTCCTCTCTCTGGGGACTAGTGCTTCTGAACCCTCCTCCCAGAAGTTAAACTTCCCCCCACAACACAGCTCTCCAATCCTGACAGCTCTCCCAACTACCAACCCCCTCAGGCAATCCCCAGCTGCCAAATAAAAAAGTATCAAAGGGATAGCTGTGTTAGTTTGTATCCACAAAAACAATGAGGAGTCTGGTGGCACCTTAAAGACTAACAGATTTATTTGGGCATAAGCTTTCGTGGGTAAAAATCCCTCTTTTTCAGATGCATGAAGTGAAAATTACAGATACAGGCATAAATATACTGACACATGAAGAAAAGGGAGCTACCTTACAAGTGGAGAACCAGTGTTGACAGGGCCAATTCAATCAGGGTGGATGTGGTCCACTCCCAATAATAGATGAGGAGGTGTCAATACCAAGAGAGGGAAAATTGCTTTTGTAGTGAGCCAGCCACTCCCAGTCCCTATTCAAGTCCAAATTAATGGTGTTAAATTTGCAAATGAATTGTAGCTCTGCAGTTTCTCTTTGAAGTCTGTTTTTGAAGTTTTTTTGTTGAAGTATGGCAGGGGTCAGCAACCTACGGCATGTGTGCCAAAGGTGACATGCGAGCTGATTTTCAGTGGCACTCTGCTGCCAACCTGGGGTTCTGGCTGCCGGCCCCCCTGCCAGACGGGGTCCTGGCTGCCGGCCCCGCTCAGCCTGCTGCTGGCCTCAGATACCAGCCACCAGCCCCACTCAGCCCACTGCTGGTCTGGGGTTCTGGCCACAAGCCCCCTGCCAGCCAGGGTCCTGGCCGCTGGCCCCGTTCAGCTCGCTGCTGGTCTGGGGTTCCAGCCACTAGCCCCCTGCCAGACGGGGTCCTGGCCGCCAGCCCTGCTCAGCCCACTGCTGGCCTGGGATACCAGCTGCCAGCCCCATGCCAGCTGGGATCCCGGCCGCTGGCCCCGCTCAGCCCGCTGCTGGCCTGGGATACTGGCTGCTGGCCCGGGGCTCTGCTCCTGGCCTCAGCCCGGTGCTCTGCAGCCACCCCCAGCTGTGGCCCACTGGCCCCAGCCTGGGGCAGTGAGGGGTGCAGACAGGGACAAGTGGGGGCACAGCTCAGCACCTACCTTAAAAATCATTCCAGCACCACTGGGATATTTTTAAGTCCTGATTTGCGGCTTATATCAGGCATGTGGAACTGCGCACTGCATTTGACGTTGTGCATGCCCTCTGTCGCCATTTTTTTCCCAACTGTGTGTTGAGGGGAACATTTGACAAAATGTCAGTTCCTAAGAAAGCAAAGTTATATGTCCGTTCATCTCAGCCTTCTTGGACAGACACATTTGGATTTATTCAAAAGAAGGACCGTGCTGTTTGTGCTTTCTGTTGTGAAAGTGTTGTTTGTCGCACATCAAGTGTTCGACGACGTTTTGAAACGAAGCACGAGAAAACTTTTCTTGATGAAGCAGACAAGACTGAATCGATCAAGAAGGCAGTAGCAGGATATGAGAAGAAAAGCAGTGTTTTTAAATGCTTAAGTGTAAGTAAAAATAAAGCTACAGGAGGAAGTTACAAGATTGTACAGTGCACTGCAAAAAACGGAAAGCTGTTTACAGATGGGGCATAGGCGTAGTTTGACTTTTATTTGGGGGTGGGGGGCAAGGGCCGGTGGGCCTTGGGCCAGCTCCACACAGTGGGGTCCAGGGAGGGAGATCCACCTTCACCCCCCTGACTCACCTCAGCAGGCCACCCAGGGGGGATGCAACCAAAAATTATAACTCAAAGAGGGGACTCGGTTCAAAAAGTGAAAACTGCTCAGTGCAGGGAGAGAGGTAGCTAGGGGCTGTGTGCAGGCAGGGGAGTAGCTCAGGGTGCAGTGAGGGGGTAGCTAGGGGCTGTGTGCGGGCTGGGAGTAGCTCAGGGTGCAGGCAGGGGGGTAGCTAGGGGCTGTGTGTGAGCAGGGGGTAGCTCAGGGTGGAGGCAGGGAGTAGCTAGGGGCTGTGTGCAGGCAGGGCAGTAGCTCAGGGTGCAGTGAGGGGGTAGCTAGGGCCTGTGTGTGGGTGGGGGAGGGGAGCTCAGCATGCATGGGGGGATAGCTAGGGGCTGTGTGCGGGCAGGGAGGTAGCTCGGGGTGCAGGCAGCAGTAGCTAGGGGCTGTGTGCAGGCAGGGGAGTAGCTCAGGGTGGAGGCAGGGGGTAGCCAGGGGCTGTGTGTGGGCAGGGGGTAGCTCAGGGTGGAGGCAGGGGGTAACTAGGGGCTGTGTGCGGGCGTGGGAGGGGAGTTCAGCATGCGGGGGGGATAGCTAGGGGCTGTGTGTGGGCACGGAGGTAGCTCGGGGTGCAGGCAGCAAGTAGCTAGGGGCTGTGTGCAGGCAGGGGAGTAGCTCAGGGTGGAGGCAGGGGGTAGATAGGGGCTGTGTGCGGGCGTGGGAGGGGAGTTCAGCATGCAGGGACGGGGTAGCTAGGGGCTGTGTGCTAGGAGGGCTCCCCCTGTGGTGGCTGCTCCCCGAGGGCTCTGCAGCCCCGGACCCGGGTCCCCCCACCCGGGCGGCCTTTACCGGCTGCGTGAGAAGTCAAAGAGGGCTGGGAGCTGAGGAGCAGCCGTACCCCTGGGCACCAGCAGCACACGGGGGGAAAGCCACAGCTGCCTGCTCCATGGCACCACCAGCCAAAGGACCAGCTGTCCCACACTGCCTGGCTCTGGATTCAACCTGCCCAGAGGGCCTATGGGGAACTGGTGGAGATGAGGGGGGGGGGCTGGAGCTGCCCCCAAGGTTGCCCCATTCTAGGTATGGCACAGCCATTTGTGGGGCAACACCTTTGTGCTCCCCTAACTCTGCCCATGGGCTCAGGGCTTCTGCCTGTGGGGAGCACCAGGGCTTGGGGCTTCAGACCTGCAGTGCTCCGGGCTTCAGCCCAGGGGGGCGCGCCTGAGTGGGGGGGCACCAGGACTCCCAGCTTCTGCCCCGCAGCACTGCCGGCTTCATACTTGGGGGGGCACTGGGGATCCCGGCTTCTGCCTAACGCCACTGCTGGCTTCAGACCGGGGAGAGGGGCCACACACTGCTCCCTGCTTCAGACCTGGCGGGGGGGCACCCAGGCTCCCGGCTTCTGCGCCGTGCCGCTGCCAACTTCGGGGGGGCTGCGCCAGAGTTCAGGGTATTAGGTTTCCTGCGGCCCCCCCTGAAAGGTCTCACGGATCTCCAGGGGGCCACAGACCCCTGGTTGAGAACTGCTGTCTTAGTCCATGACCAGGCTTTGTAGGTGCTACAGTAATACAAATAATAGATGTGTGTGTGTGTGTAGCTTTAGATCTAGATGAGTAATACTCAGACTTCAGTGGTTCAGGAGCCAAACTGGCAATCAACATTACCTGAAAAGGCCGCAGTAGTATGAATTCATGGCTTCATTTACTACATAGATATATTATTCTCACAAAAAAAATGACTGACTAAGTATTCTACAACTGATCCTGATATTTGGTAACTTAGATTGGTTAATAATTAAATCACAGTGTTTTAATAGCGTGTGCTGCAAAGAGCGGCAGGAGACACATTAAAGAGCCTCTTGCGGTTCCCGAGCTTCAGTCTGATGAGTATCACTGATCTAGATATATATAAAATATAATCAATAAATACTAAAATCTTATAATACACGTCAATCTTCAAAAACATGAACAGTAACTGTAATCAATGCTCAACAGGACGTTTCAAAGTCCCTTTCAATGGAAGAGGAGCAGCAAATTGTGCAAGGACCCCTGCACCTATGAGTTGCACTGACTTTAGTGGCTCATGCTTGAGCACACTGATAACATGGACCTCAGTTCAGCAAACACATACACACATACGTATCTCGAAGTAGGCAACAGGACTACTCACACGCTTCAAATTAAGCATGTGTGAGTGTCTGCAGAAACAAGGCCTAGGGCCCCAATTCAGGAATATACTTAAGCAAATTCCTAACTCTGAACACCCACCATGTGCTAAAAGTTAGGAGGAAGTTTAAATATCTTCCTGAATTGAGGGGTAGGTGAGTAATATTTCTCCTGGCGTCAAGAAAGGCTCAAGGAGTGTATGGCGAAGACCAGGGGTTGGAGGCAGACAGAAATTGTAACCTGCCCAAGGCTACACAAGAAGTTTGTGGCAGAGCCTGGTCACATTAACAACTTTGAATTTCTTCCAAACTGTTGTGATATGGATGTGAATTACACCTTTGGAACTAAGAGCAGAATTGTATCATTACAGGGGAATTCATCCCTCTGCTGGTACAGAGCTCTCACACAGGGACCTAGAGGGGAGGTTTTGTACCTACCCAATGCTGGGGCTGCACGAGCCCTCAGAGCAGGTTGGGGAAGCTGGAGAGCTGTGCCCCCTCCGGCCATAATTCATTTGGGCATTGCAGCAGCAGGGATTCACCGGGGCATAGTGATGTCCCTTGTGACCCATCCCCAATATGTCCATTGCACCCAGGGCTACTGCTGCAGAAGAGCAAAGCTCATATACCTGGCACTATGCTTGCCTTGTGCCTGGGCAAATTCACCATGGGGGACCTGTAGTTGCTTTGTAGCTACTTTATGCCAACAGAGCACTTGTCTGTTGATCACATGTTGATTGTCCTTGGACATCAGGCTAGTCACGTAGTGCAAACTCTGCTCTTTGTAGTGCTAACTCTGCTCTTTGTTTCCACCTATTTAAGACAGCTAAAATACTTAATATTTCATGTAAATAGTTACTGTAACTGTGTCAAGAATGTTATATGGCTATGAACAGGAGAGGTAGTCTGTATGGTTGTGTATTGGAGAGAAGGCCACCCACAAAACCCTCTCTCTTCACTGAGATGCAGTCCACCCTATGAAAAAGTTTGAGAACCTTTGATGGAGGGGAGGTGCGGGGAACTGTTACATTGTTCTGATTGTAAATTGTGTAAGTATTGTAGCTATATAGGTGGATGATTACTGAAATAATTTTATTATGCAGAGGTTTGGAGGATGGAGTTTAATAGCTGGACCTTTCTGGTATAATATGTTTGGGTCAATGTAATACCTTAAAGCTCTGGTTCTTCAAAACAACACTGAATGTGTGTCAAGTCCGTATTTGCACACAGACTTAGACATATGTTGTAGCTCATCACTCTTTTTTTGCAAGCACACGATGGAGTATTATTGCTTTATACCTTCTTACACATTCAAACTAATCCAAAGCTCACAGAAGTCAATGGCGACTCCCATTGACCTCAGTAGGCATCGGATCAGACTCCAGCATTGAAAAATCTTGGGAGATATCGTCTTGACTTACAAGAAAGATATTTCTACGTATTTTTTATTTCTTTGAGAAATTCCATGGGAGTGTGAAGTACAGATGCAGGGAATGTTTCTTTTCAAAGCAGGTGCTGCTGATCCTGTGATAACTTTCTATTTCAACTGGTAGATTTGTTATCAAGTGTGCTTGTGAACAAGGGGGAAAAATAACTGATTCCAACTCTGTAAGTATCTTTTTCTGTAATGTAAAAATATGCTCTTACTTGAATTCCAAGGTCAGATCCAGCTTACATTGACTTCCGTAGAAGTTAGTATTTTCCTTTTATCCCCAGAGCCCCCTCCCCTGCTACCAGTCTCTAATCAAATCATCCCGTCCTTTCCCTCACCCCAAGAATCTTTTTTTATAGATGGTGGTGACATTTTGTGAACTTAAAATAGGATGGTAGGTTGGAAATGCTTAGGCAACCTTAGCTAATGGGGACGCTACTACTATATACAATAGAACACTGCAAATTCTCATTGGCTGTTTCTAGCTTTTACTCCCAAGACATGGTCAAGGGCAGCAGGGCCCTGTAAATCCTAGCTGAAGCCCACTCCCGCCGCATGAAAAGGAAAATTCTAGGTTAAGCCCGTAGGGGGATCTCAGCACCGCTAACTTTTTTTCCCACTGAGGGTATGTCTACACTGCAAATAAAAACCAATGGCTGGCCTATGCCAGTTGACTCAAGTTCACAAGGCTTGGGCTAAGGGGCTGTTTAATTGCAGTACAGATTTCAGGCTGAGAGTGGAGTCCAGTCTCTGGGACCCACAAGGTGGGAGGATCTCAAAGCATTTACACTGCAATTAAACAGGCCTGAGCCTGAGTCCCTCAAGCCTGAATCAGCTGGCACAGGCCAGCCACAGGTGTCTAACTGCAGCATAGACATACCCTGACTGCAAAATCACCTGTAGCTCCCCCTGCTGTTTGTCTCCAGTCTCACCCATTCATCAGATGAGGCACGATTGCTCTTCAGGATTTGCTGCTTCCTCTTCCCCACGGTGGATAAAAATCAATGATTTAAATTTTTATATATATATATATATATATATATATATATCAAAAAATAAAAAAAAACAGTTTTTGATCAAATGCTTTTTGAGGAAAAAAACAATCTAAAGATAGTTTTAATTAAGATACATTATAGCTCAAAGCTATCTCATCATGGAATAAGGATTATAAATTCCAATTCTACAGTATAAGACAATATAGTCATGTAATGTTTAAGAAAAGTTTTGTAACTGAGTTCCAATAGTTCATGGATTAGGGACCCAATCTTATGGGGTTCCAGGAGCTTCTGTATAGATTATTTATGTTAATCTTTTTATCTACTCAATGGGACTCAGTGCTCAGTCTAGAAGATACCATCAGAGATGCTTAGTTTTGCAGTTCTCAAACTGTGGATTTGTGTCTCCATAAATGATATGCTTGTTAAGAGCAAAAATGTTTTTAAACAAATAAATAAATAAAGATGAGAAATAACAGACCTCAACCCTATTGTCCCTCTGCAAATTTGTGTACAGTGTCAACCCCTTACCTCTCTCTAAAAGTGCAAAGTTTCAAAAAGTTCAATGACTAGAAGATTGTTGGGGACAGAATAGATCTGGGCAAGGAGAAGAAGTCTGGAGATAAATGGGAGAAGGGAGGGACAGGCAGTAGAAACAAAAGTGAAACTGTTTGAGCAGCATATTCCAGAAGTCTTGAGGTCTTTCTGAGTGTAGCCTTCATTGATTTGAGATCTACCATACCATTCTCTCACTAGAAGGGAAAACCTATAATGGCAGCAGGCCATAAAAAAGGCCCAATTTGGGAATAAGAACCATTCAAGAAATATATGTTTGCTGATGAAGAAAGTCACAGCAGTGAACTGGTGGAAGTCACTTAAGCACTTGGATTCAGAGACTGTTGAAATGATAATCTCACTTTTACCAGCAGTAGCTTCTTCTGTCAGTGTAGAAAGAATATTTTCTTCCTTTGGAATAATTCATTCCAAATTGAGAAATCATTTGGGACCTGAAAAAGCAGGAAAGCTTGTTTTTCTTTTCCAGATTATGAATAAACAGGAAAATGAAGGTGAAGATGACAGTTTGCTGCAGAAGCCAATATTTTAAGTCTCTCATGTTGACCTGGCTGACATAGTCAATTTAATTTGTTTTTAAAAAAAATATATTTCATTTAACTATTTTAGTTAAAAACAATTTTAAGAAAAACAAACCTGATTTTAAAAAACTTGAATGTTTAACTAAATTCAAAAATTCATATGCTTATTTTGTTAAAATAGTATGTTTGCTATTGAAGAAAAAAATCCAGAATACATAACGTTGTTTTAGTTAAATAAAACAATTTAAATGTTGGTCTGGTGATGTTCTCCTCCTAATACAGCATGGCAAGAAAATCCTCCAAATATTAATGATTAACCTGTTGAATTGGAGATAGTTCACCTCCCACTGACTTCATAAATATCTGCTTCAATTACCTTTGGTAAATGAAATAACCAATCATTAATTTTCTGATATAGCTGTAAAGCCAATCTGAAAAGTTTTCCAAATAAATCACTTTAAAAATGTATAGCGTCCCTTCTAAAAATGAAACCTACATCTCTGAGTTGTGAAGAATATGTATTAAGGTTATAACAACCAACAAGAATGCACTTTTATGTAGAAAACCATGATTAAATCGAGTCTTCCTGACTAGTGATTTAAATCATATCCACCCTGCCTTGCTTCCTGCGTGAGGAAGGCAGAAGCTTCACTTTTCCTGCCTCTGTTCCATCTCCCTCACAGATGCTATACTTTTTTTTTTTTTGCAGGGGGAGAGGCTGTGCTGTCTCCTGCAAGCTCCTGTCTTGAGACCATATGTATCCTGCCTCCCTGCCCCACTCCCTGGAGTTCCGGACTCCTGGAACGGCTCCTCCCACCCCCATACTTGAACAGCTTTACTCAGCAGTCATCCCGGATCCTGCTAGGAACTCTAAAAATGATGTCTGCAGCGTTCCCTCCTAGGAGCACAGAAACAGCTCACTCTGGGCCTCCCAAGATTTTATGTTAAAAGGTTCCTGACAAAGTGGGGGTCAGGTTTATAGCAGCACTGTCCAGTGGCAAAGCAAGTTTCTAGCAATTCTTTTGAAGTTAACAAATGCAAATTAAATTGTTAATGGATTAGCATAAGAGTCTGAATTTACATGCTTAACAACACTTGACAGGAGGTACTTCTAAAAGTGGTCTCCAATGGACTTTAAATAGTAATCATTGTATTGTTTTATGACGTGTAAAGGCAAAAAAAAATCAAGTTGTTCCCCTCCACTCCACACCATTTTTAAACCTTTGAAATATCAAGCATGATCTTCCCTGGTTGTCCTGGCAAGACCTACTACATGTCTCAGACAGAGTTGTATCATAACAGAAGTGTGGATGATGCTAAATCTGTAATAAAGTTCAATTCTCCAAAATACTGGACAGCTATTGGACTTAAATAGCTATTAGCAGATTTTACCAGTTTGACTAGGGTTACCATATTTCAATCAACAAAGAGGACACAGGGTGCCAGCCTAGCCCCTCCCCTCCCACTTCCCGCCCCCCTCAGAATTCCCCTACCCCTTACCTGTCCCCGACTGCCCTCTCCTGAGACCCCCCCCACCCTAACTGCCCCCAGGACCCCACCCCCTAAGTCTCCCTGTCCCCTGACTGCCCCAATCGCTCTCTACACCCCCTTCTCCTGACATCCCCCCCAACCCGACCAATCTAACCCCCCGTTCCTTGTCCCTTGCCTGCCCCAACAGCTCTCTACACCCCCTTCTCCTGACAGCCCCCCCACAACCTCCAACCAATCCTTGTCTCTTGCTTGCCCCCCCTACCAGGCCGAGGGAGAGCTGCGGGCTCCACATGGAGCCAAACACTGGCGTTGCTCTGCAGGGAAGAGGGAGCGGGGGAGGGGGAGGGACTCTGGCTGCTAGAGGCCCCAGTGGCTGCGAGCGGCTTTCAATCAGCCGCGCCGCACTCTGCATGAGGGGAAGGGGGAAATCCCGGACATTTCTATTTTATTAGAAATCCCCCCTGGACGGCCATTTAAAGCTGAAAGAGCCGGACATGTCCGGGGAAACCCGGACGGATGGTAACCCTAAGTTTGACTAAACCCGTTTCCCCTCTCAATTGTTCAAGCTTTCACTCCTGCTCTTGGTCTGTCATTTCATTAGTTTTCTAGCCATCCAAAGCCTCAACTACATGAGGAAATATTAAAGAAAGTCCCTAACATGTGCCACCAGCTGAACAGACCCTGGTATAAGTGGGAGCCATAGCATACACGTGACTAACAATATCTGTTTTGTGCGCTGTATTAAATGGTGGAACCAGCCTGAGCCTTGACTACACTAGGTCTTTCCACCAGTAAGGTGGCCACAGAACCTTCCCAAGCAGACAAGAGATGAATTCCGAATGAAAAGTTCTCCCATGCCTTCTTCATAAGTGAGAAGTAAAGAGGGAAACATTCCTTTTTTTCCCTTCATAGATGACTTGTGAAATAGCTACGTTCGAAAGAGTCAGACAAGAGCTAAAGAGAATATTTTATTTATAAACGTTAATTTGGTTTTAGAATTTGAAACGAATTGGCGTTATAATATAATTATTTTTTTTATTTACATAAGGCATCAAATTGCCCCTTTTAAACAAAAGGATTAGTTCCCCTTATACCAACACTACGGTGCAAGTAACATGTCACATTTAGTAGAATACTGCTACACTTGTTCCAAACAAGTATCTACAGTTCAGTGTACAAAGATTAAAACCCAAACCTAAGATTCTAGCAAAATCTGCTTAATGTATCATTCTGCAGAACAAAGACAAAAATTAAGGCCTGTTTGTGTCACATTGCTGAACAATCATGCACCATTTGTTACCAGAATGAATGAAGACTATGCTTCCAACTGGACAGGGCATGGGAAAAGGCATATATAAGCCCATTATGATTAGTCTGCATCAAATATACTATTTGGCAAGATCACTCAGATTTTGGAAGCTTTTGGGTGGGGATAGAGAGGAAAAATAGATGAAGAGCCATAAAATTGCCCTGCATATAGAATTTTACATGAGCGTTTACACATCCCTAACAACCAAATGTACAAACCTTGTGGTTTTAAAGAGGGGACAAAACAAAAATACAGCTAGGAGACTTCATCAAGAAATTTCTGGAAGGGTGTAAGGTATAGTTGGGCTGGTATTTGTTCTTACAGATTTCATGTGAAACACTTTTTAAACGAACTCCAGCTCCACAAGCAAGTAGAATATAAACAATGAACTAAGTCTCTGTTTAACAGATTCACTTTTATTTATAAAAATGGTAAACTTGTACTTATTTTCTGCCTGATGAAATTATTCCTGAGTTTTAGATCACTGCCGAGGCACAGCAGATAAAACTCTGAAAATTTAGTTACGAAATTTTTTTGCAAGTCAGGTTTATCAGTACTGCACATTGTTCAGCAGCCTTCAGTCATCGATAAACGTTAATCTTCCAGGTCCTTCATTCCTCATCCACCGCCTATATCTCTTCCATCGAGGGTCCATGGCCATCTTCTTCTTTAGCTCTTCCTCTTGTTCTTGCTTGTAGACCTGGATAGGAGAAAGAAAAAGTCACTTTATTTAAAGTCCAAGAAAAAGTCAGCCCTCAAGGCAAGCCTCATACTAGAGGCAAGAGCTATTCCAGCTATTACAATGAATCAAACTGCAGACATTTTTTTTTAAAACCACACACTCCAGGTTGCTATACAGAGTCAGGTCAGTCTCAGATTGCTGGTGGAATGCCGCATTTGGCCCATAGCTCCATTAACTTCAGTTGAGTTACTTTGGATTTAGGGTCTATGGTGGTGTAAGAGCAGAATTTGGCTTTATCTCGAATGTATTAAGCCATTAAAAGAATGCATTGTAAAACACACAGGAACGTTAGCTAAAAGCCGCATGCTTGTGCAGGAGACAATACTAGTCATAGCAACCAAGATAGGCAATACTCAGGACACTGAATATTTCCTATATAGTAAAGGGTTTGCTCAATGTAGTAGCTAGATCCACTGGTTTAACTGTTTCCTACAGTTGTTTTCATACTTGTGTCCCTCTGTATTCAAGACTAATTAGACAAATTTTGGAATGTGGTTAAATCTGATTTTTTTTTTTTTTTTTTTTTAAATCTGGAATAAATGCTTTTATCACCACATTTGATGCATTAGGATTAGAATTATAACGGGATATTTTAATTGCCAGGAAATTCTAAGCAAATGCTGATAGCTACTTTTTAGGGGGTGCGGGGCACCAGTTCAACACTCTACTCTTTAAAATGCAACATCCTCATGGGATACAACAGTACTAAACACACAGGTTTCAAAGGATCAGTAAATCTTGGGTCTAGACTGCAAATTTTCCCTCCATTCTGTTATGAAAAAGCCACCATGCCATGTGGAAGTCACCTGTACAGTTAAACTTCCCCAGTATCAAGACTGCACAAACTTTTTCTAGCCTGTTTATCGCTGTTTGGCTCCGCTGTTACTGTGATTCTTTCAGTTCCTAGTATTTTTTCCACCTGCTCCTGAACTAGCTAACCTCTTTCTAGTAATACAGTCAATAGGGTTGATCTCCAACAGTGGATAATGGCATGGTGTCTCAATGGTAACTGAAGTTTTTCTGCACAAGAGATTTGAAGAACTCTACACACCAGACTGGCTAACTGTAAATACTATGTGGCACAGTATTACAAAATACGAAGTACTGCTCTCAATAGTCATAAAATTACCACAGCAACAACAATAAGGCAGAAAACATTTAAATATAGATTTTCTGTGCTAAAGAACTATAAGGGCTCCTAATGTGTTCTCACTTACAAATACCTTGGTACAAGGATAGTCCTCCACTTGTGTCTTGTACAACAACAAGCAGAGTCAATACTTAAATCAAAGTAATAGGCTCTGGAACATCCCCAGGACCAGGGCACAGAGCCTGTGTATTGTGTGGAGTCTCTGATCTGGAACAATGGAGCACTATACTTGAATAAAACAGCCACTGCCCAGCAAGAAGTATGTCAGACCCTGGATCACTGAAAGTCAGAAGAACTACTGAAGGGTAAAGAGGGCAGAGTCAGGAACTAGCTGAATTGGTAGAGTGATAAAAAACAACAACCACCACCAATCTCAAATGGTTTGGATAAACAGTTACTTTGGAGCAGGTGTTCTCAAACTGGGGGCTGGGACCCCTCAGGGGGTCACGAGGTTATTACATGGGGAGTTGCAAGCTGTCAGCCTCCACCCCACACCCCATTTTGCCCCCAGCATTTATAATGGTGGTGTTAAAAAGGTGTTTTTAATTTATAAGGGTGATATTCTAGCACATTAATAGATGAGCAAAGACTGTCTTTCATCAGAAAACCTGAATCTCATTGCCAAAAATCTCCAGCTTAATGACGGATATCTAGAATGAATCATAGTCTTACATGCAGTACAACCACAATAGATACCCTGGGAGAACACCAGTTTTTAAGCTGGGTAAATTGGGCATTTAACGTTCATTTTCACAACATGCCGCAACTACTCACCTCATAGTTCTCTCTTATCCATAGTTGCCGTTCCAGAAAAGTCTTTCTCTGATTATCTTCCAGAGTGTCAAACTGAGACTGTGACATTTTCATGTATCTGCGTATGATATACAGCTTCTCTTCCTCACCATATTCTCGCCCTTTAATATTAAAACAATAAATCCACCAACAATACCAAGCTATATACTTGCATAAGTAAAAAGGAGCTAAGAGGATTTGGAATAGAAGGATATCATATATTTTAGGCTTCTGATAGCCGCCTTTTATATCTATTTTATTTTTGATAATGTCTTTGATTATTTCTTCCTCTTCCTCACGGATTTCTTCCTTAGACCGTCTGTTTTTGCCTTTTTCTTTAGCCCTATTCAGTAGGCCCTGTTGCTTGGCAATCTCAGACGCTTGTATACGATATTTTGGCACTGTAGCTAGGTAGTTGATGGCCTCGTTGTAGCTACTCCACCAGCTGAAGAACTAGAATATAAAATAGTAATAGCTTGTTAGTTCCAGCAGTAGCTTTAACAAAGAAAACAGAAGAAAAACCATAAGAAAATCCACTACCTCTGGTACATAATAATCATATTTAGTAAAAGAGGTAGTATCCCCATTTTATAGATGCAGAGGGATGAACTGACTTGCCCAAGATCTTACAGCAAGTCAGTAGGAACGCCAGTGTAAAAATATCCCTGCCCTGAAAGGGTCTTCTGTGGGGAATGAAGACACTTAAGTGTGATTTTCCTGCTAAGCTGAAGGACCAGGTCCCCTGGGCTTAACACCAGCTGCAGACTCAAATCTTTTTGTGGGCCAGCTACTGGATGGGGAACAAATGCCACAATGCGTTAGCATTGTTAAACCCAGGATTAGAACTCTGTACTTCTTGGACTCCAACCCTGTGCTCATTCTGCTAAAGAAAACATATTTCACAAGCTAGACTGTACAAGGAAAAGAAGAATCTGATAACATTTAATTTCATTCTTTTTAATGACAGGTAGAACTAGTTCACAACAGTTGTAAGATAGTGAAGGATTAATTTTCATAATAACCATGTATTAGATCAGATAGAAGTTATTTTCATACTGAAGGATTATCCTGTGGATTACATTAGCAACTTTTCCTGCTGATTTTCTCTCTCAGTGACAGGTTTTTAACCCCACATTATTAATGAAACCCAGTACACTAGCAACTGCTATGTTTATTCTCACACAGATACAAAGAAATTACAGAACAATGGGGGGAAGCTTGCAGGGCATATTCTAGAAAATTTACCAGAAACATCATGTCTTGCTACAGAATACGACAATAGTTAAGAAAATGCTTCTCTTCCATACTAAAACACTGTGGCTCAGCTGTTTATACATTTGTTTGATGAATATGCAGAATTTCTTTACTCATTGCATACTGCTACAAGCATAATGATGGCATAATAAGGGACATATTTTGAGTTTGCTGCTTGACAGAAATTCTATACTTGTCCAGTACAGTGGAACCCTATTATGGCGATATCATTTCTCCCACATACAAACATCACTATCAGCAAAAGTTTGATACAAATGGAATTATGGTTTGCAAACTTCAATGCATTAAATAATTTGGGACCTTAATTCTAATTCTCCAGTTCAGTATCAGAGGATTTACCCACCGTAGCGAGCCCATATTATGGTATTACAGGACTATGAGTCACTGTTTAGATTGGCACACAATACATCTTAGCTTAAAATGTCACGTTAAACTGTTTCACTGTTTTCTACTGGACAAAAATGTTCTTAAAGATTTTTAATTATCTTGGATTTGCAACTAAAGCAGTAGTACAGTACATCATAAGTGGCACTATCCATTTAAAATAGTTAATTAAACAGTTTATGTAAGGGCAATCTTATTAGTTTGACAGGATTTGCTTTACAAGACTCAATCCCCCTCCATCTCTTGCTTCATTCTTGAGTTAGGAGGGGACAACAGACAAAACAAGGATAGAAAGATGAGAAAAAACAGCCTTCTCTCTGCCTAATTCACCCAAATAGTTACCAAAGTCCTACCGGGGCAACACTTCCTTAGTGAAAGATGTGAAGTGCAACTTATGAAAAGATCAACTCTTGCATTAAGACAATAGCTATAGCAGAGGCAGCAGAGAGCAAAAGAAAGCCAAACAGATTTAGATGTGAGGTTATGTTGCCTTTGCAATCATCAAAACCTCAGTAACTGACTAATGGTAAAGGAATCTAGACTTCAGTTTTTAGTTTTTGCCTGAAATTTTCTAAACTGGAAAATAGTAATCTCCCCATTTATACCCAAGGAAAAGAAGGAGGAGAGACGGGTGCTATTTCACCATCAGAACCAAGTGGACTTGAGGAGAAGTAGGATATGTAGCTGTATAAGCCTTTAGGGATCTACCAGTTCAAGTGAACACTGCTTGGAGGGTGAGAACTCTAGAACAGCTACTGATCCGCAGATGGTGCCATAAGCATTAAGGAATCAAAAGCTCTTAGTTGGGTTATTTGGGGGAAAATGCTGAGAGGGGCACCTGGACCATTAGATAGCAAGGTTCAATCATTTCTTCAGCTACAGCATTTTAACTAGCGGACATTTTATCTTTTATAGAAGTCTTGAACAAGTAACTCCAATATATGTAATGTTAAGTGTTAAAGAAAAGAGTTAAGAAATGTATTCTATTTAAACAATTGCTCAAAGATGTATACAGCGTTATTACCTTATCCAAAAGGAAATATTTACAAATTTCTACACAGCAAAATACACGCATTTTAAGAGCAAGACTTCACTGATCAAAACTAATTCTTATTTTAATGGCTACTATGAAATCAGGAGCATGATTGTTTTAAATACATCATCATTTCAAGAAGAATTTCAAAATTAGTTTCTTAAAACACTGATATAAAAATGAGAAATTGGTTCAGTCTATCTCCGACTGTTGAGATGGACTGTTCAGCCTTTAATTTTTTTGAACCATGGAACTAGATTATTTCTCCAGCAGTGCAAGTTTCTTATCCTTTAAATATATAGTACCACAAAACCCCCAAACAGGTTAGTACCACTAACTTCCCAGCCTTGGTCCAGGATATAGATTTATCTGACTGGACAAATATCTGTCTAGTACACCAAGGATAGTAGACAACACTTAAGTAGAAACAGTGGAGCCTTCTAACTGTACAATTAAAGAAAAAAACCTCAGTAACTGACTAATGGAAAAGGAATCTAGATTTCAGATTTTACTATCAGAATAATCATAATAAGCAAATATATTTTACCTGAAACACGGAGATAGCACATACAGTGACTAGAATCACTATCCTGACATCCACTTTAGGTGCCAATCTCCTGCTGTAGTAGTGATAATAATGGCTGTAATACTCTTCAGGATGATCTAACATGTAGTCATAATCTTTACGTGTTTCTTCATCCTGGCAAGAAAACAGTTAAAACAAAATTTTGTAGGTTTGTATCCTTAAGCTTTTAATCAGTGTCACACAGAACATTTCATAAGATGGCTTGGTAATGAAGTGATTTTTAGTTACCAAAATTACTTTAGTGTTACAACATTGTTAGCCACAAAACTGTTGTAAAATCTGTGTTAGCCTGATATGTATATGGAAGATAATTGAATTAAAAAAAAAATCCCTTTTAATATTCAATAAGCAGCTTCTGCTTTCCAGGTATTATGAAAATTCTTCAGATCTTTTCCTGTACTCTGGTAACCTAAACGAGTTTATTCTAAAACACATATGTAGCCCTGACTGAATAATGCATACTTGGCCTTGTCTGAAGAAATTTCATTTTGAAACAGTTAAGCATTTGACAGCCACATACTAAGCACACAGTTGGTATTAATTGGTTCTAATCCATCTCAGAGTCAATGCAAGGTCAGGTTTTTTGTTTTGTTTTGAAACACACACACTCTTAAAATACAGAGTATGCTTTTTAGTTTTTTGGGGACAGTCTAATATTAAATGCACCAAGTGACAGGACTGCTACCATTTCCTTTGGGAGATTTCCACGGCCTAACGGATCTCACTTTCTCAACATTTTCCTGGTATTTAGCCTAAGCATCTCATCTCTTAATTACATTTAATTAGTCTTAGTTTAGGGTTACCATATTTTGAGCCTCCAAAAGGAGGACACTCCACGGGGCCCCGCCCCCGCCCCTTCCCCAAAGTCCCCGCCCCAACTCTGCTCCCTCCCCTGCTTCCCGCGAACATTTGATTCGCAGGAAGCCTGGAGCAGGTAAGGGGAGTGTGGGGGGAGGAGGCGCGGCCCAGTCTGGCCCCCCCGGCGTCTCCAGCCTGGGTCGGCTCGGGCCCTGGGGTGCCGGCCCGGGGCCTGGCCCCCGGCCGAGCACCGCCGGCCCCCCCAGCCCCCGCCACCGCCGGCCCTGCATGTCCCGATTTTCCCGGACATGTCCGGCTTTTGGGGATTTCCCCCCGGATGGGGATTTGGAGCCCAAAAAGCTGGACATGTCCGGGAAAATCCGGACGTACGGTAACCCTATCTTAGTTATACCCTTTGTACCATCCAGCATAATTCTCTTCTTTCTCCCATAAAATATCTGTAGATTACACTCTCCATCCCTTAGCTGGTTTCAGCGGTAGCCGTGTTAGCCTGTATCAGCAAAAAAACCCGAGGGGTCCTTGTGGCATCTCAGACTAACAAATTTATCTGGGCATAAGCTTTCGTGGGCTAGAACCCACTTCATCGGATGTATGAAGTAAAAGATACAGGAGCAGGTATAAATACAGGAAAGGATGGGGGTTACTTTACCAACTGTTAGGTCAGTCTAACACAGACATGGGCAAACTACGGCCCGCGGGACCATCCTGCCTGCCCCTGAGCTCCCAGCCGGGGAGCCTAGTCCCTGGCCCCTCCCCCGCTGTCCCCTCTCCCCCACAGCCACGCTGCCGTGTGGGCCACGCTCTGACCTACTGTTCCCACTGGGCAGCACAGCTGGCTCTGGCTGGGTGTCGTGGCTGTGAGCTCCTGCTGCTGGTAAGGGGGCAGGGAGTGGGGGGGTTGGGTAAAGGAGTGAGGGGGGGGGTTGTGGGGGCAGTCAGGGAGGAGGGGGTGGTTGGATGGGGCGGAGGTTCTGGGGGGGCGGTCAGGGGATGGGGAACAGGGAGGGTTGGGAGTGGGAGTCCTGGGGGGGCCTGTCAGAGGGTGGGGATGTGGATAGGGGTTGGGAGGACTGTCAGGGGACAGGAGGTATTCGATAAGGGGGTGGGATCCTGGGGGCAGTTAGGGGCGGGGGGTCCCAGGAGGGGGTGGTCAGGTGACGAGGAGCAGAGGGCGGTAGGATAGGGGGTGGGAGTCCCGGGGGGGGCTGTCAGGGGGTGGGGTTGTGGATAGAGATCAGGGCAGTCAGGGAGGTTGGATAGTGGACGGGGGTCCCGGGAGGGGGCGGTCAGGGGACAAGGAGCGGGGGCTTTGAATGGGTTGGGAGTTCTGAGGGGGGCAGTCAGGGGGTGGGAACTGGGAGGGGGCGGATAGGGGGCAGGGGCCAGGCTGTTTGGGGAGGCACAGCCTTCCCTATCCAACCCTCCATACAAAAGTTTGCCCACCCCTGGTCTAATGAGATAAAATAATTAACAGCAGGAGGAAAAATAACTTTTGAAGTGGAAAGAAAGTGGCCCATTACAGACAGTTGACAAGAAGGTGTGAGTAACAGTAGGTAGAAATTAGTATTGGGGAAATTAAGTTTAGGTTTTGTAATGACCCAACCACTCCCAGTAGAAACTGACCGGTTTGGCCAATGTACATGGCAGAGGGGCATTGCTGGCACATGATGGCATATATCACATTGGTAGATGTGTAGGTGAACGAGCCCTCTACGCAAAAGAATAAATGGACACAAATCTGACATCAGGAATCATAACATTCAAAAACCAGTAGAACACTTCAATTTCTCTGGTCGCTCAATAACAGACCTCAAAGTGGCAATTCTTCAACAAAAAAACCCCTTCAAAAACAGACTCCAACGTGAAGCTGCAAAACTGGAATTAATTTGAAAACTAGATACCATCAGATTAGGCCTGAATAAAGACTGGGAGTGTTGGGTCACTACAAAACCTACACTTAATTTTCCTAATGCTAGTTTCTCCCTACTGTTGCTCACACCTTCTTGTCAACTGTCTGTAATGGGCCACTCTCTTACCACTTCAAAAGAGATTTTTCCTCCCTTGGTATCCTGGTGTTAATTGTCTTATCTCATTACACTGACCTAACACTTGGTAAAGCAACCCCCATCCTTTCATGTATTTATACCTGCTCCTGTATCTATTACTTCATCCCTTAGCTGTGGCTTAGCCAAGCTACAGCTATCTGGCCATTATAATCTTTCCTCACAGATCCCTTCAGCCATTCTGATCCTGCATCCATTACTTTTCTCACTGTTTTAAAGGAATATGTTTAACTTGAAAAGTCTGGAACATTACTTTTAAAAATTGTTGGGTCGTTTCACATACTATGCTTGTCCTCTACAACACCCGCTGCTAATTCATGAATGATTACATTTTACTTTTTTTTTTTACGCTATCTTCCTCCTCCCTACTGCTGGGTAAGAAAGCCAAACAGGGGGAAACAGTGTTGATTCTGCAGTGTTTCCAAAAGCACAAAGTAAACAAACTGTAAAAGTAGATTTTTCTCTCATCTTTCTTCAAGTTATAAGAATTTCAGACACTACTTGTAACGTTATTAAAAAAATTCAGAACTGTGATTTTTAAGGATACCTGGATGAACATACCAAATGCAATGCTTTAAGCGTCTGGAAGTTGGGTACAGGGGATTAATTAAATTGACTCCAGTGAATGTAGTTTGCTACAATTGGAGATGGGGACTATTTCCAGATAAAATACAAGATGTTTATATATCTTTAGAGTTCTTACACATTTTACTCTAAATTGTTCATATTTTTTCCCTTCAGCAGCAACTTTTTATCTTGCCACCCAGTTAATAGCTTAAAAACTGTAAAGCTAATGATATATAACTCAAATATAGATATAGCAAATGTGTCCACAATATATCTAGGGATTAGTACATTACAGGAGTTATGGGAAGTCTCAACTGAAAGACAATACAGTAGAACCTCAGAGTTATGGACAACTCGGGAATAGAGGTTCTCCATAACTCTGAAACATTCCCAAACTCTGAAGAGGTTACGGACTTCAGCCACACAGGGAGTGGGGCTACAGCTGCAGGGAGGGGGGCATTAGGGGTCCAAGCAGGGGAGGGCTTCTGACCCTTGGGGCTTCAGCCCTGCAGCTCCGCTCCTAACTTCACCAGGAGGTGGAGGGGTAGGTGGCACCAGGGCTGGGGCTATAGCTACAGGGGGAGCACCAGTGCTGAAACCAGCGCTCCCCTCGTAGATACATCCCCAAGCTCCCTGCAGGGCTGAAGCTGGGAGTGAAGCCGAAGATCCAAGCCCCAGCACTCCCCCCCGCAGTCTAAAGCCCCGGTGCTCCAGAGGGTCAGAAGCCCCAAGCACACCCTCCCCCACAGCTGCAGCCCCAACCCCCTGTGTGGCTGAAGCCCTGAGCCCCAGAACTAAAGTCCAGAGGCAGTACAGTATTTGCTGTGTGTTTGGTTTTTTGGTCTGTGCTGCTACCTGATTGATGACTTCTCAGCCCTGACCTGCTGTGACCACAGCTAGGGGACAGTGGCTCATCCCCTCTCCGCTGAAGATGCCAACAAAGATGTGAGCTAGGGCCAATTGCAGAAGTTGGATTTTGATACCTGGCCATTGCCCCAGGACCAGACAGGCCTGCTGATGGGAACAGGATCCCAGTTGTAACCAACCTGGGCCAGACCCCAGCTGTGAGCCGAGTCTCAGAGCCAGCCAGTCATCATCCCCATACTCCTCACTTCGACCCCTGGCATCACCCGGGCCCCTGACCTGGGGTGTGCCCCTCCAGCCTGAGACACACCCCATCTCCTGCAGCCCCCCAGCCTGTGCTACCTCCCTCCTATTGCCCTCCTCTCCTCCAGCCCAGCCCCCTCCCTCCCTCAGTGTGGGGAGCCTCCCAGCACGTGTCACCCCCTTCCCCACCTACCCCCCAGGTCCACCCCTTCCCACAACCCAGCCCTTCTCCAGACCCCCCCCCCAGCCTGCCCCCAGGCCGAAGCCCCCCCGGGGAACCCCTAGTCCCCACGCCTGCTTGCCCGGCCCGCGGTGTCTCTTACCGGAGCGGCTCCGGCCGGGGCAGCGGTCCCGCTCTCTCACCTTGAGGGTCTCGTAGGCGGTGGCGATGAGCAGGAACTTCTCGTGCGCCGTCTGCAGGGTCTCCCCGCCGGGCCCGGCCGGCTCCCCGCGGTGCCGGTCCGGATGGTACTGGCGGGCGAGCTGCCGGTAGGCGCGGGCGATCTCGGCCTTGCCCGCGGCCCGGCTCACGCCCAGCACGTCGTAGCACACCTGCCGCCCGCAGTACAGGCCCTCGATCAGGGCCCGGGCCGGCCGCGGGGCCAGCGCCGCGGCCGCCAGCAGCCACCACAGCAACCGGCCCCGCGCGCCGCCACATAGCGCCGCCGCCATGTCCGCCCGAGCGCCGCGCATGCGCACGCGCTACCCCGGGGCGGGGCCAAGCCAACGAACGTAGCCATGGGGAGGAGCCGCAGGCGGGAGGAGCTAGCGCGGGGGCGGGGCCAGAGGGTAGGGTAAAGGGGCGGGGCTTGATGGAGAGAGGCGGGGCCAGAAGGCGGCCGGGTCCGGAGGTACGGGGAAGGAGGAACAAAGCGAGGATTGTAGGCGGGGCTAGATAGGGGCGGGGCTATCAGAGGGAGGTGGGGCCAGAAGCGAGCGCTGGAAGCAGAACCAAGCGAGGGGGCGGAGCCAGGGGAATCACAACGTGGCTTAGCTGTGTAGCTACACGCCCCGCCTCCCGTCTGACGCCTTCACCTCCGCCATGTGTCCAAGTGGGCGAAATTCCTCCTCCAGCCCCAATGGGAACTGGGAAGCCCGGTTCCATTCAGGGATCGTAAGGGGCTGTCCACAAGAGCACGCAAGGCATTTTTTGGTGCGTTGCAAGATCCAGCCGGCCACCCCTTGTAACACTTCATCACACTGAAAGAAAACACACAAATTAAAGACCCACAGATACTGCGTTGCATAATTTATGGGCAGCCCCAAAGAGAATGTTTGGGGAAATAGGAGACAGCTCCTCACAATGCACTGGTCTGTACAGACACACATTTTTATTACATTGGTTGCTAAAGAATGTTTTTAGCAGAACAGATGCTTCTTAATACCCTTATATTGGATATATATAAGAGACATTAGGTACTTCATAAAGGAAACAGGAGGCGTGTTTACCCTCCTGGACGATTTTATTCAAGTGACAGTGTCTTACAGCTGTTCTCTAGTGAAAGGAAAGTAAATCTCTGACAAATGGATCACCCCTTCACGGGAGTCAGCATAGGAAAAATGTACACCAGCAGCTTCAGAAGCTGTGCCCAAATCCAAACGCATCCACCAAACCTGAATTCTTTCTAGTACATGGTATTTCGCTGGTGAACGGTTCTATCATCCCGGATATATCTGCCCTGCAGCGTTAGCTTGAGTCAGAGCAGCCACACTGCAAAATTACACTCAAGTTGCACAGAGTGAGCTGATCAGCAGCACCAGGTGGCTGCATTTCCACATAATTATTAGCTCAACTATCAGTGGCACTCAAGCTTCCACCCACACCCCCTGATGGGCCTGCTAGCTGGAGTTTAAAGCACCAACTAACTTAAGCTAGAGACTTTTGTGTCAGGGTAAGGGCCACACTCAAATTATACCTCCAGCTAACAGTGAAGGTGAGCCCTAAGACTATGGCTACACTTCCATGGTAAGTCAACCTGAGCTACGCAAATCCAGCTATGTTATTCACGTAGCCGGAGTCGACATAGCTGAGGTCGACTTACCGCCGGGTCCATGCTACGCTGGGTCGACGGGCTCTCCCGTCGACTTACCTTACTCTTCTTGTTTGGGGTAAAGTACTGGGGTTGACTGGAGAGCGATCTAGGGTCAATTTGGCGGGTCTTCACTAGACCTGCTAGGGGGAGGGATAGCTCAGTGGTTTGAGCATTGGCCTGCTAAACCTAAGGTTGTAAGTTCAATCCTTGAGGGGACCACTTAGGGATCTGGGGCAAAATTAGTACTTGGTCCTGCTAGTGAAGGCAGGGGGCTGGACTTGATGACCTTTCAGGGTCCCTTCCAGTTCTGGGAGATAGGATATCTCCATTTTTTTTCTTTCTTTCATTAACCCTGGTGCATCGATCCCCAGAGCACCAACCTGGGGGGTAGTGTAGACATAACCTAAGAGTTAGCAAGATGGTTATTGTGCAAGGTTCTTTCCAAATGCAGAGGAAAACCGTCATGGGTCTAAAGAGCAGACAACCTTAGGCTAGGTCTACACTACAGAGTTTTGTCAACAAAAGGTGTGCCACTTTAATGAAATTGCTTTATTTAAACTGCTGTTGCCTGTCCACACTATGCTCCTTGTGTCAGCAGAGCACATCCACACTAGCAGCTCTGGCATCGGCACAGAGAGCAGTGCATTGTGGTAGCTATCCCACTGTGCAACTGGCCACAGGGTGCTTTGGGAAGGGTCTGCAATGCCTCATGGGGCAGGTACAGCATCATATGATGCAGGTTTCTCAATCCCATCTTCCATGGGCATCCTACTAGATTGCCAGCTGCTTTTCAACTGAAGGGTGGGGGGCAAGAGTGTGTGACAGGGAGTGTGTGTTTGTGTGTGGTGGTGGTGAGACAAAGACTAGTGTGTGTTGGGGGAAGAGTTATTGTATGCGAGAGAGACAGTGTGTGTGTTGGGGAAGAGTGAGTGTGTCAGCAGCATGCTGTCTCTTTAAGTTCAGACAGAGGCCAGAAGCAACCAGTCCTGAGGCAGGGGACCCCCCACCCCCATCAGCCATTGCCTCCCTCCCTGGCTCTCCACAGAACAGCAGTCCTTCCGCCCCCACAGCAGCAGCCTGCCTGCCTGGTGCTGCGCTGCGTTCCTATTGCCCAGGGGGAGCAGGATTTCAGGTTAATGATTTGCTGTTTTGAGACCACATGCTCAGCTGTCAGAATTTCCTAGAGCTTTGAAAGGGGAGGGGCGCATGCTTGCATAGCTGTATGCAGTGCAGCCAAGTTCAAAGCAGTGAGCAGAGCAGTCACGGTGGACATTGTGGGATACTGGGGGAGGCCAGTTATGGCAACATAGCGAAATGGCAGCGTCTACACTGACACTTTGTCGCTTTAACTTTGCCGCAAAAAGCTCTATGCCTCCCGTCAAGGTGGTTTTATTTTGTCGGCAAATCAATAGAGTTTTGGTGACAAAAGTAGCATTATAGTGCGTACACCTCCTCTGTTTTGTCAGCAAAAGTTGCCTTTTGCCAACAAAACACTGTATTGTAGGCCAGGCTTTAGGCTAGCTGTATACTAGAAACACTACAGCAGCACACCTGCGGCTGTGCCACTGTAGTGTAGACACTCACCATAGCAATGGAAGGGTTTCTTCTGTCCCTGTGGTACATCCACCTCCACGAGAGGTGGTACCTAGTTTGATGGAAGAATTCTTCTATTGCCCTAGTGGTATCTCCACTGCACCAGAGTTTAGTTTGACTTAATTACATTATACAGGGCATGACCTTTCTCTGTGTTGAGCGATGTAGTTAAGCTGGCCTCACTTTCTAGTGTAGACCAGCTGTAAGTCTCTGATCCTGCATTTGGATTTGTGTAGAGAGACCCTTTCACTTGACTTCAATGGGGTTCTGTACAGACACCGGTGTCTATGCATGTAGATCCAGGCCTAAAAATGGGTAGTAGTGTGGAATTGGATGCCTTTCAGGGGTTTGATTTTTCTTCATATATTGGGATAGTTTGTAACTTTTGAGCACTAGGACCTGCAAGAACTTTCAAGTTCTAGCTACAGGTGACAATTTCTAACTGCTGTGTGGCTAGGGTTTTTTATGATGTTTATTAATCTTAAGACTTTGCACATTTGGAGTAGGGCCAATATTTATATTTTTGTTTAGCTGTTATCTGGAGAATTTAGCTAATTCTAATGGTTGCAGTACAACTGTTCTACACCAAAGATACATATTTAAGCCCAAATCCTGAAAAGATCCATGTAAACAAACCTCTGTGAGGTCAATTCTACACAGTCAAAAAAAGTCTAATCCCAAACCCTGAAGCTAACTGAAAGACTCCTATTGACTTTAACCAGCTTTCAATCAATGGCAAAGATTCACATGTATGGCTGGATCCCTTTACAGGCCTAAGGATTGAAGCTGTAAGATCGTCAGGCCAGGGACCCTGTTTTCCTGATTTTATTTTAAACAGTTCCATGAACACCATTGGTGCATAACAAATCAGGAGAATGTTTTTTTACACTCATATTAATGAAAACATCCAAGTGCAACTGCGGCACATGAATGCAAAAGGCATCTTACAACACTGCTAACAAGCCACTGCTACATTGTTCTTCCCATAAACCCATTTAAGGCCGGGCCATTGTCCTCCTGCTTTTGCAGGCAGCTAGAACAAAGAGGAGCCTCCCATTTTGGGGGCATTGGTTAATGAAGGAAGCCTTTTGTTTTCCTTCCTCAAGAGCTGCCAGCATGTAACCATGACCAGGAGTCCGAACCTTTGGAAGACAGGCGGTTCGGCTGCAGCACAGAAAGTGGGCTGCCCAATCCATGCAATATTAATCTGTATAATAACTTCGCAAGCCGGCTGCCGACACTCGCAAGGGCCCGCAGGTTGATAACGTTGCACGGCCCCAAAAACCTTCCCCCTGCGTTTCCGGGGTGCAGTTACAACCCGAACTGCAGGGCGAGCGGGGACGCCCCGGGGCCAGGCGCAGCGCCGCGGGTTGCCACGCATGAGCTGGGGCACGCGTGGCTCCTCAGGATCGGGCCCTCCCTTTGCACCCTCGGCGCTGTGCCACGTCGCGGCTGCTTGGTGGCCTCTAGATGGTGCTCTGGGCAGCGCCTGCTCCTTGGGAGCTAGTGGCGGGGCCGGAGCGGGGCTGCCTCCTCCCCCTCTGAGCTCAGTTCCTGCTGCCCTGCGTCTCTCGGGGCTGCTGGGCTCGCCTGGGTGCCGAGCTCGCCGCCAGCATGTCTTCCAACGCTAGCCTGAGCAGCATGCAGCGGCTGGTGGAGCAGCTGAAGCTGGAGGCGGGGGTGGAGAGGATCAAGGTGAGAGCCCCAGGCAGGGCGTTGCTGGCTCGCAAAGGGGGGATGAGCTCGGCTCGGCTCTGGTGGCCCGCTGCGAAATCGGAGGGCAGTGGCAAGAAAAGTGGGCGAGCAGTGTGGCTCTGGTTGGGGTCAATGCGGGGGGGGAGGTTGAGTCCCCTTTTCGGAGGGGGGCAGCGCGAGGGTAAAGGCACTTGGCTGGGGGTCCAGCCACCACGCTACTAGCTCCGACCACCCAGTCTAGGGTGACCAGATGTCCCCCCATTAGGAGCTTTGTCTTATATAAGAAACTGTACCCTCCCTCCCCCCAGAAAAAAAAGTGTCCCGGTTTTTCACACTTGCTATCTGGTCACCCTATGCCAATCTCAGACAGCAGCAGCCCATGCACCCAGAGGCGAGGAAAGGGCTTTGACTACTGAATCTGCAGAGATGGGGGTGGGCTGGGGAGAGCCCCTGATGGAAGCAGCTGTGGGGGATCGGAACCCAGGGGTGCTGTTGGTCTAGGCCGATGGTTCTAGGTTCCGTTCTGTAACAGGCTTGTCTGCTTTGGGCAGCACAAACTCAGCAGCTGTTCTGTTCAGTTGACCTGGGCATGTAGGGGAGAGAGATCAGTGCTCTCCAGCCTTGCTGCACTGCAAGGATCAGTAGGTTGGGACAGGGCTGGAGTTTTGTGACCAGGCTTTCATTACCTGGCTGGGTCAAAAAAGGGTTTTCTTACAGCGATTGTAGGTTCTACAAGGCTGTCGGGGGGCTGGCTGCTTCTGGGCACAACTTGGTACCCAGGTGAGTGGGCTCATCTGGGGTGCGGGCCTTCTGATCTGGGATCCAGGGAAATACCTGCAGCTGTGGTGGCTTCTGTTTATGTTAGGAGGAGAATGTAGCAAACAGCTGGCATGGAAGTCTCATCAACCCAATGGCTGAGTAGCCCCCCAGGTCTGGGGTGGTTTGTAAGGGGAAAAAGCCATCAGTTGATTGTGTTTTTTTAACATTGGCTTATTTTCTGTTGTTCTATAGGGTTTGGTGTTAAATAAAATGAGCTGCCCCTTCCCAAGCCAACTCAATAGGACAGAAGTAGGCAAGGACTTGGCCCAGCCCCAGGCTGGTGGGAAAAGCAAACATGGAGAAGGCTATGGGGAGGAGAGGTGCTTCAGCAGTCTGTGCCGGTTGATGGGGTGGGGTGGGGTGGGGGGGTTAACTTCCTTCAGTTTGAGATATTTTGATAAAGGACTGGGAGAGAGTGACTGAATGATGTACTTGGGGGACAGGTTCTGAGCCTTGAATGCAGCATGTGGGGTGCCTGCCAGTCCAACTCATCAGTGTGGCAGGAGAGCATTTCCCAGGAAAAAAGGCGATAATGAATAATAGAGCAGAACCTCATTAATTCTTTTTGCTGATCCACAAACCTGATGATCTAGATCCCAAACCTGCTGATCTCACCCACTTCCAATTAGACTTGAATAGAGAGGCTGTAATGAGGCCTGCCAATTCCTAGATGTGTGTATGTTTGTTTTTACCATTATTTCTTTTATAAAATCCTGCCAACAAAAAGCCTCGTTTTATAGCTGGTGATCCGTGTTTAGAATTCCATGTTCCACAGTTGCTTTGATAAAGGAACTCTTTCTAGCTATGTGCAAAGTCCAACCCTGTTTCAGGCTGTAAAATAATGAAAGTAAAATTAATTTGCATTCAGTATTTTCCTCCTCTCTCATCACCCCAAGTGTGCACACAGCCTTACTCTGCCCAGTTCATAAAACACAGGCTTATCTTGAAATCAGATTTGAATACAGCTTCAATACTTTAAACTGTGGCCGTTTAGCTAGCTATTTTATAACTAGAAAAATCTAGTCTCAGCTCTTTCTCAATTTGTGCTCATCTGCTTCGCAGGGAAAGTGGCAAGCGCGTAACTCCCTGACCTGTACAATTACATGATGAAAGTAAGAGGATATTTTAACATCAACTCACCCTTCTCTCCAATACATTTACTAATAGACTCAAGAAGGCTCATCAGTAATTAAAACTAAACAATATTAGTTAAAATGACAAAGTACATTTAGGCCTGGTCTACACTGGGGGGAGGGAGGGATCGATCTAAGATACGCAACTTCAGCTATGAGAATAAAATTGAATTAAAATTACTTACTTCGCATCCTCGCGGCGCTGGATCGACGGCCGCGGCTCCCCCGTCGACTTTGCTTCCGCCTCTCGCACTGCTGGAGTTCAGCAGTCGACGGGAGAGCGATTGGTGATCGATTTATTGCGTTTATACTACATGCGATAAATCGATCCCCGATCGATCGCTACCCACTAATCCGGCGGGTAGTGTAGACGTACCCATAGACTGATTCAGTAACAGGGATTATAGTTTATCATTTGTTTGCTTGCATGTTCATTCATTACATTGGGGAGTCTGCAATGAATAGCCTGGTCAATGGTACAAATGTGCACAGTTCTTCTGTATTGTAGCAGTGCGGTATTGTCTATTACAGTTGAGGGTGCCTAATCATTTCCATTCCAATGTTCTGTTGTCAACTCTCGATAACATTCACCTGTCAGGCAGAAATGTCCACTCTTGCTCTTTGTTGGAAGGTGTTTGGTTTGTTTATTGGGGTCTCTGGTTGTATTTGTTGGACTTTAAGAAAAAAAGTCAGATAAAAAAATATCTCTTAGCCAGATAATTTGATCACAGAACAGTAAAATAGGCATAAAAAGAGGAAACACCAAGGAATAGAATAGAATGATGAAACAACATGCAGGTGGATTTTAAAAGATACCGAGGTGGATGCTGTGCGGGGGAAAAGAGAGCTCTCTTTTGGCCGTTCAGAGTATGTGATGAATTATCCGAGGGAAATCCACCCCCACGATTGCACGCTCTGGTAGGGTTTTTGCCCTTCTCTCCAGATGAAGGCCCAGGGAGCAAGACTTTCCCAGAGGAGGAGCCTGGTCTGAAAGTGATACCTACACACAGGGACATGCACAAGGGGGGCTGCTGGGCTGAGCGCAGTTACTGCCATATGCTGAAAGATGATCGATTAGGGAGTGAGAGAGGAAAACGTACATTTGGCTTGCATGGAGAGCGCACAAGCAATGATGACAGATGGCCCTGCTACTGAACGGTACTTACCTGTGCCACATAGACTGCTACTGCACAGCTGCCGCACGCAAGGTGTGCACCTCCTTCAGACATAGTTATCAACAGCAGTAGGATACATATGGCTCCTTGCTCATCAGCTGGCTGCAAAGTTTGCTCGTGTCAGCAAAGCTAGGCAGAAGAGGGCTGCAGAGTGGTGCTGAGCAACGTACAACATGGCATATCCTGGACACACTCTGCTAATTATTCCATAGCAGAGCACTGTGTATGTAGCTCTGCCCTTATCTTCTGCACTTTGGTATTGGCATAGGGCACTTAAATATACCAATTAGCTCTTCGGGTGCATGGTCACACAACAGGAAAGGGTCCAGTTTTCAGGCTCCTCAGTAGCGACTGGTGCTGCGGTCCAGAGAATGGCGTGGCTCGGAAATGGTGAGGCCAGTCCCAGAAAGGGACCGAGAAAGAATAAGAAACCCTCCAGGCATTCCAGAAGGGGAGGCTCCACGGTCAGGGAGAATGGAAATCAGTCAGTCTACTTCTGCAGAGTTCCTTCTACCATTGCCTCTTGGGTGAGGCTGCCTCAAGCATCTCTGGTATCAGAGGGGTAGCCGTGTTAGTCTGAATCTGTAAAAAGCAACAGAGGGTCCTGTGGCACCTTTAAGACTAACAGAAGTATTGGGAGCATAAGCTTTCGTGGGTAAGAACCTCACTTCTTCAGATGACTTGCATCTGAAGAAGTGAGGTTCTTACCCACAAAAGCTTATGCTCCCAATACTTCTGTTAGTCTTGAAGGTGCCACAGGACCCTCTGTTCCTCAAGCATCTCTGAGGCTCTGAACACAGCGTGATGGGATGAGATACTCAGAAAAATTAATATTGTAGGGGGGTGGTGGCTGGCAGTGAATAGAACAGACCCCAAAAAGGGAACTGAGTAAGAGGGCAGAGAAAAGCCACACCATGTGCTTGGGAATGCTGCTGGATCTGACAGTCTGAGAATGGCAGCAAGCTCACTAGGCCCTAGGGATGGATGGTCAGGGCTGTCCTTATGCATATGCAGCATAGGTGGCTGTGTAGGGCACCTGTGGGGCTTAGTGTTCACTCTCCTGCCTGTTCTGACCCTTCCTGCAGGCACCCACCACAGTTGGCTGCTGCAGCCTGGTGAGTCTTCCTCTGGAGGGGATCTAGTCCTTAAAAGTGAAAAAGCCTTCAGCCTGCCAGACCTATTAGCTCAACACTGAAACTGTTAAAGAGCCAATAATGAAACCATTTAACAGGCATTTGCCAACTCCCAGGTATTCCTGTCAGTTTCTGAATTTCTTGACCAAAACAGTTGTGCATTACTGTAATAAAATTTGCTTTAAAAATACTTCATTAGTGTATAAATATGGAGATATACCTATCTCCTAGAACTGGAAAGGACCCTGAAAGGTCATCAAGTCCAGCCCCCTGCCTTCACTAGCAGGACCAAGTACTGATTTTGTCCCAGGTCCCTAAGTGGCTCTCTCAAGGATTGAACTCACAAACTGTGGGTTTAGCAGGCCAATGCTCAAACCACTGAGCTATCTGTCCCCCCTGTATGTTACTGAAGATTATAAATTCACATCTCTAAAAAATCCTTGCATAGATTTTTAGATGCACAATCTGAGTATTCATCTTTAACCTTAAATGTTTGGATCTTCAGACATATAGTTTTTTAAATAAATCCTTCAAAAAACCACCCTTATCTAAAATACACATGCGAGCCCAGGCTGACGTCAGGCATGGGGCACCAGCTTAATAATACTGAATAGGGCCCCATAAATCCTAAGGACGGCCCTGTGGATGGTCCATTCATGGCAACGGGGACGTTGGGGGGTCTGTCCCAATCCAGCAAGTAAACCCCTAAAGTCCCCTCTTCTGGGAGCGCTAGCTATATTTCCTGAGCTCAGAAAAAGGCCTGGTGTGTAGCTTCAGGTGAGGACGTCACACTTGGTGATTGGGGATTCCAGTTAGTGTTCTCCAATAGGGCCCTTTGGCTGACTAAAATCCTACCACGTTGGCAGACAGACACCCCATCCTTAAACGTTTCCTGGATCCACACTGCTGTCTGCATCCTCACCGTCTGATTCCTGAATCTCTCTCTGTCCAGCTCCAAAAGTTGCATATGCTAACCAGCTTGCTGTCTAAGAGAGGAGCATGGATGCTTCGGGCTCCCCAATACCTTCTGTCTCCTGAGCTTGCTTCAGACCTATCCGGCCACTCCACTTCAAGTGCCTATATCTAGATTTAGGAGATTAACTTTAGGCACCCAATCTTGATAATTTTGACCTAAATTAAATTTTTTAAGGGAGGTTAGAATTTTAAGCTCTTCACTCTGCCCTGCTGCTATCCTATGTCTCGCCTGATTTGTCTTCTGTTATTTAGTGCATAAGCTCTTTGGGATGGGAATGATGTTTTCCATGGTGGGAAGCGCTGTGTACATTGCTATGTGGCTATTTTGTAATAAAGTACTCAAGAAAATTGAATTGCTCTGTGGCACAATGAAACCGAAATCCGTGGCACCAACATCTACATTCCACACGCTGCAGTGGCTGAGAATTGAAAATACTCATTGATGCTACGTCTGTCTTGTCAGAGCTGTGTGCGTTTGAATCTGCGTTATTTCACTTTTCGCTTTGGGAGCTGGCTTGGCTGCTTTCCTACTCTGTGATAATGGCTACTAAAAAGAGCAACTATCTACTAGACGCCAGGGAATGAACTGATTTCCCCTGTGTGTATGAGTGTTTCTTTTTCCTTGTACAGGTCTCTCAGGCAGCTGCAGAACTTCAGCAGTATTGTATGCAGAACGCCTGCAAAGATGCCCTGCTAATAGGAGTTCCTGCTGGGAGCAATCCTTTCCGGGAGCCTAGGTCCTGTGCTTTACTCTGAAGTCAGGTAAGGTAGCGACAGAAGTCGTATATGCTATCTGCTGTAAACCCCAAGCCCTAGAAATGACAAGTTTCCATTGGGTTCTCTTCCTGTCTCTTACATACATACTAACAATACCTCTTCTGTAGCAAAGTGCTTACTTTTTTTCTACTCTGTCCCTCCAAATGGATTCCTAGTCCCTCTGGGCACTAGAGTTAAAACATTTTTCTCCCTCCAGACGTCCCTCCTCTCTTCTTTTGCTTGTTGGCGGATACGGTGTCTGTAGCTATTTTTAAAATGAGTCTTCAGCAACAGCAGGATGTTGGGTGCGTAATCAGTTTGATACTCTGCACTTCAGATAAGACCCTTCTTCATTTTGGACTCTAGGAAGGGTTTAGAGATCAAAGGCAACGGGTGTTGATGGCACACTTCCAAGTTAGCTTTTATCTTCTCCCGCTGTAACTGTAGATTGTTTCTACTCAGCCGTGCTCTCAATCCCCATTCCTCCATTGGCGGTGACCAGTGAAAAGGCAGCTACCTCCACTTGAGAGTAGGAAACTGTCCCTCCAGAGGAGCATGGCGTACTACCCAAAATGGCCAGTAAGGGACCCAGTTCCCCTTCCCCCAAAGTTGAGTCATCTCCCTACGCTTGCATCTCCAGATGGCCTTCACATTACATTCACAGTGGTTTAGGAATGAATATTGTCTAGGAAGTGATTTCAGGGGGTGCTTTCTTCCAGCAGATATGGCATTCAAGCTGAGGTACCATTTTAGAAGATCAGTTATCTGGGGAAAGGAAGGAAATTTAGAGGAAGGATTGACTGTGCAGTAAACTTAAGCATACATGGTTGATTCTGTTGACCCAATAATAGATCATCCAGTTTCTAATTAACTTAAGCACAGTTTCTAATTAACATGTTCAATGCCATTTGCAGTCTCTTACAATGCATTTCAAACATACCGTTTTTCCTGTTACTTCACACCCTTTAACTCTCTTCAGCTGTTGATGATTGACCTGGAAGTGCATCAAATGGAACTGCATTCTTGATTAGTGTCTTTGTTAACTAACGCAGTCCCAAAAGAGACTGCAGGCAGCTTGAAAGAAACAAATGAGGCTGCAGCATTTGAACTGATTTAAATAACTCTCCGCTTGTTACAACACTTTTCAGCTTGCATGTTATATTGCAGTTCACTTAGGCTGGGTCTACACTAGGCTTTTTCCCACCATTGTTACAGCTGGCGCAGCTCCATGAGAGACGGCAGCAACAGAGGGCCTAGTGTAGACTGGTAACCACTGTCATCGTTGACCTGCTCTGAGCAAGTCTAAACAATGTGGTTCACTCACCAGCAGCCACCTGAACGCTGTCTACACTAGTGTTCCCTGCATTGCCGGCACTGCTGGTAGTAACAGCGGGGAATATTAAGAAAAAAATTGAGTGTAGACAAATCATTAGGGTCCGGTCCTGCAACGGCATTCTCACCTATGTGTTTATTCCCATCCGTAGCCATATGGACAGCCCTGGTACTTCAAGGGTGTGAGTAGTTCTTTGCAAGATCAAGCCCCTAGGTCTTGCCTAAAAATCTTACATAGCACAGGCAGCATGTTTAATGTAGGAGCAGCCAATCCTCATAATTCTTTAAAAGAGACAAATAAGGTAATAACTCCTGGTAGGGAGGGTAAATAAATTACCACGACAGGAGGAATGATGAGAGTCCCATTTACTTGCGCTTTGTTAGAAGACACTGTCAACTTGAAATCTATTCCGTTTAATTGGTACTTTTGTCCCTCTGCCAAATTTTGAGGTTTTAAAAATCACATTTTCCTATGTTTTTTTTTAAATGTTTGTTTTCTCTTCTGGAGCTGTGTCAAAGTAAAAGCTCCTGCAGCCAATGGCTCATCGGGCTGACATGGTTAAGGCACGTCTGTTTCATAGCCAGTGGTATACAAGGGAGTGGTGTGGTCAGCATCCTGTCTGACCATCTTTGGCTACTCTAACCCTATGGATCAGGCACCGTTTTGTAGGTGGGTGAACTGGAGGTGGCCTTTCAGTGTGAGACTGAGCAAGACTCAAACCTGCGACCTTCAACATTCAGCCAACCCACCTCTGTGGAGCTGGGTGAAAAAGGGGAAATTGACTGGGGGGAAAGTGCAACTGATGGCTCAAAATGCTGTCAAATGCACGAACAGAAAAAATATTTTCTCTCTTTTCTCTGTTACAATAATCTTAGGTGTCCCGGCAAATGTGATATTTAGGATGACGGTGACTCTTCCATATTCTGTTCCTTTTATGAAGCTGCCATTCTAGTTGTGTATGTGTGTTTCTAGGACTTGACTCCATCTGAGTTAAGAAATAAAATATCATATGGTTACATTGGCCTGTCAAGATGCAGGATTTTTCTCCTGTTTGAGGAATAAGAGCCGAGTAGATGATTTATTGCAAGCATTCCAGAAGTACATAAATGGGTATTGGGTTTTATGTTTTTCTTCTTTTGCTAATAGACCGATATTTCATAGCACTTTTGCTACTGCTTTATGAGGATAAAATGGTGGGGACAAATTTTACAGTATTCCAGGAAGCTAGCACCCATCAATGGCACGTTTAACCTAACCCACAGTGAAGAGGCTTCTGTGTTACAGCTTGTGAGAAGAATTTATTAAAGAAGAAAGGCGAAGACAGCCTTTAATAAAACTCTTTTTCCTTTTGTAGGGAACGTCGGTGGAGAGTTCTCTTCAAGCATGAAATGAATAACAGCTGCCTTTCCTCCTCAAGAAAACACTATCTCTGTGCCCTACTTTTCCTGTGGCCAAAACAATCTCCTAGATATTTATCAATCTGTTCTGGTGTATCAGTAGTTGACTAGATCTTTTGCTAATATGTGTAAAGTATTTTATATGAGAAAGCACTCTTAATAACTGAGTTAACATTGTTTCCATAGTTACTACACAAGGTTATTTAATGATGAGGTTGTTTACATTTTAGAAAGGAAAAATATTTTAATTTTACCAAATAACGTTTTCCCCCCCTTAATAATTGTGATGCCTGGATTAAGGATTTTTCTACACACTTAAATGACTTCTTCCTCTCACCCACACTTGGTATTTACATTTTCTAAACAGACACCCACTAAGTGCATGTTAAAATACACAAGAACCCAGTTTTAATAAGAGAACAGTGTTGCCAAATGGAAAGGGTTTTTGTTTTGTTTTGTTTTTAAATTTTTAAGACTTGGGAGCTAACTCACACTGCTTTGCAGCTGCCTTTAAATCAGTATGTGATGTCTTTTATAGAAACTGCCTGACAGTATGTAGCACAGACTTGATTCTTACGACACATTCACTACAGAATGTCCAACTTGTTTACTGTCTTTCTTGTTTGTGCTTCTCCAGATATTGCTTGGTTGGAATTTTCTTAACATGTTTAAAATGTGATTAACAATAGTCACAGAACACTAGAAAAACATGAATGCAAAATGAGTTCACACTCAGAATGATCAAGGCTTGAACTACACAACTCATTAAGCCTCTATGAGTGTATAATGTTGTTGGTTGTGTGCCTTTGGTTTTTTACAGAGCACTTTTACAAGACACTGCTTATTTTTTTTAATAGTTTTTCATTTTGTTTACTCTCCAGTGTTTGTATTAATCTTTTAGAAGCTTGGAAATAAAATTTCTTTCCCTACTGCCTTTGACTTTTGTTTTATTATAAGGAGGAGGAGACCTGTTTGTTCATAGGAGGATTTTCTGATTTAGACATGGGAAGGAGGGCTCATGAATTACGTGGCATTTAGGGCTGCATAGGTTACTGCAGGAATCCAGAAAAGTTTGTCTCCTGTTAATAGAAAAGCAGTAGTTATAGATGTTTAACTTCTTTGTGTGAATAAGGGAAGGCATCATAACCCAACTTATAGGAAGAAATGTGCACGGAGCATTTCATATGAAAGGTGCGTATAATTCCTTAGAGTGAGATTTTCAAAGGGGACTAAGGGATTTGAACACTCATTTCCAATTAATGTCACTGGGAACTGGGCATCCAAATCTCATAGGCAGCTTGGAAAATCTCACCCTGAATCTTTCACAAATACCTTCATTCTGGTGAGGTACGGCACTAGTTTAGTGCCTATGTATATGCCCTGCCAATGTGAACACCTCCTTCCACAGGAAAGAATTTATGCCCTTCCTCGACATACTTCTTTCCACTCCCAGCCACCATGCTCCTTTCTGTTCTTATCTATCTTAGGTCACCTGTACATCTCACAGTTATTAGGTCTGTACCTCACAATGCTGCTGCAATGCAGGGAAATTCTGTGATCCCCATTGTGCAGACGGATATCTGAGGCCCAGAGGGAAAAAGTGACTTGCCCAAATTTAGGGAGCTTGTGACGGAGCAGGGCCATCCTTCCTTATCAGTGCCTCCCCTTTGTATGATACAACTCAATAGCCTGTAGAAAGATAGGAAATTTGCCAGTCCTCAGGTGTATTTCACCTGGGAAGTAAGCAAATTACCAATAACTTGGATTTATCATTTAACTGTGACCATTCGACTTGGTTGAGGGTTGGTGGGGTTGGCTGCAAGGTGATGGGCTCAGACAAAAAGATGCAGTGTGGTGCCTGGAGGTAGGTGTTTTCTGCACGAGTGGGAGAAAAAATAGGGACAGAGTCATCAAGGATGGAGTTGGACAACATGGGTTGCCCAAAAAATCACTAGTGAATTCTGTGTTAACATTCTGGGATTTTTTTTTAAATGCATCTCTTTTAGAAGCTAAAAGCATTTAATATTTCTTAATATTAAATGAATGGGGGAAAGTCTTCTTTTGTGAGTAATATTGCCTCTGTGTGGGCTTTTGCGGGTGGGAGAGAGAGAGAGCCAGAGACAAATAGTTTAACACTGGGTGTTGGGGTTTTTCCTTTTTATTTAAGATGTTGCAGCAGCTAGCTTTGTAATTTCCTTTTTTCTGGACCAGCATAAAAGGAATACAAACAGCAAGTTACGCTCCCTTTGCACCTAGCCTGCTGAAGGCAGCGTATGCCTGTATCTGTTTTTAAAGTTATCTATTGTAGGTTCTCTGTCAATGTTCTGTACTGTCTAACTTTTCTTGTATGGGGGGGGAGGGATAGCTCAGTGGTTTGAGCATTAGCCTGCTAAACCCAGGGTTGTGAGTTCAATCCTTAAGGGGGCCACTTAGGGATCTGGGGCAAAATCAGTACTTGGTTCTGCTAGTGAAGGCAGGGGGCTGGACTCAATGACCTTTCAGGGTCCCTTCCAGTTCTAGGAGATGGGATATCTCCATTAACTTTTAATTTATTTAATTTATGTTCACATTAAAGTTTGGTATGTGTGAAAGGACAAATACAGGCTAGGGAGTAGAAGCTGTATTTTTTCCCTCCCTGTGGTTATCTACGACAGTTTTTGCAGAGCTGTAGTCTTACACTGAAGCAACAGATTCCTGAGCTTAGCAGTTTGGGGGAGAGTTTTCAAAAACACTACCAAATCCATGATGCAAATATAAAGAGAGTGGTTTGGTCAAGTGACCACAAAAATGGGCTAGAAATAGCGAATGGACTGCAATGTCTATTTAAATCCACCTCCTATTCTGGGTAAAGTAGGGGGAGGTGGTTTGTTTGCAGTTCTACAGAAGATAATGATTTTGAATGTTGCATATGAAAGCTCTTTTCTAAACCCTCCTTCCCAGGCAACTTGCATAACAACAATTTCGGATCCTACTGTGAGTTAAAAGCTGCTGGTAGCATTGTCACTGTTGTGGCAGGACTTCTGCAAGGGGAAATCGTTCAGCATATTTACTTCTAGGAATTCTCACTTTAGAGCCAGGATCCCATTTTCCTCTTGAAAACAAAACTGCTGTCTCTGGTGATCTATTTATTTTGCTCAGATACAGAATATGCACTCGGTGAAAGCTTAAGGTCAAGATGATTTTTAACTGCAAGTATAAGCGTTCTGCGACATTTGTTCCTCACGCCCAGTTATTACATTAAACTTTAAATATTTTAGGGTCTGAAAAATTAAATCAAAGCCAGAGGCCACAAAACAAACTGACGTTCTGGAGCTGAAACACATTCCTCTGCAAACCATATATTGCTACACCCGTTCCTGCAGAAGAGAATTACATCCCACAGCTTGATCCATATGTCTCTCCAGCATTATAGCTGTTTTAACCACCAAGTGTTCACAGAGGTCAACTTTTCAGATGAAGAATGGGGGCCAGGTCTCTTCCTCGTCTTCTACTGGAGCCAACAATGGCAGCTAGTGCCTCTGCGGGAAACCTCTCTCCTCACCCACAAATGTATTCGGAGGCCAGAAAGGTCTGTATTCTATAGGCTTCCTGTAGAATGCAGGGCAGAGAACTTCCCCCCACATAATTCCTGTTTGAACTGGAACAGATTTTTTTAGAGAAACAACCAACCTTGATTTAAAAATGGCCAGTGCTGGAGAATCCACCAGGAGGCACTCAAAATATTAGGAGAGTGATACTGGTGGGTGCTGAAGGATCTCAGTGGCAGTCAAGGACTAAGGATAACTTTTTTTTAAGGAAAAAGCTTTCATTGCTGGCAGTTGGTTTACATTTTGATGATTCTTTCTAAATTGAAAACTGGGAGTAGCCTTGACAAGAAAAGTAATAAAATGTCTGTTACATTTCACAGCTTAATCACTTGCTTTTTTGTCTATCTTCCTTTCATAATTTCATAATCCACTTAGATTGTAATTCCTTGGGACAGGGACCTCTGTCTTCCTTCTTACTTGTATAGCACTTGAGGGTACATTTGATGTTATAATTTCTTTACTATTTGTTTAGCAGTGACATTAGGCTGAGCGCTAAAGAGTCCTCAAAAATAAAGGCAGTCCTTGTTCCAGAGTGTCTTTAGTGTAGAAGACTGACAAGTGGAAGACCTGGCATAGTGGGACATGCAACAGTAGGAAAAAGGGAAAATTACTTACCTTATAATTCTGCCCTGGATGTCTTGCGGGATTCTGACTCTTGAGTTTCAAGCCTCCAGTGTGAGCCTATCCCAGGCTTCCGAATGTAGACTTTTGGAGGATTGTGCCGCCCCATGTTGATAGGTAGAACATTTCAACCTTGCTGCGAAATGACTGAGGGACTAAAAACAAAATAAGATGTACTGGATTAGGGAAAGGTGTCTAATGTTTTACCCACAGGCATCTGTGCTGAGCCAGGTCTGCTTTGACCTCTTCATTAATATCTAGAAAAGGGAGTAAAAATTTAAATATAACTTGTGGGGACTATGAAAATGGGACTTTCTGGAAATACTAGAGGAAACAATAGAATGTGATCTAAAGATATTAGAAACCTGGACAGAAAAAAATAGAAGAGTACAAAAGTGGAGAAACTTGTAAGTTAATATGTTAGGGTGGGGAAGAGAATTTATGGTGGAGAACCTTGGAACACAAGTAATGCAAGAAATAATTTGTGGTACTAATATTAAACAGGCACATGTTCCCTCTCTAAGAATAATCATGGCACTAATATGTTTGCAAATAATCAGTCTGGGCCTGGAAAGCCTCATTTGACTGCAATGGACTTTGGATCAGGCCATCTGCTTGTATATCCCCTTACCTTATCCTTTGGCTGACTTATCTGCTTAGATGATAAGCTCCTTGGGACAGGAACTTGACCCTGTGCAGTGCCTAGCACAATGAGGCCCTGTTCTCAGTTGGTTAACAGGCACGACAGTAATACAAATACATGAATTTGTAATGTGATATGGCAGAAGAATGGCCAGTGCAAATGTGCAGAGGCAGTAATAATAGTGCCCCTTTCTATGGCTCTAGGCCAACGGCACCTGGAATACCGTGTTCATGCTGGGGTGCTTATTAGAGACAAATTGGAGGAAGTTGGGAAAAGAAAGATGCAGGAGGTCAGAGTGATCATGACAGCCTACAAATACCTAAAGAGTGCAAACACTAAGGAGATACACTATCCTATATGATGTAAGTGGGCATTGCTAAGAGCAGTGATATGAAATTGAGAAAGGGAGCAGTTAGGCTGAATATGTTTTAGGCAGGGCAGGAAGAAAAGGTGAAAGTCCCATTGCTTGGGCCATTAAAAACTCAACTGAGTTCCCTATTCAATGAGCTCTAGAGTCTGTCTCTTTCCTCCTGTCCTCCCCCACCTCCAAGGAAGCGCAGGTGGTTGTTGCTACTTCTGAGCATCCTTACAACTCACAAAGACCCTGCTCCAGAAAAGGATTTAGGCACGTGCTTAGAGTTACAGACACGTTTAAGTTGCTTTGCTGGATCAGGACACTGAAGGACTAGAGGAAACTGGTGGAGTGGGCGGAGCAGTGTAGCCTATAGTGTTGTTTGGCTTAAGAAACAGGCTAACTTAAGTAGAAGTTATGTTTTGGGCCCAAGCGTAGAGGAGTCTGGGAAATCGAAGTAGCCAGTGTGAGAAAAGTCAAGCGTAGAGGAGTCTGGGAAATCGAAGTAGCCAGTGTGAGAAAAGTCAAAGATAAATTGGAGACAGAGTGTTATGGGAAAGTAAGAGTAAGCAAGGACATGAGCCAAGGTTATGGTATTGAGATGTTTTGGATATAACTATTTTGAGCAAGGCTTTAAAAGTGTTTTTGAGAACTAAATGTTTTATTAAAATGCTGTCTATATTGATGGAATGGGAAAGACTTTGGTGCAGATGTTAATTTAAATAGTGTGTAATGTAAAAAGCCAATAAGAAATGGTGGAAATGTAATTGTGGTAAAGGACAGTTTAATATTAATTAGTATTATGATGGGGTATAAAAAGAATAGTTTGGTTTAAACTGGAGAAAACTTCAGTTAACATCCACAGGGTATAGTTAGATCCCAGCCTGTACTTTACTCTGTTGTCAGCGGACTGATCACCCATTGATACATCATTTCATCATCTAGTGTCAGTTTAATTGCAGTACTGTGTAAGTAGTAATTGTATGCCTGTTTGATTAACTAATCATAATTTTTAATAAAGTTTGGTTGTCATTTATAGTGTCACCAAGTCATCCTCTACTAAATAAATTTCCTGTGACCTACCTAGCGGCTCGACCCTGAAAACTAAGTTGTGGTTTTATTGCACCCTCATCTTTAACAACTTAATATTAAGTGGGAATATTTCAACCTAAAGGTTACAGCAGCAGCAATTTTTGTTGCCATCCAATATCTGGGGTAAGCACAGCCAGCAGCAGCCTCCGCTCAAAGAGTTGTATAGGCCTTGGACTGGCTGCCTTTGAAGTGCTGAGAGGCCTCAGGGGCCTTGTGGGAAATTTCTTTGGAGCGGTGTAGATCATTCCAAACATGGTTGCAGCTTGCTTACTTTTAAAACACAAACGTATGGCCTGATGCTCCATTCCAGTGATTCTGGAACAGAGGCACTAATTGGGAACAAACAGCCATGAGAAGAGCTTCTCCCTTATAATTCCATGGAAAATGTGGGGCTGGGACTCCAGGCTTGTCAACATGAGGAATTTTTTGCACTGCATTGTAGCTACAGTGGGGTTAGTTCTCAGGTATGGATGTTCTGCACTGGTGTTAAGGAGGTGGGGAGGATACTGGTGTTAATTACCTTGGTTTCAAGCCCTGCTTTACACTGATGCAAAAATGCCTAGACAAGCTCACTGGAGGGGTCAAGCAGGGGTGTGACTAGGCTGGAAGGAGGCAGGACCAGGGCATGGTTGGCTTCATCAGCATTCTCCCTGCTCAATTCTGTGAGATAGATGACCTGTCAGCACTCTCTTGCACTGCATCACTCTCCACATGTTGTCTTAAAGAGCCAGGGAAAGTGGGGAGAAGGGGCTGAGGCATTTTACAAAAGTTGACTCTTCCCCAATATAGCATGTTTATCAGTCTGACAATTCTGTTCTTTTCTATAGTTTCAACCAATTTGCCTGGTACTGAAGGTAGGCTTATTGGCCCAGAATTGCCTCTGGATCTTTTTTTCCTGCAAGTTCAGAAGCCCAGCACCTTACCCCCACAAGCAAACCCAGATCCCCGCACTGAAATGATAAAGAAAACTCCAAGAGCTTCCAGGCCCTTATTTGCCTTTTTGTGTGTGTAAAGGACAATATGGTTTTTTAAAATTAATTCATGAGATATGGAAACAAATGATAAAAAGGCAGTATGTGAAAGTGGAAATCTTTTTATTTATCTTAATTTACATCTAAGAATAGACATTTTTCCTAGTAATTCTGCAGATTAAGTAACTAACTTGTTTGGTAAAATGTAAAAAAAAACAAAAAACCTTTTAATAAACATGCAAAAAGTTAAACCCAATAACTTCTCAGTATATGAAAATGACCTGAGAATTGGGTCAGAAATAATTATATAATTTAAAATGGTTCCCTTGAAACAATTCACACATTTAAAAAGTGTCTGCAGTAAGACTACATTTAATTCAAAAGAATTTAAGACGAGTTTGCCCATCACTTCTTCCAGGGGCTTTTTCAAATGTTAGTCGCCTTTTTTTGAGCTGTGGTACTTGTGCAAAGCCTAAACCTATGAAAGAAAGTGGGGAAATAAGAAAGGAGTGATTAACTACAAAACAATGCCATAGTTGTGCAGACTTGGCAATGCATTTCTCAGTAGTAATAACAGGCCGTAGCTTTTCAAAGCATGCTACTGTACAAAGAATGACAAGATTGTAACCAGACTGAGATCTGTACAGATTACTATTTTTAGAATAAATTCCATTAATAGAAGTATCTGCACAAACATCTTGTGACTTTAAACTGAGAATTTAATTTACAAAAGCAATCTGTGATATACTTAAGGACTGCAAAACTTTGGCATGCTTTTAATGTTTCTATTAGATGAGTAATACATGACCTCTCCAATAAATGTGTAATTAGAAATTTTTCATCAGGGACACACTGTAAATGTTCTCAAGTAAGTAAAAAATGTCTACACTTAAAAATTACAAATAATTTAAAAAGCAAAATATTTGAAAATTTGTTCCTTAATCTTGCATAAATCCTTCATACAGGATTCTGTTTGTCCCTAGCAATACATAATATAGAAAAACATAAAACTTAGCTAGGAACTTCATCTGCTACAGAAGAAAAATAACTTGGTGCATTCACCCTAAGTGTTTTTAGATTTAATTAAAACTTTATCTTCCCACACTGATTTTTTAAGGCCTATTTTGACTTTGTAGAAGCTTCTGAAACATGGAAGTTGCATGAAAATTTTCTTTAATGGGGCCATGCTTTGTGAACATGCATGCACAAATGCCTTGTGCATGAGCTAATCTGTTTTATTTCTGCTCCTGAATAGTGAATTAAAAATAACTTTTTTTGCAAGAGCCAAGACAAAACCACTGCTCATCTCCTCCTCTTGCTTTAGTAAAGCTTCATCATTTTATGTATGGATTTGATATGACAGTTCTTGATATTACAGAAACCTGTTCAACTGGAGATCAGTGCTTTTCAGGACAGTGGGATACCTGGCAGCAGGTCATTGGTTCCTACAGAACTGGTTTACTAGAGTTAAAACTTTCTCTTCTGACTAGACAATTTCCTTTACAGTTACCGAAGTACTGCTAACCACCAAGCTGCACCTCAGACTTATCCCAGGGAGAGAGGGGTAGCAGCAGGTTTGTTTACAATTTCCTTATAATCACCTTAATTCCCAAAGGTTGAGAAATAAAAGCAGTGTACCACACTTCAAATAACGTTTCCTCTGTTCACTGCCAGCTTGCCTTAAGCAGCCCATGAAAGTTTTGTGAAATCTGAGTGCTAGTGCTCTTTCAATATTTTGTCAAAAGAAAAAAACATGATTAAAAAAACCCCAAAAACTATTCCCCATTAGAGTCCAAAATGCACATATTTAAAATGCTAGGAACTCCTGCTTGCACTAAAAATACAAATAATATTTTAGAATTTTCTAAAACTTAACTAATTAAAATCTGTTGATTTGAAAACTATTTTAAAGAAAATCTGTGACCTAGTCTTCCAGATATTCTGATTTTTAGTTTAATTAGAGATTAATGTGTGTGATTTTACCATACCTGTTAAAACATCTTTTTCTGTTAAGTTTGATAATGATGCACTGGGCCTTCTCTTTCCTGAAAACTCTCCAGCTATTTGGTGAAAATTCAAACTACTGTATTCATCTGGATTTGCAACTGAATCACAGAGTCTGAGGTCAGGTGCAAATGAATCCAATGCATGGCTGGATGGATATTCACTCCAAAGTGTCTCCTCAACCTGAGCTTCTGGACAGCTATATGCCAAGCCTCCAAATTCTCCTTGAAAATTCTTAGAGCTTTGCTGGAATGGAAAGTCATTAAAGGTTGCAAAGAAATCTTTTTTAGAGACAAGATACTGTGCATGTTTGGAATCAGAGTTATAATGCAGCCTGAGAGGTGGTCTTTGTACATCAAGTCAATTCTTCTTAATACCTTGATGCAGGGGTTCTCAAACATTTTTTGCTGGGACCCCCTTTGAAAATATTTCAGGCTGTGATGACCCCCTCCAATAAAGTGTCGACCTAACACCCTCCGCCCCAATAACATGCCGCACTTACTTCTGCACTGCTGCTGGCAGCGGTGCTGCCTTCAGAGCTGGGCACCTAGACAGGAGCTGCCACTCTCCACTCGCTCAGCTCTGAAGGCAGCACAGAAGTAAGGGTGGCAATACTGTAACCCGCCCCCCCACAATAGGCTTGCAACACCCTTTTGGGTCAGGACCTCCAGTTTGAGAAATGCTGCATTAGACAATATTCCCTCCTTCCCACAGAGACTGTATCTACTAGAGAGGCTTATATTTCTCTATGTATATGCTGTACATCTTTGTGTTCCCTTCATGTATTAAAGTAGAGCCGAGACCCTACTACTGACTATATCAGGAGCAGAATCAAGCCCCTTGATCCCTGAGAATTCACTATAACTGAGCACTTGAGGCTTCAAAATATAAAACAAACATATAGTACCTTCTAAAATGGTAAATGAGGATTTAACTGCATCTTTCTGAATGATCAGCTGTATCATTTTCTGAACAGTCATCTTAATTGAGCAATAAAGCTAGGTTTCATTTGCAATTTCACTTAAGTTAATTCAAGTATTATAAGGGAGCTGATTGATTTTAATCTTGTACTTTTTTGAAAATGCCTCCTTCTTAATTCCACCCAGGTTCTTGTAAATGTCTAATACCTTAAGATTTCTTCAGATTCTTTTTACCAAGGACACTCTCTTTACCTTGAGAGCACGAAGCCCAGCTTTTTCAAACTGCTTTTCTCGGTCCTTGAATTCCTGACAGTTTAAGTCTGCTTCTGAGATCTGATAATACATTTTGGTATCCCTTGTCTTGTCTCGGAGTTTTTCTGGAGGATAATTAGTTTCCAGTCGGCCTGGCCACAAGTAACAGGATATATAATAATAATGTAAGATTTTCAGTTTGTTAAACTCACCCTAAATGCAGCACAGTCAGTGGAGGAGGAAGTTAATATTTTATTTTAGTTGCTTAGTTAAGAGACAGGAGTGTTACAAGCTGTTTGGGTCATCTCGGTACAGGCTCCTCCTTTACAGGGTCTCTTGAGGAGGGCAGTGATGACTTTGGGAGGTTGGGATACTCTTTTTTCTTTTGTGCTGTAAGGATTAACTGGCTATTGCCAGTAAGTAGTGAGTTTACTGTTAAATTAGATTTACTTTTAAGATTTCTGTTTTAAAAAATCATCAAGGACACTTGGGGCCTGATACAGAGCTCACTGAAGTCATTGGAAAGGCTTCTGTTGTGGTCAATGATCTTTGGATATGGACACTACAGCAGGGGTTCTCAACCTTTTTCCTTCTGAGGCCCCCCCAACATGCTATAAAAACTCCCTGGCCCACCTGTGCCACAATAACTGTTTTTTTGCATATAAAAGCCAGGGCCGGCGATAGGGGGTAGCAAGCAGGGCAATTGTCTGGGATCCCTGCCACAGGCGCACTGCAAAGCTACATTGCTCAAGCTTCAGCTTCAGCTCTGGGTGGTGGGGCTTCGGCTTTCTGCCCTGGGCCCCAGCGAGTCTAACGCTGGCCCTGCTTGGTGGACCCCCTGAAACCTAATCGCAGCCCCCAAGGGGACCCTGGACCCCTCGTTGAGAACCACTGCACTACAGCACCTTTCTACACTCTTGTACATTTAAATAAAGAACTATCTGTCCAGATCTAGAAATTCTTTAACTGATTCAAATTCGCTAAGGACTTTACAGCTTACATTTACATTTGCTGAATATATTATGCCTGTTAAATCAAGTTCTACCAAAGGAACTAATGAAAAAAGTCAGAAACAGAAGAGACACAGGATGTATCATCTTCATTGTGTATCTATCTTTTATACCATGGAACCCATTTTAAATAACCATCCAAATGACAAGCCAAATAAAACTGACCTGGAAAACAGGGATATTTCAAAGACAGGAAGTTGCCCATTGAGGTGGTCTTTGGTACTTGTTTTAAATTAATTCTTGTAACTCCAATCAAATCAATTAATTGACTTCAGTAATTTTTGTATTGAAGTCACAGGGCTTGATTCACTCCCACCAGAGCAAGTCTGTCTGTGGAACCCTGATAGCAGTGGGTATGCCAGGAGGGGAGTTGCAACAAGCTACATACAAAGTATGCAGGACCAGCTCAGAACGGATATGCACTGATTCCACACATCTTCCAGGGAGCCTCAGCTGTCTGGGCCTTCAGGCTGCCTTTCCTAGTGGAACCCCCAGAGTGAGGGCTGGCAGCACAATCACGTCTGCCTCCAACAACATGGCTAGCCCAGTAGGATAAACTGCAACCCCCTGGAATCTTGCACAGTGAATCAACTGAAGTCAACAGACTAACACACAGTCTTTCAAAGATTTGCATAGTGCCCATTACCATAGTATCTAAGCACAGGGAGTAATCTGACCCTACTGTATAATTCTTCATACATACAAACTGAAATACGAGCTCATCTAAATATGGATCACACACATACATAGAATCCTAAGACTGGAAAGGACCTCAAGAGGTTATCTAGTCTAGTCCCCTGCATTCCTGGCAGGACTAGGTATTATCTAGACCATCCCTGACAGGTGTTTGTCTAACCTGCTCTTAAAAATCTCCAGTGATGGAGATTCCACAACGTCCCTAGTCAATTTCTTCCAGTCCTTAACCACCCTGACAGTTAGGAAGTTTTCCCTAATGTCCAACCTAAACCGCCCTTGCTGCAATTTAAGCCCATTGCTTCTTGTACTATCCTCAGAGGTTAAGAAGGACAATTTTTCTCTCTCCTCCTTGTAACAACCTTTTATGTACTTGAATATGTCCCCTCTCAGTCTTCTCCTTTCCAGACTAAACAAACGGATTAAACAAAGATTGACTGAACTTCAATCTTCCCTCATAGGTCATGTTTTCTAGACCTTTAATCATTTTTGTTGCTCTTCTCTGGACTTTCTCCAATTTGTCCACATCTTTTCTGAAATGTGGTGCCCAGAACTGGACACAATACTCCAGTTGAGGCCTAATCAGCGCGGAGTAGAGCGAAAAATTACTTCTCGTGTCTTGCTTACAACACTCCTGCTAATGCATCCCAGAATGATGTTCGCTTTTTTTGCAACAGTGTTACACTGTTGATTCATATTTAGCTTATGGTCCACTATGATCCCCAAATCCCTTTCTGCAGTACTCCTTCCTAGGCAGTCATTTCCCATTTTATATGTGTGCAACTGATTGTTCCTTCCTAAGTGGAGTACTTTGCATTTGTCCTTATTGAATTTCATCCTGTTTACTTCAGACCATTTCTCCAGTTTGTCC